>NC_058404.1:100856351-100878599 GCF_002201575.2 Neomonachus schauinslandi
TCTTTCTTTCTTTCTTTCTTTCTTTCTTTCTTTCTTTCTTTCTTTCTCTCTCCCTTTCTTTCTTTCCTTACTTATCTTCTCTATATTTTAAAAAATTTCCTCCCATGAACAAATGTCATTGTACAATTAAAATAATATTATAGATGGACACTCAAACCAAGCAAGCAACGCGAAGGACAACATTATAAAGAATGAGGCAGTACAGCAGAATGGTTAACAACATAGGCTTTGGATCATGATAGTCCTGGGTTCAAAGCCCTGCTCTGCCACTCTCTTACAATATGGCCATAGGAAAGTTTCCCAACCTTCCAAAGCCTCAGTTTCCCCATCTACAAAAAGGAGGGAGAGTATTATATCTACATTATAGGGTTTTGTGAGGATTAAATACAATATGAGGCAGAGGGCCTAGGGATGAGATGGTGAAGATGGTGAGAATGATATACATGTGATTACATTAAAATGTTTTTAATTGACAATAAAATTATAAATAGCAATTTTATGCTAATGACTCACTTACCATATTAACTCAAGTTATTTTCTGGTGTGTATGCAGCTTGAATGTCATAGATCCTCATACTTTCCTCAAAACAGAAGTCACAGCTTCTTTTTATTCTCTGGCATACCTGGTTCATGGACACAGAAAGAGGATAAGTCAGTCAGTACTTCTTGAGTAAGGGAATTATAACATGATCCTTGCTCTATCTCTAAGCATTCAACTTCAGATTTTCACAGAGCAGTTTTTATAGCACCATACCTGTCCATAAAGAAGAAGGAAAGCAGGTCTGTCTAGCAGGATGCTTAACATGGTGCTATAAACTATAGACTCTAGAAATATAGACTATAGAACTAGGTAGACTATAGACTAGAGAACTAGAGAATTGTAGATTATTGAACTGTCCTGAATATTGTGGTTGCCACTCACCACATGTGGCTATTTAGATTTAAATGCAACTAAAAACACACTTCCTCACAGTAGCCACATGTCAAGTGTTCAAAGGCCGCACGTGGTGAGCAGCTACCCCACTGAACAGTGCAGATATAGAATAGTCCCATCGCTGCAGAGAGTTCTACTGGATGCTGCTGCTCCAGAACTCCTCAGGAAGGCCCTGAAAGTTGGAGAGAGCAAATTGTCCGAGTCAGGGCCTTCTGGCCAAATACTTCTTTTTTCTATTTTAATTTTTTAAAAGACCATTAAATGCCAACTATGTGACACGTGTATGGCTACAATTTATTAAGCATTTAGTATGTGCAAGACATAATGCTCAGGCCTTTGCACACATCATTTACCTAATCCTCATGCTCTGAAATACATTGATTATAATAGTTATTACTAATAATTATTAATACTTAGAGCAATTATTATAAATATTATTATTAGTTATGACTAACTTGCTTTTTAGAAGTGAGAAAACAGAGGCTCACAGAGGTTGAATAACTTGCCTGAGATCACACAGCTTAGAAGTAGCAAAGCTGGGATTTAAATTCAGCATTTGTCTGGCTCAGCCTACCCACTAGGTTCTACTGTTTTTTCCTTTATCATACCTCTTGGAGGCACAGTTTAGGAGCTGCGGAGATATACAAATGCATGCAACAATGACTACCGTCAAAGCCTGTCAACCTAGTTGGGGAATAAATGGATAGAAATGAATATAATTAACTATAGTTACAGAATAAGCTCTGTTAAAGAAGAATGATACATATGATAAAAAGAAATATGGAATGGACTGGAGGTAAGAAAACCAATTAAGAGGCCATTGCATTAATCAGGGCATACTCAAGATAAGGTGTAGGAGTTGAATAGTGGAGATAGTGGAAATGGGAAAAGGCACAGAGGAAAAACAATCTGTATTCAGGGACCATTTGTATTTAGGGAGAAAGAAAAAGGAAGGTTGGTTGCCAGTCTCTAAGATGATGCCCCTCCCCACAGTGATCCTTGCCTCCTGGTATTCATGCTTTGGTGAGTTCCTCTCATGGTAGAGCTGACCTGTGTGACCAGTAGGACATGGTAGAAATGATGGCATGGGACTTCCAAGGCAGGGTCATTAAAGCAGCTTTCACCGCCCCTTGGCTTGCCCACTCCATGGGAGGCCAGCCACCATGTTGTGAGGCCACTTAAAAGTCTTATAGAGAGGTCCACATGGGGATGAAAATCTGAGACATAAAAAGTTATTATTGTTTTTAGCTACTAAATTTTGGGATGATTTACTATGTAGCAATAGATAGATAGCTGATAGAGGAAGCATCAGATTATTTCATGATTTCAAACTTGGGTGATAATGGAGCTAATTACTCATTTTCTTCCTTTTCAAAACATAGTCCATATAAGCAAGCTACTTTGTGATCCAATCCCATGTGGACTTTCACTCAAAGAAACAATGGTCTGGCAACTGAAAAATAGATAAACCCTATTTAATCCTTTACAACAGTCTCTCCTGAATGTGCTGGAGAGGGACTACTTTCAAAATACTTAGCTAAATTTCTTTAAAATCTCATTTCCCTATCTTATTTTCCATATTGCCTCGATACCAAATTAGCTCCAAAGTTTGTCTTCAAGATATTCCCAAAAAAGTGTACCATAACCTCAAGCCAAGTAGGCTTTTGTCACTCTCTTCATTGATCAGAGTTTTATTATGTGGGTCTATATTAACCTCTGTCTTTACAGCTTTCCTATCCTCTCAGTATTTGCATTCTGTACAACAACAAAGGAGAGCTCAGGAACTATCCCCCAAAGCAAAGAATCCTCTTTTAAAGGGAAAGAGTGGGGAAGAGAGAGTGAGATTTTCCATGTTGCAATTACAAATAAGAAAACAAAAATTCCCTGCAAATTTTTTTTTCTTTATATGTATGTTCACCAAAGGAACCAGCTCAGAAGGTAGCCTGGTACAGGCAAGTTCATTTGTTATCTGTGTGACACTGAGGACGTTAGATAGCATTTCTGTATCTCAGTTTCCTCCTTTGCAAAATGATAGTATCTACTTGCTGGCTTGTGGAAGAATAAAATGAGTGAAAGCACAAAAAGTGCTTCACACAGTACCTACCAGGTTGGAAGCATGCAATAGCTATTAAAGTTTAAAATATCTCAATTTTTGGAAATTCTGTGTCCTGAAATGTTACACAAAAGGGTAAACTATTTCAGATGCTAGTACTTGAGTATCCCTTCTAAATCATGCTTTGTTTGCCTCTTCTCATATTTTGAGATAGCTTCTTCTATCATTGTTAGGACAACAGGTGGCTGTGATATTGGTGTGGCATTGAATAACATTCATCATGTCTGGACCCAAAAGCTGTAAGCACGTTAACTCTGATTTACATCATGTCATATGTGACCAATACCTTCTACAACCAAGTTTTTTCATTTCTTTCTGCACATTTGTTTCTGATTCTGAATACAGATAGTAGAGCCCATTATACTATAATTGCTGAATCTCACTATGTAGTGTAAGCATTTAATTTAACTCCACAACTGTTTTTTGGGGTCCTTACTATGTGCCACAGTTCTGGGTATTTTGTTTGCATCAGTGTACAGAAAGCCAAAGACCTGACCCATGGAGCTTACACTCTAGTGGGAGAATACAGAAAATAAATAATAAAAATAGCATATTAGTAAATTATATAAGATATTAGAAATTGATCATTACAACAAAAAAAAAAGAAGTAAAGATCTAGGATAAAATACTTATGGCCATTACTTCCCTGAGGATAGTATCTGATATATCCGAAGACAGATTCATCTCTAGAATATGCACAGCCAGAATAGTAACATGGATGAAGCTGTGACCTAGAGACGGAAGCCTTGATGAAAGTGAGTCCCGAATTGGGAATGAAAGCTTCCCTAGATATCCGGGTTCTCTAGATTAATTCAGTGCTTCTTCCATTCTTTTGAGAGCCATTAGGTGAGTCTTTTCAAGAACTTTAGATATATGTCTTTAGCTATCTTTTGGACATTCTTCACATACGTCCATCCAGTTCATCTTCCAAACCAGTGACTTGGAAACCTTTCATCATTTCCTTCCCTTATTCCCCATACTGGTCAGGGTTCCATTTAAGAAGCAGAACCACGGTGGACATTAAGGACTAAGGAATTCATTGTAGAAATTAGACCTCATAAAATTATAGGAGAAGCTAGGGAAACAAAGGCCTGAAAGGATCAGAGAAAAATCATTAACCAGTTGCTGGAGTGGAACTATGAAGAGGGCTAATGTTGAAGTCTATGGAAGGTTGTTGGCTCTTTGTGGCAACCACCTCTGTGAATCCTAGAGAACTATCTGATTGTAAGCTGGGGGTCACTGTTGGTCAGGAGAGCTGGCAGTCAGGAAGGAAAGATGGACATATGTGGAGAAGAGTGAGGAAAAATGAGAATCAAGAATAAACTGGAACCTAAAAGAAAACACTGGAACTCATGTTTCTCTCACTGCATCTAATCCTGATGACCAGCAGGAAAAGCTGCTACCATAAGTCTGAGAGCTGTTCATGTGCTCAGCCCAGGCCTTGGAGAGGCTGAAGGAAGAGAAGAGCAACAGCCTGACAAGGTGTGGGCCAGGCACTGCCCAGGTGATTCAGCAGATCAGTGACAACATGATGGCTACTGTTTCATTTCCACCTTCCAAATCATGGCCAAATGTCGTATGTGGCCACTTTGACCTAGAACCATACAGAGAAGGAAATTCTGGGAAATGGGATTCAAACTAAACAAGGTTGATGGAGTACAAAATCAACATAATCCTTACATATCAATCAATTTTAATTCTTACAGTTTTCTTAAACATGCCCCTTTCTTTCCTCCTCTACTACCTTTGCTCTAGTTCAGATCCCTGGCATCTCTCTTCTGGCCTATCAACATAGCAGAGATACAAAACATTTGATGAATTTTAGGGTCCTGCTCATAGGTACTATGACAAGAGCTTCTGCCCATCTAGCTCTCTGTGGCACCCCCAAATCTTGGGAATACCCTTGAGCTTGTTTGGCTTCACCATTATTGGCCAATATTGCTGGCATCACCCTTTCTCCCCTGCTGCTGTGTTTATCAATACTGTGCACGTGTACTCATTAGTACTCCAGAATGCATATGGCCAGAAAGGGGAGGGGAAGTAGATACTAATAGCAGCTGGCATTTACTGTGTAAGGTATTTTATTAAACAAATTATTTCACACCATGTTTCAACTAATACCTCCATTTGATAAAGACAAAAACTTAAGTTTGTAGCAGCTAAGTGAATCACCCAAAGTTAAACTATTAGCAAGTAGTTGGGCTTGACTTAGACATGTTTGTTCCCAAAGCAGATGCTCTTTCTATTATACCAAAGAGCCAGGGGGCAGCTTTTCCTTCAGGGTTTTCAAGATCACCAGGGTAGTTTATCTCTTTAGGTTTGGGTTCTTACCCGGCTGGGTTGGATTGCATTTGTGGTAGTTGTAGAGAAGATGCCTAGCACAAACACCTCCATGAGCAAGACAAGTACCATAAGTGAGTGAAGAGGTAGGAATTTAGGATGGATGAGGGGTGGTGGGAACTGTGGGAAACTGGCAAATTTAAACCTACCTAAGGGGCACAGGAGTGAATCAACTCTAACCAATGATTACCTGGCTGGAATGCAGACTCAGTGTTACACAAAAGTTGTAGTATCTCCTAACTTTAAATGTTGACTCAATATTTTTGTTAAAGATAACATGGCCCCAAGAGTATTTTTAAGATCCTGTGTAGGGCGCCTGGGTGGCTCAGTCAGTTAAGTGTCTGCCTTCGGCTCAGGTCATGATCCCAGGGTCCTGGGATCGAGTCCCACATCAGGCTCCCTGCTCAGCGGGGAGCCTACTTCTCTGCCCCTCCCCTGGCTCATTCTCTCTCTCTCTCGTTCTCTCAAAAAAATAAATAAAATCTTAAAAAAAAAAAAAAAGATCCTGTATAGGCTAAAGAGAACACTGACCGGAGTCACCTAAGGGCTGCTAATTTGCAGCCTCCACTCTGGAGATCTCGTGCTGAATTCTGTAGATTTATGTGTGTCATCACAGGCTCCTCCAAAAGTTGATCCAAATACTATGGAGGAGTGGGGAGAGTGACAGGTTAACCCATGGTTTGTTTAGCCACTTTGGACTCCAAAGGCCTGCAGACCTGTAGGCTACTCCTGTTGAGAATCAGGCAAAAACTAAAAGCCAAGGCATCCGGACAGAAATGGACATGAAAGGAGCACACAGTGAGCCACAGTGTGGGTGGCTATGAGAGCATGAGTCAGTGGATGACACGTGGGGGTGGAAGTCAAGCGTGTGTGTGAGGTCGGTGTAGAGGACTACAAGCAGAAAGAAAAAAGGGAGAATGACAGCCAATGGTAGGAAGAAAGGGAGAGAAAAGAGAGACAAAGAAGCCCCTTGTACTTTTACCCAGTGCATTTGTGGACATGTTCTATCTGCCAATTGTTTCCCCCTGATATGCGCAGGGACAAGCAAGTGTTGATACACACTAGGCTAGAGATGGGCAATTTCATGACCAAGGTAGATATATTCAGTAATTTATTCTGGTTACTGCTTTCACCAGAATCTCTCTTTTCTAACAAGTTATAAATTGTTCCCTATTATCTTTGTGCCAACTGCTTAGAAATGTCATAGCTTGGTTTGGGCATCTCAGAATCCCAACTGGATAGATAAAGGATGGCTGAGTAAAAATGATGGTTACAATTAAAGTGCGTGATTCCAAGACATTCCAGTCTTCCCTATCAGAGGATTAAGGTCTGTGAAGGAACCAGAACCACTGAGTTAATGTTGGCAAACATTTTAATACGTGAGTAAATTCACAAAACTGAGGGCACTGGCAGCTGGCCCTGCTGCAGCAGTGAAGGGACAAGAGTGTGGACACAGCAAGCAAAGTATAGTGGCAGCCATCACAGCCCGAGAGGGCCTCTGCCTCTAGAGCTCCCTGATTATGCAACCTCATTCTTGACCCACCTTGCTCTTTTAGGAGGCTAGCAGAAGTTGAATGCATATTCTGAAACCTTTTTTTTCCACTTTGTGAGAAAAAAATTATATAATTTGAGGTGATGCTCATATGATGGATATGCAGTTTTCACATCATAAAACGCAGGTGCTAAGTGAGCCTGGTGTGTGCAACACTCCTACGCAGAAACCATCTGTGAGAGACTCCAGAGTCAGCGACCCGTGTACATTTCACATTTTTAGAGGGCAGGAAGGGAGGCAGAGATGATCTTGGATGCACTGGGTAGTGGGCTAGCCTCATGGATTCCACATCATGGAGGTTTCAAATTCCTGCTGCTGTTTTGGAAAAGACTCCATCATTTTACCTAATTCTTTCCAGATTTTGCCCTTTTCCCAATTCTCATCTCCATCTCTGATGAAAAAGATTTTTAAAAAATCAATTAAGGTTAAAGTTTTCTCATTAGAAAAATAAGGGGCTTAGTGTTACTCTTCTTGAGTCAGGAATATTTCCGAGGATATGATGAAAACCATGGGCCATTCTCCATAACAATGCATATTCAAACTTTTCCCTGGGTTCTTAACTTTCCTGTCCACTAGAATCACCTGGAGAACTTTAAAGACTATAGATGCCTGGACCCCACCCTAGAACAATTAAATCAGTATAGCTCAAAAGGCCTGTGCACAGTATAACGTTCAAAAATCTCTTCAGGTGATTCTAATGTATGGTCAGGCCTAAGCATTGGATCCCCGGGGCACTAAGTGAATACAATAAGAAAAAAAGTTTAGGAGTAAAAAAGCGAAGAAACAATATGCCTCTAAATACCTAACTAGAAGGATATACTATAGGAGATAAAAGAGATGAAGAGGAAAGAAGATGCAAATGACTTCTCCTTATTGCTAATTCCAGATTATTCTTGCTTCCTCCACCCTAAAAACAAAACACCTGCATTGAATTGCATGCCATAAGGCCCATACCACCAGCTAGTTTCCTTGTTTCTGTCTTTACCCAATGCCCCCACCTCCTAATAACATATCCCAGGTCCCTTTCCCTCTTTCCTCGAAATTGTAACTCTTAGTTAATTATCGCTTACTTCCTTCAACATTGCTCCTGACAATTCTTGGTGATTTAAATATTCACATAAATAATCTTTCTGATATTCTGGCCTGTCAGTTCCTTGACTCACCTCTCTCAAAGATCTTGCCTATACCATTCCTCTGCCACTCACTTCCATGGTCATATCCCACTAGACCTCGTTATCAATCACTTTAATCCCTTTATAACCTCAATTCCAGGCATCCCACCTTCTGACCACCACCTCTTGTCTTTCCAGCTTATACTCTCTAATGCCCCAACTCCAACAATACTTCATGTCACCTCCTGCAACTTATTGATCCTACTAACTTGGGATTGTCCCCTACTCCATCTTCATGTCATCACTTGCCTCTTATCTATCATCATTATCATCCCCTTACTCCCTTGTCTTTATGTGGCAAAAGTACAACCATGGTTACATCCACCTCTACACCTATTCTGGGCTCACATGTACACAGCGGATCTTGGCTGCAGAAAAACATGCATCCATGTCTATTGGCCTGACTATAAATGCATGACCATCAACCTCAGATGGGCCACAGAGCCACCAAATAATCTCACAAAATTCCCTAGTTCATTCATTCTCTCCCATCCCCACATGATTATTTCACATCTTATCCTCTCTTCCAATACCTCCTTCTCCATCTGCATTCTCCCAGAATATGGTCTCCATGAGTTCTGGCATTCTTGGTCTATTTACCTGGCACAAAATATGTACTCAAATATTGGTTGGTTGAATGAATGATCCTAAACTCTAGATTTGGAAAATCAGTGGGAGAAAACAGGAAATATCCCTACTTACATGCCAGATTACTAACAAAGAGATATTTAAGGGCATTTTATATTATCTCCCCATTTACCTCTGAGTGGTGGCAGCTGAAGTTAGCCTATTGGAACTCAATGACTAGGTGGAAAACCTGAGTTGGGGGAAGCTTGTTCTGTTCAGCTGCTTCCCTTGGGAAGGCTGCTTGTGCTATGTGCTGGGGATGTGCCTTTAAAAGTTAGGCCAGAGTTCTCAGAGTGGATCCTGGGGGACTTGTCCCATGCAGTGCTCCATAAGAAAGAGGCAAGTATGTAGAGCAGGACCCATAGGGATAACTCTCTTCTTTATGCACTCAGCCAATCCATTCCTGCTACTTTTGTGAGAAAATACTAAGTTTGAGTACTTAAGGAAAAAAAAAAAAGAAAAAAAAGAACAAGGAAAAATAGACTAGGGAGTTATAGTAGTCCAACTGCATATAGTGAGCATTGGAGTACTGATCAAAAGAGAAATACCTATCAGGCTGCATGGTTAGAAGAATGACTTATAAATCTAGAGTTCAGGTTTTTTGTGGGTTTTTTTTTTTCTTGCCATTATTAGAGTTACAGATTTTGGTTACCATCTGGGGTCATCGTTGGTGGTAACCAACAATTGTGGTTACCAACAATGATTGGGGCAGTGAGACAGGTGAGGGTAAATCACATCATTTGGGGCTGACTCTTAGTTTAGATGAACTTTTGTTACAGTGAATATTAAAGATAGACTTGGGAGGAGATAGGAATCTTAATTAATCACATATATCCTGCAGAGTCTGTGGAAAAAGGGAAGGACTCTGCTATTAACTGCTCTGGTAAGGAAGGATGAGTTTATTGATGGAGTACATTTATATATGAAACCTTCAAGTGTTTTTCTATACTTGTGCTGGAAGTCTCCTCTTGTTCCTGCACACTCTACCTCCTGAGTCATTTCCTAGCCACCTGTCATTATAATGTGTGTGTGGTGTGGTGGTGGGGGGCGGGACACACAGGGTGTAGAACCTGAGAACTGTCCCAGTTTATCATATCCTGGGCAGCACAGTCACCATATTTAAGAGCAGATGTGGCAAAGAGCTGCAAGGTCTAGAGAAAAACAGGGAACAAAATGATGATATTGTTGGAAGCTAAGTCCTATGAGAAAATACTAAACTGGTTTGATTAATAAGTTAGAGGAGACCAGACCACATGGTGTCTTCAAATATGTCGAGGTTTTCTTAAGGATCTGAGCCCTTGTGTTGCTATGACATAATCTGGAGATCTAAACTAAATTAGGAGGTATATTTGACAATTTCAAGAGTATTTTTGCAGATCCTAAAGCAAAGGTCCAAATGAGAATTCTAATGGAGGACTTGCAGGTTTTGCTAACTAGGATTCTGCAAGCCACTGTGAATCAGCTCTTTGATGGGTGCTATCTGCCCTCTCTGAGTTGGCTTCTATGCAGCCAGGACACCTAGTTGTTATGAAAAGGGGAAGCCCAGTCTTCTATACTGTCTTAGGTGGCATCCCCTAGCGTATGACTTAACTGCATAATTCAGTGCTTCAGTTTTACCTTAGCAGGGATAAATTCACCCTCCCTTTTTATTTTTTATCTGCTTTAGAAGGATTTTGTTAACTGACTTCTAAAAGAACACATTAGAGGAAGTTCATGAAGAGAACTTGATCAAGATTTTGCTCAATCTTTAACACTCAAATATCTGTTAGCTTTCTTCCTGTTCTTTGTCTAAAGTGCACATGGGGTTTTGGGGGGCCTCCATAAAACAATGTTTGGGGCACAGGAAAGTCTTTAAGCTGCACTGGTTGGTGGCAATTATATCTTTGAGATGACCAATGCTCTGAAGATCCTGACTAAGCTGTGCAGGGAAGTAGAAAACAAAACAGAATGCTTCTGACACTATTTTGTCATTTAACTAGAAACTAGCAACTTATTTCTGGATTTTGTAATGCTTTTCAAGACTTTCCTTGTGAATAAAGCAAGAAACAACATATATATATACATATATATACATGTATATACATGTGTATACAACATGTATATAATATGTATATTAGTGACTGAATATTAAAACAATGAAGCTGACTACTAGATAAATGATCATTGTTTTTAGCCACTATGTTTTGGGGTTGTTGGTTATACAGCAATGGCTAGCTGATACATTATGGTTCTTAGGTGCTTCAGGGATTCATCTGCTTGAGGGATTATTTTTAAGAATCTCTAGAGGCTGCTTTTGGGAGCATGAAGAGGTGTCAGTCCAAACACCAATTATTTGGTGCAGGCAAAACCGCCTGCTACTTGACTTTCCCCTAGAAAGATAGCAAGTATCTAAAGGAGTATTACAATAGTATTAGGTGACAGAGGGCAGTAGCCTTGTCAAGGCCTACAAAATGCATGTCCTTATTTACTGTAGATAAGTGACCCAGAAGGTGTTATAATTGGCTGAGTGGAAAATGTGCATAAACTATTGAATATTAATGAGATTACTGATGCAAGAACTCTGTTAGGCAAAAGATGGGATTAGCTGCCCTTGGTTTTCCTGAGATATGGAATCACATGGTTGTGGTCGTCATCATCATCATCATCATCATCATCATCATCATCATGGCTTATGATTACTGAATACTTACTCCAGATATTGTACTGAGTGCTTTGAGTGCCGTATCACATTTAATTCTCATAATAACTCTATGAACTAGGTACTAAGTACTATCATCTCTGTTTTGCCAGTAAAGAAACTGAGGGTCAGAGAGATTCTCCAAGAGGAAATTGCTCTTAAATCACAGAGCCAGAATTCAAGCTCAAGTAGTCTGACTCCAAAGCCCATGCTTTTGACCTCCCTACTATATAACCAAAATAAATATTTTTTTTAGGGGAAGAAAAAGGAATCTAGTCCAACTCCCTCATTTGGTAGATGAACAATTGAGACCAGAGTCTTTGGTATACAGAATCTTTGTCTAACACAGATTGAAGGAACTCTCCCTAAACTTCATCTAAATCACCCCAAACTGGACAAAACCCAAACTGTTTTTGTGAGGCTGCACCGAAGACTAGATTCCACATATAGGTATACCTTTTGTGTACTGCAAAATGGTGCCCAGCTAGGGGATGAAATCCAGAATGCACTCCTCTCAGCCAGGACATAGGGCTTCCTCCTCTCAGAGGAAGGGGCACTTTCAAAAATAATTCTTTTGCACAGAGGGAGCTGTTTTTGGTTTTTTTTTTTTTTTTTTTTTTTTTTTAAAGATTTTTTATTTATTTATTTGAGAGAGAGAGCACATGAGAGGGGGGAGGGTCAGAGGGAGAAGCAGACTCCCTGCCGAGCAGGGAGCCCGATGCGGGACTCGATCCAGGGACTCCGGGATCATGACCTGAGCCGAAGGCAGTCGCTTAACCAACTGAGCCACCCAGGCACCCGGTTTTTTTTTTTTTATTTTCACAAAAATACTGCTAAAATATTTTTGCCAGTTGTGTGCAGTAAAACACAGTAAAAGACCATTCCATTTTTTCACACGTGGAAAAAATAGAGAAAGTGTGACTGGTTGCTGTTCAATAAATAAATGTTGAATGAATGAATTTTAAATGAACAAAGATGTCTTCATTATGCACAGACACACAGGGAACAAAGCACATGGAACATGCAAATTTGTCACTGGAGACCTAAGCCATGGCACCAAACCATTCTTGAGAAATGATTGATATAATCTAATTTTCCAGTCTTAAAAATTAAAAAAAAACAGTATATGCTGCTTTCCTGAGCCATCACCTTACTTCTGTAATCGGGGCTTTCATGAAATTCAAACTCAAAGTTTAGAGCCGCGTTTATTCCTCATCTGAATGTATTCCCCAGCAACCCTTCTTTTCTAGAACAAAGGAAACCAATTGCTCTTGCAAGCTAGGTGGCTTGCATTACATATGTAAATGCTTCACCAGAAACTGAGGCATGCCAATTCCCTCCTGCATTCTCACATCCTCCCCCACTATGGCCTACACCTCTGCTGACTACAGCAATCTGAACTGAGTACTCGTGAAGGCCACTCTTCTCTCTTTGCCTCTAATAACCCAATCTAACAATTGTGGTGAGTAATTTCCTTACCACTTCTGTTGTTAACAAATGCTAATAATGCTGCACGATACAGATCGAGCACGGCTACTGAAAAAGAAACTACATAAATTATTTTTAAAAGTTATCATCAAAAGAAATGCTTTTCTGAAGGAAATTTTTTTTTTTTTTTAACGGCTCAAGGCATTTGCCTAGCTTTCTGTTCAAGTGACCTCTTCGACGTTATTTAACAAGTGCTTCTGATTCACGAGCGGAAACTGTCTTATCTAGGGTACACCTGCAGGCTTTTTCGGGTGGCTACAACTGCAGGGAAGTCATTATCTTATTTTCTAGAACTTGAATTATCTGCTTTCGTGACGCTTAGGTTAATAGACTAAGGTTGTTCTCTCATTTTGGTGCCTGCTAAGTCTCATTCTATTTGTAAGAATCAGGGTTGAGCAGGTGATTGGTATCCAATTACTTCACTTGTACATGCCAATAATCAGTTAGTGAATTAAGTCTTTCAATCATTCAGTCAGTCAATCATTACTGTATACAGGCAACAACTATTTATTAAGTGCCTCTCTGTGCCCTGCATTGTGCCAGACCCTGGAAAGAAAGCAGCGAGCAAGACAGTCATACGGACTTTTTACACTGTGGCAGATGGCAGTTAACTGAGGTGCTGCCTAAAACCAGAAAAAAATGACCAAGGAATTTAACCCAATATCATCGAGATGAATTCTAATGCTGAGCCCAATGAAGGAATCTCACCAGCATGTTAAATGGCTGAAATTCTTATTCCATAATAATTCACCTAACTAATTTTATCAGATGAATCCAGATGTAACTAATATTGCCCTGGCTTCCATATCTTACCAATGTCTTAACGTGTGTTTTACTAGCCTGTCCCCAAATTCATGGAAGTCCAGATTGTTTTTACTGAAGATTCATAGTATGATGCGAAGCACTTGCGCATGGTTTTAATTCCTGTGAAAATCTCAAAGACAAAAAACATTTTGTGAGCAAAGATGATACTTCTAACTCTTGCTAATCATCTTAAAATCATGACATGGGTCACCAGCAGTAAATGTGAACAGAAATTATGGAAGAAAAAAAAAACTCAGTGCGACTGAAACACAAACCTCGAGCGCACATTTGTCTGACCATATTTAGTGTCATTTTCACACATAAAGGCCAGTGTGCTTTCATTTTCTCAAGCACGCGTGTCATTAAGGTTTGCCGTGTGTCTTCACAAAGCAGTGACCTGATAGCATCTCAAGAAATACCAAATACACACAGGCTCCATAAGTGTTTTCTGATGATGTAATGCTTCCTATTTATTGTTTTAAGTAGCAACTTATTTTATCTTTCAGGTTCGTACATGTTTATGGTAAATGCTGAATAATGAATTCAAGACTCCTCAACTTAGAGATGAAAAACAAATTCCTTGAAAGCAATTTTGTCACTTTGCCTCCTAATTTTCAGAATGCTATTTAATCTGCCAGTGACTAAGCTGTAGGAAAAATCTTTTTCTGTTGTTATGTAAAGGAAAATGTGGGTGGAGGGAATAAGGTCTGGTCTAAATCCACCTCAATTTGGACTGTCAGAGAGAGAGGAAAAAGAAAAATCTCTGCTCTCCCCAGGTAGGGATGTGAGGTTGCTTAGAATTCCACTTTTGGGGAAGTCCACCATCAAGGTGATGTAAATTCTCAAGTAGCAAATTGACTCAGCATGTTCCTAAGCCACAGGCCTCCTAGGTGACGTATGCTAAATTCACGTCATTTGCCCATTTGCTCTCACTAGGTGATAGGGAAACCGTGTATTTTCCCCACCTCAAGCACACACAAAGCGGAAGTATACCAAGCTCCCCTGTGGGTCTTGTTCTTATTCATCTTTCTAACAATTAAGACATTCTGTACCTGATCAGAGTGATTCATTTTAATTATCTTCATCTTTACTCCATTGAGCTTATAGTGAACAGTTATAGATGATCCTCCTTTGCCTAAAGGTCTTTTCTATTTCTTGAGTAGTCAGGAAAATTGTTTTACATCTTGTAAATTTGTTCAGAAATCAACTGAGATTGTCAAAGCTCTAACCACAATATTCCCCAATGCCTATTTAGCAAATAAATTTAACATCAGATGTGGCAGCCACCACTATAACATTTAAAAAGTATGATCCAGGGGCACCTGGGTGGCTCAGTCGTTAAGCATCTGTCTTCGGCTCAGGTCATGATCTCAGGGTCCTGGGATTGAGCCCTGCGTTGGGCTCCCTGCTTGGTGGGAAGCCTGCTTCTCCCTCTCCCACTCCCCCTGCTTGTGTTCCCTCTCTCACTGTCTTTCTCTCTGTCAAATAAATAAATAAAATCTTTTAAAATAAAAAATAATAATAAAAAATAAAATAAAAGTATGATCCATGAGAAAGTGTTTTTGTTTGTTTTTTTGTTTTGTTTTCATTTTTTTTTTTGACCCCTGAAGAAACTCAGGGGTCAAAAAACTAACCTTTAACACTAACCTTTCACAAGTCACTGTTATGTGCCAGGATCAGTTTTAATGGACTTGACATATATCCTTTCAAGGCAAAAACTTCCTTGTCATCTTTCTCATTAAAAGACTGATGATTTTTACTGTGAAAAGAAAATTAGTGACAGAGGGCAGAGTTTATAGAAATACAGAGAATTGTGAGTCTTAGGCTTCCTTCTTCCGGCAGGTGACACATAATTTCACGTGGTGCCACTGGTTCCCATGTCGAATTGTCTGTTCCCAGCAACAACAGGAATCATCCTGGGCCTCTTGCCACCTTGCCAGAGTGTTTGAGCAGTAGACACACATTAGCACTTACAAGTGTGACCTTGGACAAGTTCCCCGAACTCTTTGTGCCTCAGTTCTCTCATCTCTAAAATTAATGATAATAATAATTACCTCACAAAGGTGAGGATTAGGTGGTTTATTGTACTTCATTGACTCTAAGTTGCCATTGATTGTAAGAGGTAGCCTGGTGTATGATATATGAATATATGACTATATTGTCCAAGAATACTAAAAGGTAGAATATGTACAAAACTGAGAATAAAGTCTGGCACAGAATATGTACCCGATAAATGTTAACTGCAATGATCTACTAGCAACCCATGGGCCACAGTGCAAAAGTGGGCTTGCCAAACCCTCTGTCGGCTGTGGCATGGCTTCCTCACCCAAGGCAGAACACCTGGGCATGGGCAGGAGGCTCCACTACCCTGGGCTTGGTAAATAGGGAGCTCAATCAGTCACTTTAAAACTTTCTTTTTTCTAGAAGGTAAACCTTTTTTTCTAAACTAAATCTTACCCAGGACCCCATGTGTAAAACAGATAAAAGAGGATTTTCTCTGATGAAAGCAGGGGTGGAGGGGCACAAAATGCTGCCAATCCCCCCTCCCCTTCCCCCACACGGCAGCCTCTCCAAGGAGCCCTGTCAGGGCCACGATATATTGCTTTGTTAACATAATAAGATAATGAGTCTCCTAAAACTTCTACAGGTATTTGTCAGTCAATTGCTCCAAACCTTGTCACATTTTACCCTCCTGAAATGACACCTTATTTGTGGCACATATTAATACCTGATATGTGCACTAGATATGTATGCAGAACACAATTCCAATGTACTTTTCTCACCTTCCTCTAGTTTGGTCTCAAAACTCCCTTTCTGTTGCATGTGTCTGAGACTGTCCTTCCATCTCAACCAAGTCACCTCATGATCCCCACCCCCCAGATATAGTCTAATGCTCTCAGAGGACACAACATGAAGGATGTTGAGCTTTTATTCCACATATAGCTTTCAGCTATCAAGGGCTTTTTAATCTAATGTCTTTTTCTTAAAACCCTCCTTGAGCTATCTCAGGAAGCCTCCACCCAATAATAAATGGAATTTAATAAACTATTATTGTACACCAATTATGATATGCAATATTTTATGGGAAATATAAACCTACCAAACAACTTTCTCTTCCTGGATTATCTGCATAAAACTTAGTAGGTGAAGGAAATAAAATAGAAATACTCACATAAAAGTGTTTTCTCCCTGGTGATGCCTTCTGATTGTGTATGTGTGTGTGTCTCAGGTTTGGGGCGTGTTATGTGCAAAGTAGGAACTAACAGTGTGGAAGTTTCCACAGAGGTCCATGACTGTGGCAGCTCAGAGAGCTCTGAACACAGGGAAAAATTAACACAGGTAAGAGCTCCTTCTAAAATAAAATACCTCCTTAGAGATTCAGAAAGAAAACAGCATATTCCCAAAGTATCTTTTTCTCAGGTACTAAGCAGATAATGCCTTTTTACAGCTTTCCCTGACTTATATTTTCATAGGTCAGGAAAAGGCAAAGAGTAGTGTTGTTTTCCTGTAAAAGTATCATTGACTCATGAGAGAGAGGGAAAAAAACCCAACAAAGATCAAATACCGAAGGTCATAAAAAAGGCTTTCTTTGCTCCTAAAAGAGAATATAGCACTCAAGTCATTCTACTTTAAATGAATGCTTAGAAACTAGAAAGCTTTGTTTAATAAAATAATTATAATTAAAATACATGTTGGTTTCATGGTATGAGAATTGAACAAGAAACAAACTGAGATGAAAGCAAAAATGAACCTGGGGAAAGAGAAGAAAAGAGAAGAAATTTGGAGTGAGAAACAAGAGAGAAATGAAGAATAGAGAGATCCAGAGAGAAGGTGAGGCAGAATCAAAAGGAGAGGGAGGTGGACACTCAGAGCTCTCCTGAACTCTGTGGGTCATTTGGGTTGTGGTCATCTGGGGGGTCATCATTCTCAATGATCACTGTTGATCTTCCTCAACTGCCTTAATTCTTATATTTCTAAGGTCTCCATTCTAAATGATGATCCGAATACCAATTCCATTAAAAATTATTCTCTAAACACAGCAGCAATGATCAGAGCAGTGGTTCTGAAAGCTGTACAAAAATCAAGTCAAGGGCCAGAGAGTCCTACATCCCTGTCATGCCATTAAAGTCTCCAGCTGATGCACATACAGATGGCACAAGTAAGAGGACTTTTGCTAAATGCTCTGACATGACCTGTGAGGACTGATGACTTAATGGTGGATATCTACAAACAATGAACTATCCATCTCTTCTTATCATGAAGACTTAATTTTAGTTAACTCTCTTTATAATCTGTACTGATTTCCCCCTCGGTGTCTATTTTAAAGTTCTGGGGGCTAACTGGAGCAGGTGAGTGTTCTAATGTTCTCATTGCCATGAAAAGGCTCAAATAACATGGAAAAGGAATGATAATTGGTGAAATAGATGTAAATAACTTAATTACATTTTTGGCCATTAAATTGTCAAGATAGCTGATTTTCTGATTGATTTTGTCTATGCTATTCAAGACACAAAGGGCTGTAGGAGTTTATTCATTTTTTTCTCTCTTCTTTTATGGATATAAAATATCAGAAAATCATTGGCAAGTCTTACACTGGACCAGGTTGTCACTGGTTAAATAAATAAAAGAGAGGCAATTGGAAATTCCAACCCAGATTGAAAGCTGATTATTTAATTAACCCAGACAAGATATACATTTACATGCTGGATACCACCAAGAATAATTTTGCAAAAGAACTCCTTACCCCACCTTACCCCAAATCCATGTGTCAGATGCATCATCATTGGGGTCCAATCCTGTCATGGAGTATCATGAACTGTACAGACTGTTCTGTTATAACCCAGTGATATTGGCAATGGAGGTAGTTTCCTGTTGTGGAGAGAAGTGGTCAGGCTTTACAGGCAGTTCACCCAATCATTCAATGTTTTACTTTTTTGTGCCTTGGTTTCCTTGTCTGTAAGGAGGGATAATCATTACTTCTCACATTGTTGCTTTAAATGAGATAATGTCTGTAAAGCACTTAGCTATATAAGTATTTGTTCTTTTTTTTTTTTTGAAGATTTTATTTTTATTTATTTATTTGAGAGAGAGAGAGCGAGAGTGTGAGGGGAAAGGAAGAGCAGAAGGAGAAGGACAGGCAGATTCCATGCTGGGCGCACAGTCCAACTCAGCCAGATCTCATGACCCAGAGATCATGACCTGAGCTGAAATCAAGAGTCAGACCAACTGAATCAAGAGCTTAACCAACTGAGCCACCCAGGCACCCCTATATAAGTGTTTGTTCTAATAATTATTAATATTACTATTTTTTAAATTGGTCCAAGGTTTTTTCCTAGCAGGAGCTACCCCTGCCACCTTTATTAGCAGCAGAAGAGTCTCTTAGGTGTGACTATTTCTCAATTTAAAGGCTGATTTCTTTGAGACTTTGAGCCCTGAGACTTTGAGCAAATCTCACAAGAGTCTGTTTGCCTGTCCTCCACTTGGCTAGTCAGGCACTCTCATTTATGCACACTGTACATGGACAATTAATATTTAAAGAATTGAAGTACTAAAACTGTCCTATAATTCATCACTAAAATGGAAATGAAAAAATACTCATTGTTGATGCTCAGATGTCATTTCAGTATTCTTCAGTACCTTGTCCCCTTAGTGTGGTTTAAGATTGGATTTATATGTACAAAATAATTACAAAAAAATAATGTACATAATTGTACATATATGTACAAAATTAATTACAAATAATTACAATAATAATTACATGTCCAATCTTTGTTCTTTTTTTATTTATTTAAACTCAATTAGCCAACTTACAGTACATCATTAGTTTCAGATGTAGTGTTCAATAATTTATCAGTTGCGTATAACACCAGTGCTCATCACATCATATGCCCTCCTTAACGCCCATCAGCCAGTTACCCCATTCCCCCACCCACCTCCCCTCCACCAACCCTCAGTTTGTTTCCTATTGGTAAGAGTCTCTTGGGGTGCCTGGGTGGCTCAGTCATTAAGCATCTGCCTTCTGCTCAGGTCATGATCCCGGGGTCCTGGGATCAAGCCCTGCCTTGGGCTCCCTGCTCCACGGGAAACGTGCTTCTCCCTATCCCACTCCCCCTGCTTGTGTTCCCTCTCTCGCTGTGTCTCTCTCTGTCATTTTATAAATAAAATCCTTAAAAAAAAAAGTCTCTCATGGCTTTTCTCCCTCTCTGATGACTTCCCATTCACTTTTCTCTCCTTTCCCCTATGGTCCTCTGCCCTGTTTCTTATATTCCACATGTGAGTGAAACCATATGATAATTATCTTTCTCTGACTGACTTATCTTGCTCAGCATGATACCCTCCAGTTCTATCCACGATGATGTAAGTGGTAAGTATTCATCCTTTCTGATGGCTGAGTAATATTCCACTGTATATGTGTGTGTGTGTGTGTGTACCGCATCTTTATAATCCTAAAACTTGTATGAAACCAGAAAAGACCCCAAATAGCCAAACTAATGTTGAAAAAGAAAAGCAAAGCTGGTGACATCACAATTCCGGACTTCAAGCTCTATTACAAAGCTGTCATCATCAAGACACTATGGTACTGGCAAAAAAACAAACACATAGATCAATGGAACAGAATAGAAAACCCAGAAATGGACCTTCAACTCTATGGTCAACTAATCTTCGACAAAGCAGGAAAGAATATCCAATGGAAAAAGGAGAGTCTCTTCAATAAATGGTGCTGGGAAAATTGGACAGCCACATGCAGAAGAATGAAACTGGACCATTTTTTTACACCATACACAAAGATAAACTCAAAATGGATGAAATACCTAAATATGAGACAGGAATCCATCAAAATCCTAGAGGAGAACACAGGCAGCAACCTCTTCGACCTTGGCCGCAGCAACTTCTTGCTAGATGTGTCTCCAAAGGCAAGGGAAACAAAAGCAAAAATGAACTATTGAGACTTCATCAAGATAAAAAGCTTCTGCACAGCAAATGAAATAGTCAACAAAACTAAAAGGTAACCTACTGAATGGGAAAAGATATTTGCAAATGACATATCAGATAAAGGGCTGGTATCCAGTCTTTGTTCTAAAACAATGCTGTTCAGGGGGCCCATAAATCTATCAATGCATGGGGCATTGTCTATAGATTGGCTAAATCATCTTCAACCATATGTATTATTTTTCAAAAAAGCATATAGCTAGTCTTATGATGAATTAAATGCAAATTCATTTAAAAGCACTTCCAAATTCATGGTGACCCCCCGGCATTAGAATTACTCAAGCAAGAACATAATAATTAAAAAAAAAATTAAGCAAGATGAACACTAAAGTCATTACTACCATTTACTATTACAGAAAGTAAGACATTTTTTATATTAAACAGGAATTCATGACATAAAACATGAGATTCTCAGATATAGTAACATAAAAACTCAGAATTTCTATGTGGCAAAGATGCCATAAAGAAAATAATATCAATATGCTTAACATATCTTTATGTGAAATGGAAATATATATAATAGAAAAAGAGCCTTACAAGTAAGTAGGAAACAACCCAATAGATGGCAAAGAATATGAACAAGGTTGTTCACAGAGAAGAAATAAGCTGATAATAAAGATATGAAAATGAGCCAAACTTAACTATTGATCAAGGAAAGACAAACCAATGACAAGATATCATGTTTTTGCCTAAGCATATTGGCAAATATTTATTTTTTATTTTATTTTATTTTAATTTAATTTAATTTTTTTTTTAAAGATTTTATTTATTTGACAGAGAGAGATACAGCGAGAGAGGGAACACAAGCAGGGGGAGTGGGAGAGGGAGAAGCAGGCTTCCCGCGGAGCAGGGAGCCCGATGTGGGGCTCGATCCCAGGACCCTGGGACCATGACCTGAGCCGAAGGCAGGCGCTTAATGACTGAGCCACCCAGGCGCCCGCATATTGGCAAATATTTAAAATATTCATAACATAAAGCGTTTGAGAGTGGAGGAGCAAAGGAAATTCTGTTGTTGGTGGGAGTGTAAATATGCAGATATGACATGTTGGAGGGCAATTTGGCAGTTGCTATCAAATTGTTAAAAGGATATAATCTTTCTACTTGGGAAATGAAATGTGGTATATGTATCTTAAAGGGATATATTTCACATACGCTTCAAGATATAGATGTTTAAGAGTGTTCATTGCAGCATTGTTTGTAGGAGATACAAATTGGAAATAATATAAATATCTATCAATAGGGCTATGAATGAATAAATTATGGTATATAGCCATACAATGAAATATTAATCCAGCTATTTAAATGAGATATCCCTGTATATGAATACTGTATGGATTGCTGTCTCTGACATATTGTCAAGTAAAAAAAAAAAAAAGTTGTAGAATATGCATAGTAAGATTAAATTTTTATTAAAAAACACATTTTCCTTTTTAAAGATTTTATTTATTTATTTGACAGAGAGCACAAGTAGGCAGAGCGTCAGGCAGAGGGAGAGGGAGAAGCAGGCTTCCCGCTGAGCAGGGAGCCCGGTGCAGGGCTGGATCCCAGGAC
>NC_058404.1:100878609-101034135 GCF_002201575.2 Neomonachus schauinslandi
CGACTGAGCCACCCAGGTGCCCTAAAAAACACATTTTTCTATGTCTGCATCTCTATCTCTCTATATTTCCATAGATCTCTTCTCCATATATAATTCTATTTTATTCAGTCTCTGTATATCTATATCTATTCTTTGATATTCTATGTACATAGGAAAAGAGTCTAGAATGAGTGAAAATTAGAGAAGTGAAAATTAGCAGAAGAAAATTAGGAGTGAAAATTAGGGTAGGAAAGGGAGTAATTTTATATTTTGCTTTTTACTTCATACAATTATATGTATTTTGAATTCTTTGTTTTATGACACAGATGTATTACTTTTGTAAATGAAAGATGAAAAGTAGTGAGACGCCTGTGTAGCCCAGTCAGTTGAGCATCCGACTCTTGATTTTGGCTCAGGTCATGAGATCGAGCCTTGCGTTGGGCTCCAGCTCAGCAGGGAGTCTGCTTGAGATCTTATCTCCCCCTCTCCCTCTGTGCCCCTCTTGACCCCTGCTGGCGCTCTCTCTCACTCTGTCTCTCTCTCTCTCAAATCAATCAATCTTAAAAAAAGATGAAAACTAGTAATTTTCCAAAAATGATCCTTATTCCGAGAAACAGAAATAACTGTCCAAAATGAGGCCTACATTCAGACTGTAGACTCCTCTCTATGAGATCCTGCTGTTGCCCCTTGGGAGGAAGTTGGGGAGGTTCCTATTTAGGTGATTAACAAGGGCTCAGTAGACACCCAAAGAAGAGGACACAGCATAGACCAACATCACATTTTTAAAATTTTTATGACCATGTGTTAGGGGCTGCAGGGCCAAGATGGATGTTTATAGCTACTCATCACTCTAGGGAAGGAGAGAATAGTGTTTCTTTGATCATAGACAAGGATTCTAGGCAAAGCTGGTGGAGCTTGTCCTATCTCCAGATGTGGGGTTGGGGTGGAACTTGGTTGATGGCATGAAGGACATCTAATCTCTAGCCTCACAGTTGGGAGTCATAGTTACCTAGAGACCAGCCTAGGGATGAGCCATCTGTCTGAATACCTTTAGTTTGTAGCAGTGCTACATATTATAATGACTTAATACTACTTGAAACAGTGGAGGCCTCTCTTCTCAGAGCTTGCCATACAAAACATCTAATTCTTCTCATGAGGGGCCAGAGCAAGTGCAAACAGAAAGGAACTATTTGACAGATGATGATCATAAGGAAGAGGTGCAAGACAGGTCAAGGGACTTGAGCCAAATAGTTTCCAGCACAGCTTTCCCCATGCAAAACCATGAACTACCAGCATTCATTTTCAGACTTCAACTCCTCCTTCCTTTTATTCCTCTCACCCTCAGCCTGTTCTCCCTGGCTGAAAGCCTTCCTTTGGTTCCCAGGCTTCATTCCTACAGAGACCAGGTAGTCTCCAAGCACAGTCCCTTGGAGAAAATTCTTGAAATATGTCCAGAAATCCCCTTTGGGGTGACAAGAGCTCCGTGCTTTAATGCTGACGACCTGTTACATTCCTGGAAAGAATGCATGTAGCAGAACCCACCACACCTCACTGCAAGGTACCAAATAAACCTGGAAGATAAGGAAAAGCAGTGCGCTTGCTACAGAAGTATGCCTTCCAGCCAGACTGCTGTCCCTCAGCTTCCCGCAGATACAAGGTCTGAAGCTGCCAAACTTACACACAATGAATGGTGTATATATGCAGAAGAAGTATGGATCACTCTGCCCTTCAAAGAAGTCTCTGGAGCCTGGAAAATAAAAATAGCAGTTGCCTGACATTTCCTTTGAGAGGCAGATGAAATGTAAGGTTTTCCTCTTACCATAAACATGAACACAAAATTTTGCAAATGATTTCAGGAGGCTCCTGGACCTCTGAAACACGTTGACAGTGGTCCCCGGGAGTCCACAGAGGCCAAGATAGATTCCCTTGTGCTGATGGGGAAGGGCCATGGGAGGGATGGCAGCAGGGTTTTAAAATACCCAAGCTCAGTTGGGCCAAGTGTAAAAATAAGAAATAGTTTGGTTTCCATTCTCTCTCCCTCCCTCCACCATCTCCTTTTTTCCCTCCCTCCTCAAGGATAAATCCTGTGTCTTAGTCTTGATCTTTACCTGGATATAACTAGTCGCTGTTGAGGCTTAAATGTGACCACTTCCAGACAAAATACAGTCAGTTCCGCTATAACGTGACACATACTTTCCTAAAAATCATTGTACTATACAACATTGCACAACAACAACCACAGAGCTTATGGGGAAAAATGAGATTAGGGGCCCCGTACTCAAAACATGTTGTCAGAGACACTTAAAAAAGATGATAGGAACCCAATAAAAAATATAGCAGTTTTACACGTTAAATAGTTAAGAAATAACATAGATAATACTATAAATATGGCACTTTACCTAGAAAAAGACCTGAAGTTTGTTCGCAGAGGTGAGTGTTGCAGCTTGTGAGCTACTGAGAAATGGCAACAGAGGGCTTTCGAGGACAGAACCTTGTAACCCCAGATGTGGATGAGTATGGCTCATCATACACCTGGTGAACGGAGGCAGCCGGAGGATGTTTGAGGCATGTGTGCACTTTGTGCATTCCTATACAGCTCAGTTCAGCTGGAGGCAGTTTCCTGCATTCACTTAGCATTTCTGGTAGATGAGATCACATGTAGGCAAACACAAAATTCTTGTTATACTCAGATTGTTCCCTGGTATATTTAATCAATGGAATAAATTCTCATTTTCAACATGAGCATGATAGCAGGACTGACTAAATCTAGGTTATAAAAATGATTATAACTTAGAGCCCCCATTAAGACCCCAATGGAACGATGCCATAAAGGTAGCAATAAGGTTATCTCAAAGCAGATAAAATGTAACTCAATTAAATCTGAGCTTCCTTGCTCCCACCCTAAATTCCATCTCAGCTAGTGATAAATTCAAGTGAAATGCAAATTTGGCCCCATAACTTCGAAACATACTGCCCATCCTGAGCAAAGCCTTCTTGGTGCTAGGAAGAACTTGTAACAATAAGCACCAGACTTCCTGGAAAATCCTCATTATACATTAATATCCTTATCATCCCACACCACGTGGCAGCCAACACTAATCTTACTTCCCTCTTCTCCACCATTCCTTCTCCCCTTTATATGCACCCTCCAAAAGCCCAACAAACAAAATTCCAGACTTTATGGGTTCTCTCATTACCCCCTCCTCTCTTTCCCACCTTTTTTCCAAGAGTGAAAACTCCATACATAGGTGTATTTCTTTTTTTTTTTTTTTTGGTTTTATGTGCTTTCTTTTTTTTAATTTTATTTAATTTTTTTTTTTTACATTTTTTTTTTTAAAGATTTTATTTATTTATTTGAGACAGAGAGAATGAGAGAGACAGAGAGCACATGAGAGGGGGGAGGGTCCGAGGGAGAAGCAGGCTCCCTGCCGAGCAGGGAGCCCGATGCGGGACTCGATCCCGGGACTCCAGGATCATGACCTGAGCCGAAGGCAGTCGCTTAACCAACTGAGCCACCCAGGCGCCCTCTTTTTTTTTAATTTTATTATGTTATGTCAATCACCATACATTATATCATTAGTTTTTGATGTAGTGTTCCATGATTCATTGTTTGCATATAACACCCAGTGCTCCATGCAGTACGTGCCCTCTTGAATACCCATCGCCAGGCTAACCCATCCCCCCACGCCCCTCCCCTCTAGAACTCTCAGTTTGTTTCTCAGAGTCCACAGTCTCTCATGGTTCGTCTCCCCCTCCGATTTCCCCCTCTTGTATTTCTTTTCTATTGCTGCTGTAACAAATTACCACAGAATCAGTGGCTTAAAACAACACAAATTTATTATTTCACAGTTCCGGAGGTCTGAAGTCTAAAATGGAGCTTTTGGGGGCTAAAGTCAAGGTGTTGGCAGGACTGCACTCCTGGAGGCTCCAGGGGAGAATTTGTTCCTTGCCTTTCCCAGCTTCTAGAGGCTGCCTGTATTCCCTGGCTTCCGGCCCCCTGTAACTCCGACCTCTGCTTCTGTTCTCACATCTCTGACTCTGACACTCTTGCCTTCCTCTTATAAGGAACCCCGTGATTATATTGGGCACACCTGGGTAATCTGGGCTACTCTCACATCTCAAGACCCTTAATTTATCACATCTGCATCTACTATCCTTTTGTTACTTGTGAAGGTAGCATATTCACAGTTTCCAGGGATTAGCCTACCACACCAGCAGTGATATTCAAAATGCTTTACAACTGATACGCCACTTAAGGCAGGGTGTCTGATTCTCAGAAAGGTCTTGTCATAATGCTGAAGCAGGACCCTGGAGATCCTGACACCCTGGTGGATGGACAGTAGTGAGGGCTGGGAGGTCTCAGAGAAGGACTGGGATGCGTGGGACTTTGGCGAGGCACTCTGGGGCTGAGAGAAGGGGTTCTCTCTAAGCAGTATGAAAGACTTTTGATCTTTTTACAATCAGCACAGCCGTACCTGTGTGTTTTGGCTGACCACTGACCTGCCATGCTCTTCCTTATCCATAATCAACACACAAACTTTCTGGGATTTTATCATGTGCGGTATTCAGCCCTATTACTTGGAATGTCTACTTAAGCCTCACCGCAACCCTATGATTAGATCTGTACTTATATTCCTTTTGCGTTAACATATACCTGGGGTCAGATGTGCTATTAATTGCTAAGGCCTGGATTTGAATTTAAGCACTCTACTTTAGAAATTGAATTCTTAACCACTGTGGTTAGTGTCTACAAAGAGACTCACGTCTCTTTAGGCAGATAAGGAAAGCGTGTACAAAGACTATGCAGGCAGTGCTGAGGTGCCAAGTGGCAACCCCTAGTCCACCGTATTTCGTAGGTTTACCTAGAACCCTCCCCTATAGAATTTAAATGATTATAGGGAGGACCTCTTGATCGTACAGTAAAAATTCTTATCTACTCTGTAAGACCAAACCTGAATAGCCTTGGATAAGATAGTCTATGATAAAAAAATTATAGTCAAGCAAATCAAGTACCTGCAAAGAAAACAATGATCATAAATGACTATGTGTAAAAGTTTAGAAAGTACAAACTCTAATTTATCTTGGGTACATAACAGTCTAGCATAAAGTATGGTTGTAAGCATGCAATGAAATAGGTGAAAAATAAATGAATAAGTAAAACCTATAATCAAGAGTCTAATTTGTAAGATCTAATTGCCTGTACAAAACTACATCTGGTTGGAATACTATATTTAACTTTCTCAAATGGGTAGAGCGGCAGGGACAGAAGAACATCAGAGAGGAAGACGATAAAACCACTTCTGGACTTGGGAGTCTTTTATAACCTCTACCTGGTCGTAATTAGAATAGTGTTGCTCATCCCCAGAGGAATCAATATCTAAAAGAAATAAGTAACTACCTCAAAAGAAAAAGAATCATTTATGGATATTTTTGATTTTGCTGTTGAAAAAATTTTTGGTTTGGACAGGAATGAGTACCTTTCATTCATTTAATTGTTGCATTATATAGAAGAGATGGACATTAGAGGTGTTTTTTGTTTTTTGATGAAGGTAGGGTAAGATCCTGATTGGGAGGTAAGATGAAGTTCTTCAGCATCTCTTAGAATCATTTATGATATATTTAAAAACCACATTGTTAAGTAAAACGTTAGAAGCCAAGATTAATGTTCTTTAAAGATGTTCTTGGGAAGAACTGTAAGCAAATTCTACTTTAAACCCTTTAACCTCATTAAAATCCTAAAATATTCTTGCTAGTTTGGAAAATACCCCGATATTTAAACTTTCCTAAAATGTAGCTCCCCTCCTACCTTTATGATGGAATACTGGATGATTTCAGTCAAAAGGCATCATTATTACACTAAGAATAAGTCCTGCAAGAAAGCACATGTTGCCACTTTACTCATTATTGAAGTGCCCTTATGACTGTCAGAGGGAACAGGTAAGATGCTAAAGGAGGCAGAGAAAGAGAGATCAAAGTGTTTTTGTTTACTTCTTTGAAGTTTTGTAGTACCTACTGTTTACCATGCACACTTCTTGATTCATGCTGAAAATTGGAATTCACCCATTTCTCTTTTTCCTGTCTAAGATGCAGATGGGGCACATTTCGTTGACTCCATCAATCCCTGCCCCCACGCATTAGCACATGCACACGTATACCTAGCCAGTGGAAAAGAAAAAAGAGTTACTCACATTCATCCATTTTACAAAGATTTCCAGGCTGCAATGGGAGGGCTTTACCTCTCCCTGAAGGATGAATAAATAGGTAGCTTTACTGACAACCTGTTCACAGTCAAACTGCAGTGAAAACTGAGACCAAGGTCTTGGTCTACTGGCACTTATGAGATCTAGTGCTGGCAACATGGAGAAGATAGTCATCTGCCTGATGGTCATCTTCTTGGGGACAGTGGCCCATAAATCAAGCTTCCAAGAGCAAGATCTCCTCTTGATTAGATTGCGTCAACTTATAGATATTGTTGATCAGCTGAAAAACTATGTGAATGACTTGGTAAGGCCATACTTGTCACAACAGAATTTAAATAATATTCTTCAATTAATAGAAAAGGAACTTTTTGACTTATAAAAATAACCCAGAACTAATTTTCTTTTGCTCTAGGACCCTGAATCTCTGCCAGCTCCAGAAGATGTAAAGGTAAGACCAGTTGAATTTATTTGTGAAAATATATGTGGTACAAGTTTTAAAATCCAACTAAGAAAGGCATTAGCATAATTATTTAGGAATCTACTTAATTTCAGTGAGTTTGGGAGTTTAATAGTTGGTAAAAGAGTTATTCCTATTTTGGTCAAACACTCATTGATTTACCAACAAGCCAACCAATAAACACTGCATTACCTTACAAAATATATTTTTATCTCCAAATATCTCTAAGAATACTTCCAAGTAGTATTGTTGCGACAGAATAACAAAACTATACTATGATCAGTTTCTGAACAATGACCAACTAATTATACTTTAAGAGCCCTTGGCAAACCTATCTAAGAAATACAGACCAGAAGAAGCAGAATTCACCTTTTAATGACAAGAAAGAAAGAAAAGAAAGGAAGAAAGAAAGAGAAGGAAAGAAAAAAGTAAGAATAGATTACAGGCACAGCATGGACGAAATCAGGGCTGTCCTTTAGAATATAATTCCCATATACCTTGGCCTCAGTGAGTCTTGTCTTTGGCCTTTGGAGAGGTCTTTCAAAAGGACTATTTTCACAAACTCATCCCATTCTCTTAAGCCATTCAAATCCATTAGGTCCCAGGAAGAAAACATCTAGGATATAGTTCAAGAGTGCTGCATGCTGATCTTTTCCTTAGTAACTTCGCTCTAGTCTTCACGTCTGGTACCCTGAAGAGATAAATGCAATTGAGGAAATATTTTCATTGTCACAGAACTTTAACTGCATAAATTAGAGTTACTATAAAAGTGCTACCAGTAATTAGGACACTACAAAGGGGGAGACATATAAAGATACATTGCAAAGAAAACAATTATCGTAAATGACTATGTGTAAAAGTTTAGAAAGTGAATGAGTCACAACTATTGCTTTTCTCTAAAATTCACTCTCTAGCTCTGAACCTAACCACTCTCATTTACTAGGTCCTTTTCTAATAAGCAGCATCTAAAATGAAAGTAGCACATTCAGCTTATTGGAAAGACTTTTCAAATAAGTGAGAATATTTCTTAATCATGACCTAATTATCAAAACATGCATTTTCAGTAGCTCACGTATTTTGTTTAACTGTTGTGTTTAGAGTCCTTTTGCACCAGCTCTGTCTGTAACTTGCAAAATGAAAAATAAGAAAGATTTCCCATTTTCTAACTTGAGTTGATCCAGTGGGTACTTCCTTTGTTAGGTATCTATGCTTTGCTGGAGATAGAGATTTTTTTTTTTTTATCTTACATCATAATGTGAAGATTTTGTCTCAGTGACACTGTATCTATCCGACAATCTTATCCAACAATGCTAGTTATGATACAAGTGAGAAATGGTGTAACTAAGATCTTTAAGCTATGCTGGCAGGCAAACTTAGGAAGAAAGAAAATAGTTCAAGGCCACGGTAGCTTTCTATCAAGTTTTCCAGGGCTAGCATCAAAGCAGGGTCTATAAGAGATTTGAAAAGATTAAAAAGTTTAAGGAAAATAAATTCACTTACATGTTGCATGTAAATCTTGATACATAGTGATTATCTCCGATCCCTAATTGGCCTTGCCAGGCATCATTCTCTTTATTTCTAATTACATAACCAGTGGTCCTCAACTGGTAATGCTTTTGCCCCCTGAGAATATCTGACATTGTCTGGAGAAATTTTTGGTTGTCACAGTTGTGTGTATGGGAGTGGTTTCTATTGGCATCTAGTAGAGTCCAGAGATGCTACTAAACATTTTAGAATGCACAGGACAGTCCTAACAACAAAGAATTATCTAGCCCAAAATGTCAATAGTGTGTTATTGAGAAACCCTGATATAAGCCTGGCTTGTGTGTGGGACAAAGGTAATCTCACCCAAGACTTCCTAGTGTGAGTGGCCAAGGCCTTTCTGTGAGGGGTGTTAAAAAAAGCTATACGGAGGTAAATATTTTCAAACACTCAATTGCAAAACAACAAAGCCAAATGTGCTCCCTTGCAAAAGCAGCACTTGTCTGTTCTCTTGCTTTGTTACTCTTGCTTTTGACTTCCGTACTTCTCCCTCTATTCTGCAATACTAGTGTGGGACACAAAACTCTTCGTGTTATCATGTGTTCAAGGATGAAGGAGTCCAAGCCTTGCCCTCAGTTTGCTGCCACCGAGGCACAGCAAAGGAAAGTAATTGTTACACTCCCAGATGGTGGTGCTCTGCATGAATTTGGGTTCATCCTGTGACAGGGCACCCGAGGCTGCCTGAAGCAAGATTAATCTCTTCACGCCCCTTCTTGGTTCATCCTTAAGGCAGTTAGCAGGACAGCTCTTCCACTTCTTTTCCTCCTTGAGGCTGCCTTTGATGTGTATCTGAAGCCAAATCCAGCAGCTATTTGTCCTGGACCCCACATCCCCAGGGACGGCTCTGCTGCTTGCAGAGAGCACAAAGCAACATACCACTGTTTGCTGACACAGGTGAACAAGGAAGGGCAGGAGAGACAGCACAGCTGGTCGATATGGGCATCAGTGTCCAGAGGCCATTCAGGGGCTTTCAGAAAAGCTTTCTCAGGTGTGAACTCATCACGGATCTTGACCATTCCTGGCAATATCAAGGGAGTTCATTTGGTAGGGCCCCTATACTTCTTTGGAACATAACTTTCTTTCAACATACACATGTAAATGTTAACTCAGCAAAATGGGCTTCTGTGAGAAATGCTGGTTTCTCAGATCATCACGGATGAAGCAGTTAGTGTTTTCAGTTTCAGCTGGAAAATTTACCTCTTTAAATATGAATATTATTTTTTTCCAGTAAGTTAAGCCGGTTGTGGTCAAAAAGAAGAGAAAAGAAGAAACTTCAACAAACATGAACATGTGGTTTTCAAGGAAAAAAAAGTGCTATAATTAACATTTATAAATAGTTTCTATTAAATAAGCATTTTGGCAAACATATGGAAAGGATACCTTGCCCTTATGCGAGAGGCAAGCTGCTCTGATATAAGGAAACCAGATAAGCTGGTTCTCGGCTTGTGGCTATGTATGCAAAGCAAACCTGATGAGGTTGTGTCTTAAAGATGCATGGTATTAATGGGTAAGCATATGGGTCGGAAAATGCAAAGCAGGCCAGATGCTATTTTCAGCTGATTGTCCATGAGAAGACTCAGGTAATTTTGTTATATATGGAACTGTCCTTGCAGGGACTGAGAGAAATTGAGGTTTCTGGTTATATGGCAGTGACTTCCATACGCATTAGGGAAATGAAGCCACAGCAACTAGGGTGGGGTGGGCTAGGGGTTGAAGAGCCTAATCATACACACATTTGCTGAAAGAAAAAAGAAACTTGGATACAAGCTCTTAGATCAGCATTAAAATGTTTTCAACGAGTCATTTTAAAATTTTGTTCTTCCAATAAATTCCATTTTCTTTTTAGTTCGGTTTTTAAGATTTTTGACTTATTCACTACTCAGTAGTTATTTGACTAAACCAAGAGACAAGGTTTTGATCCTTGTTCGGTCCACTTCTCCCTTCTTTGAGACACTACCCTTAGTTTCTAAGGAACGGTCTTCCCTCCCATTGGCTGGGCAAGTCTCAAATTCTGTTCCTTGACTGCTTGATTCAGGCAGAATCCTACCCTAACTGACTTAAGAGTGTGAATAGGATTTTAGAAGAGTCATGTGTAGTCTATCGCAGCTGTATTGAATCTTAGATGTGGAATATGCCATCAGAGGTAGGTAGCCACTTCCTTTTCCCAAAGTAGGGGTTTTCACTCATTTACTTCATTTGTCAACTCCACACCTATTTATTAAGCATTTGCCAGCAAGAAGACATGATGCCAGGTGTTGTACAAGATAAGATGCTGCTCAATGTCACTGTTAGATGCTCCCATGTACACTGTAGAGAGAAACAAAAAAACAAATAAAAGAGATTGTTAATTGGATTACAGCATATCTCACCCAAAGCTGCAACCAGTCACAGTGTCACTTTTAGAAAATTTGTTCTAAAACCAAGCCCACTCTCCCTCACAAAACACAAAGATCCTGCCTACCACCCAGACTTCAAATGGAATTAGGAATAAAGAGCTGTGGAAAAGTGAGGCTCCTCCCTCTTGCCTGTGAGGCAGGGATATGTTCTTTCTTCCCTAATATGGGGTGAAATTTTGCATTGCAGGCGCCTTCTTCTCTTCAGCCCAAAGATTAAGTAGGATGTGAACTCATTCCTCACCATCTGCTGAAATAAATGTGATCTAATACACCACAATAGAAGTAGAAAAGAGGATCAGGAAGGTCATTTTTACTTTCTGAATAACTTTTGTTTTGCTAACATCTATACAAATTACTTCTCTTTCAGAGACATTGTGAGCGGTCAGCTTTTTCATGTTTTCAGAAGACCCAACTAAAGGCAGCAAATACGGGAGGCAATGAACAGATAATCAATGTATTAACTAAACAGTTGAAGAGGAAACTACCTCCCACAGATGCAGGCAGAAGACAGAAACACAGACCAGTAAGACTGTCATTTGTCATCTATCTTATTTGTACTTACTAACTGTATCTCTTACATGATATAACACACAAACAAACACACTTGTAGCCAGAGATTCCGGTGCCTTCCTTCCAGTTACATGTTATCATATCCGGTGTATTTTGAGAAGTGGAGTCACCTCTTCCAAATCCACAGACTTGAAAGTGCCCAGAAAGTCTGTTTAGAATTTGCTAAAAGTCGCTGGCAGCTAGAATAAGTTAATATAACTTCCCAAGGTGAAGAATCCAATTGTGACTTAGGAGTTAAATATTTTTCTATCATTTATATGGCCACATGCAACTTGTATTCTTATTAACAGGACCTAGATCCCAGTTTTCCCACAAGAAAAGAGAGCCTACAAAAGACTAAGAAAAATCTCACACTTTGCCTTCTTCTCTTAAAAAATATTATTGTCCTGTACAATCATAGTCAGTATTACATTTAAATAGATAGACTTCATTATTTGACTGGAGAATTTTAATAGTCCCTGGTTTTAGGAGTCCTACTAGATATCCCCTCTTGTATATCTCTTCTTATGCCAACTCATAAGCAATGCTGATAGTCTCATGACTAATTCAAGAACCAATCAAAACCATTGGATAAACACATAAGATAAATTACTCTAAAATATCTTTTTAATCAGTTCTCTCTCCTCCAAGGAATTTTACATGTGATTCACATGAAATCTTAGTGACATTATCAAAATGACTTTTATTTCCTTTAATTGCTTAGCCAAGTTGCAATGTGAAGAGTATCCCTCTAAAACTTTTCTCAGAAAGAAAGGAGCTGAGCCCGTCTTTGCAACACAACAGCAAAGACTCATGGAAATGGCAGTGCTGGCACTGAGTTTAGAACTCTCTTGTTAAGCGCCTTCATTTGGTAGATGGGAAAATGAGACCTAAAGAGGTTAAGTGACTTGTCCCAAGCCTTGCAATTACTAAGTGGTAGAATGAGAACTAGAACTTGTATCTCCTACCTTTCAGTCAAATGCTCTCACCACAGCATCAAACTGACTTAGAGATGCTGAATACCAAGCAGTGGCCTGGTGTTTGCTCTCAAAAAGAATAAGGATAAAGAAGAAAAACCTAGAATTTTTTTAAAAGAAATATAAGTGGGCAATATACATATGAAAAATTGTTCAGTCTCCCTATAATCAAATAAATGGAAGTTTCAGAAATTCTACTTCTTTCCAATTAAAATTTTTAACAACACCCAACAATAGTGAGAATGGCCTGCAGGAATAGAAGTAAACCTTTTTTACAATATACATCAAGAGACAAAAATTTTTATTCCTTTAATTTAGTAATTCTACTTCTAGAAATTTATCAAATCAAATAAAGATGCATATAAAAATTATTCAGAAATGTTCTTGCAGCATTGTATTCAATAATGAAAAGTTAGAACAACCTATGTGTCCAAAAATAATAATAGTTTGATCCAATGTTGGAATACAAAGCAACCATTACGTATCATATTTTTGAAGAATATTTAACATGTAGGAAATGCTTGTGACATGTTGAGTGTAAATAAAGCAAATTACCTTCCAGTGTAAAAAACATAAATGCAAAGAAAAAGCCATTACTGGAAGGATATACATCCAAAGATTGCAGTGGTTATCTCTGAGGATAGGATTACAAGTGATTTTTCCCATTGTTTCTTCCTGAACAATTTTATGCACGTCTTGAATTTTTTCCAGAAAACATGATTTATATTTCTAATTGGAAAAAAAACTTTTGGGGGTGCCTGGGTGGCTTAGATGGTTAAGCGTCTGCCTTCAGCTCAGGTCATGATCCCAGGGTCCTGGGATCAATCGAGCCCTCCATCGGGCTCCCTGCTCAGTGGGGAGCCTGCTTCTCCCTCTCCCTCTGCCATCCCCTCCACTTGTGCTCTCTGGCTCTACCTCTCTGTCAAATAAATAAATAAAATCTTTAAAAATAAATAAATTTTAACTGAACATTTTATTAAATAGAAAAAATGTTTTAAAGGAGAATGTTACTCTTTCATTGATTTCTAGACATGCCCCTCATGTGATTCTTATGAGAAAACACCACCCAAAGAATTCCTAGAAAGACTGAAATCACTCATCCAAAGGGTATGTAACTGCAATTATATTTGATTTTCTACTTCATATTTATCTATCCAGATTGCTTCTTATGTTTATATTACTCATGGTATATTATTTCCACAGATGATTCATCAGCATCTCTCCTAGAACACATGAGATATGAAGGTTCCTGAGGATCTAACTTGAAGCTGGACACTATATTACATACTCTAACACAGTAGTGAAACTCACTTCTTGGTTTCTAAATGGAAGAGTACAACATATTAGTGATGGGGGAAAAGACTCAGATAAGTGTTCAAAGTCAGGATTATTTCCCCCCAATTACAATGCAATACTTAAGTTTGATCACATGCTCTGTTTTAGTCAACTTGAAAAAGCTTTCTACTCAATTAGAGTTTGATTTCCTATGTTATGGATTTCTATGGTTTCTAAAGTTTTTACCTTATATTATTTTGCCCAACTATGACATTTCTTTATTGGGGGAGAAGCTTAAAATTTTTTACCAAAAATGTAATTTGAAAATTTATTGATCTTATCTTTACCTTGATCTTGATTACCACAAGAATGAGATCTCTGATGATCATAACTTAAAAGTTATATACCTTCATTCAAGCTGCGAAATAGAGAAGCATAGAGTCAAGATGAAAAATTGGTCTTTATTCTTTTAAGGAAGTGAAAACTGAGTGTTTAAAAATGTATATCTGAAGAGTTTACTTTTTATCTCAAAATGTCTAATGTATAAATATATAGTTTATTTATGTGCCGGGGACAGTTTTAGTAGATGGCTACAAAAAAAGTCTTATTCCTTTATTGGGATTTATCAAAAATATTTAAATGCTATAGATATGAATGTATTTATGGAATACATTTGTTAGTTTTTTTTTTTTTTTCTTTAAGTGGGTTTAATAGTAACTTTCCCAGTTCAAGTCCCCTTATAAGCTAACATTTCAAGCTTGTGGAAATGGCAATTAAAACCTATAGAGGGACATACATCAGGTGGTCTTCTGGAACAAAATACATTAAAAAAAGTCTTGTAGCTCTCATCTCAAATTGTTATAATCATTATATGGGAGTGAGCTAGTAACTCCAAATGTCTGTCACCTTTCATTCTTCCTTTCTTTTCTTTCTTCTTTTTAAAGTGACAGACACCTTGTGCTTGCATACTTTACGTAAGACAAATTCAATCACCTATATAAGATCAAAATCAGGAGACACATCAAGAGGCCAAGACTCCTCTCCTCATAGAAAACAGACTTTTGCCTAAACATTCCAATCTTTTCAACCATGGATAGTAAAAATAAGCAACCTGCTCTAACTGCCATTTCATATCAACTCCAGCAGAGTTTATTTAAATATGAAGTTAAAAACTCTAGAAAAATAAAATTTTTCCTAGAACGTTATAAGCTATTTGAGAATCTCTTATTGTTAAAATGGCTGTGAATGTGCAAGAGGATATGGGATGGGAAACACTGTATGTTCTGAGAAGAGAAAATTATCTACTTAAAAGTATTTTAAAAACAAGTACAGATAAATTTATAGTTCTAGAAGATATATCAGCCATCAGTGATTTCATCAACTCTCAATGAAATGTTGTATCATCAGAAACAAGGTATTCTGTTTTAAAATTTTTAAAATGTTATTAAAGAGGGATCATGTAAACAATAATGTTATTACAGAGGGGTCATGTAAACAATAATGATGATAATATGCATGGAGAGCCTACCTATGTATCAAATGGTACTAGCCCAGACTGTTGGGATAAAAGTAGAAAGCAGCCACAAAGTTGACCAGGGAAGGGTGAAGTCTGTATTTCTTGTTTCTGGCTTTATAGTTGTTGACTTCTTTGACACTGTGATTTTTATATTTAAAATAATGTATTTATTTTGGTGTTTACTGTTAAAAATCTCTGTTCTAATCCTTTGACCAGAGATTCTACCTTAAAAGTAAAAATAATTTAATGGGGTGTTGGTTAAGAGCCTTCACTAAAACTGAGTTTAAAGACTCGGGTAAAGATCCTAGCAACACCCCAAGAAAAGCACTGCATTGGAATAAACAAGATGAAGAAGTAAAACTTGAACAGCTCCATCTTCACTCCTCTGTGTTCAAGGCTTACCTAGCCCTCAAAAGAGATATAAGGCTTACCTATAAACATTACTTTCACCTATGGATGGTGATACAGGAGGCCTGAAATTTTGCTGGCTGTGAAATCATGGTCACTTGCTTAAATTTTGGGGGTTTCCATTTCCTTCTCTGTAGAATGAGGGTGTTGGACTGAATCTCTAAGGTCTATTCTGTCTTTTTTTAGAGCTTTATGTGTTTATGAGTTTCTAAAGTTCTGGATACTCTTATGGGAACATCTGACCATACTTTTGAGTAAAATTTTTACTGAATCTAATGTTCAGTTATACAATCATATTCAATAGCATTTGTAGCAACACTCACTGCAGGAACAAAAGAGATGTTCAAAAAAAAAAAAGGAGGGAAGGAAGAAAAGAAAGACAGAAGAACATTGCAGTAGGTCACGGAAATTCAGGGAAAATTAATCATGATTCTTACTATTGTAGCTGAAAGTGTCTTTTTTGGACACTTGTATAAAATTGTAGCATTATTATTCTATATTATTGCTCTGTTGTATTTACATTTGCATCTGAGAATTTAGTTTTAATGCAAACTATGTACTTTATAACTTAATAATTATTTATTATATATTTGGTTTTAAATGTTTATGTTCATGGCTTCTTATTTAAGACTTGATCATATTAAATCATATTACTGTCTTTGTGATTCCCTGGAAACCCTTAATTCAATAGCCTTAGCATAAAATAAAAGATGATCCTCAGTTTCTGGGAGCATATTGTTTTTATACGTATATTACAAAGACAATCTTCTCTCCTTACATACTTCACTGAAATGGAACCTTCCACTCCTGTCTCTGCCTTAAGGATACCACTTCCTTTTGCAACTTTCCCAAATGTATGGCAAGTCCTGGAAGACTTGAAGATATCCTTCCCAATGCTCGTTGTGTGTACACTCTTATTTAAAACTCTTTCCTGCTTTGACATTTATTCCATTTAGCTTTTCTGTCGCCTTACTTGTTATTGATTGTCCTCTCCTGGTCACTCCTTCATCTTTCCTGGGGAGTTAGGCATGTTCTTTCCCTTGAATTCAACTTCTGCCATCATCTTGGGTAACTTCAGTGCCCATGGGGAAGATTCCACCAACACTGCTACTTCCCAGAACCTTGACTACCTCAGTTCAAAACACCTACATCTTTTATCCTGTCATCATCCCATTCTCATGGCCATGTGCCAGACTTTATTGCCTGGAACTATTTTCTGTGTGAAATCCTTACATATACAGAGCCATCATTTGCTAGTCTCTTAGTTCTCAGGACATCCATCTCAAGATCCCATCACAACAGCCAGGCCTTTGCCCCTCCCCATTCTCTCAGTTTATTAATTCCCCTTTGCCCCCACCCCCCACCCCACCCCCAGAGCTTAGGCCTCTGATCAGTCCCTTGAACTTCAGACCCAGCAATCTTCTCAAGTAGCTGCCTACAAACTCCCTCCCTAGCTGTTTTAATCTTGGTTTCCTATTCCAGCTTCAGACACAAGATCTGGCCCCTCGGGCGCCTGGGTGGCTCAGTCGTTAAGCGTCTGCCTTGGGCTCAGGTCATGATCCAAGGGTCCTGGGATGGAGGCCCGCATAGGGCTCCCTGCTCAGCGGGAAGCCTGCTTCTCCCACTCCCCCTGCTTGTGTTCCCTCTCTCGTTGTGTCTCTCTCTGTCAAATAAATAAATAAAATCTTAAAAAAAAAAAAATCTGGCCCCTCATCTTTGGGAATACTTTCAAACTTCCCTACCTGGCTTACTAGAGTTACTTTCCCACTTCATGCCTAGTTCTGAACACTCATCTGCTTTCAGTATCTGCCTCCACCTATTCTAGTCCACAGGTTAGTCCAGGAATAGCCTCACCTCATGAGGAGGGAGAGATTTGGAATTCACAGTTAAGCTCATTGAAAGAGTAGTCTTTATATGTGTCTATACTCCCTCAACTTCTATTCATTCATTCATTAAATCACTATAATCTGATTTCTAACATCCTACACCCTATCACTGTATCAAAATTGCCCTTTGTCAGGTCAATGATGACCTTCAAATTACCCAACTCATAAATGTGTCTAAATCCTTATCTTACTTGATTTTATCATGGCTTTTGCTAACTTTAATCCTTCTCTCTTTTCCTTCTTTGACTCTGAAGGCCCTCCTTCTCCTGGTTCTTGTCTTACCTCTCTTACCACACATTCTCAATGTCAGTTGTTGGTTTGCTTTCCTGTAACCTCCCGTTAGAAGTTGATATTCCTAAGGATTCTGTCCTGGTCACCTTTTCACTTTAAACCTCTTCCCTCAATAGTCCAATGGGTTCTTGGTGTTTTAAAAAACCCTCTCTATGTTGTTGACCCACAAATCTATAGGTAAAGGCCAGATCTCTCTGCTGATTCCCAGGCCCCTATATCCAACTTCTCCCTGAAAATTTCCATCTTTATCCTCCAGGCCCTTCATCTCAACATGCCAAAATTAATCTCATCACTGTTTCCCACTTCCATAACCTCCCCTATTTTTCAGTGTTCCCTAATCTTTTTTTTTTTAAGATTTTATTTATTTATTTGAGAGAGAGAGAGAATGAGAGACAGAGAGCATGAGAGGAGGAGGGTCAGAGGGAGAAGCAGACTCCCTGCCAAGCAGGGAGCCCGATGGGGGACTCGATCCCGGGACTCCAGGATCATGACCTGAGCCGAAGGCAGTCGCTTAACCAACTGAGCCACCCAGGCACCCCAGGGTTCCCTAATCTTAATGGGAATGTATCTCCAGCCTCCCAGACTCTGCCTTCTCTCTCATTCATTATAACCAATTGGTCATTGGGCCCTGGTATTTCTATCTCTTAAGTACATCCTTTCTTTTCTACTCCCTCTGCCATTATCTTAATGCAGGCTTTCAGCAATGGTTATAACTTTTGATTGAGTTTCTGGCCTCTTGCCTTCTCGTCTTTCCAATCTATCTCTGCATGGTCACAGGAATATCTTATAAAATGTAACTCTGGGGGTGCCTGGGTGGCTCAGTTGGTTAAGCATCTGCCTTCGGCTCAGGTCATGATCCCAGGGTCCTGGGATCAATCCCTGCATTGGGCTCCCTGCTCCTGCTCAGCGGGAAACCTCCTTCTCCCTCTCCCACTCCCTCTGCTTGTGTTCCCTCTCTCACTGTGTCTCTGTCAGATAAATAAATAAAGTCTTTAAAAAAAAATATAACTCTGATTAATCACAGTTTCTCCTTATTTAAAGCCCTTCACTGGTTCTTCTCTGGAGTAAAGCCCAGGCCTAAAGCTAGGCATGTAAGACCCTTTTTCATCTGCTCCACTCAGCTTCCAGGCTCTCTTCACCTTGAACTTCCAAATTCCAGCCAGTCCAATCTGCTTCTACTTCTCTGGACATGCCATGTTGTTTTATTCTTCGGTTTCTTTGCACTTGCAGTGTCCTTTCCCTGGAATATCACTCCTCAACACCCAGAAAAATCCTCATGCATCTGTCAACATTCAACGTAGTCATCACTGCCTCCAGAAGGATTTCCATCACCATCTTACTTTATCTCTGTGACAGTGTTAATCTCTTCCCACTTTTAGATTTGATCATATTTTGGTTATTAGTTTTAATGTGGTATACACACATTCATTGAATGATAGATACATCTCTCCCTTTCCAGAACATAAGCCTCCTTGGTAGAAGGAACTGCATCTTGCTAGCACAGTGCCTTATATATAGTAGATAACATATAGTAAGAAACAAATGTTTACAAAATTGAACTGAACCAAATACAAAATGCACAATTATGCATTGAAATTTTCCTTGACATCTCTTTCTCTTACCGATTGAATCCAATTATCAGTAAAGCCAGTCAACTCTGTTTTCAAAGTATCTCTAGAAGCCAACCACCTGTCACTATCTCCAGATTCCACTTTGTTTAATACCACCACAATCTCTCACTTAGATGACTGTAATACTTTCCTAAATAGTTTTCCTGATTTTGTTCTTGCCACCTCACCAAAATCTATTTGCAACAAGCAACTTGAATGATCTTTTAAAACACCAGAATATGTCACCCTTAGCCCAAAATCTTCTAATGGCTCCCGCCTCATTCAGGATAAAGCCTGAGTCCTACAACAAGGGCTACATGGTCATGTCCCCTCAACCTCTCACCTCTCTAACCTCATTTTCACTCTTCTTATTCAACTCAAGCCACACTGGCACTCTTTCCTGTCTCCAACACTCCAAGAACCCTCCCACCTATGGCAGTTGCATTTTTTGTTTCCTCTGTTTGGAATGCTCTCCTGCCAAATGTCCACATGGTCCATTCCCTCCCCTCCTTCATGTCCTTCCTCAACCAGGTCTTCTCTGACTACTATCAGGTAGTTCCATTCTCTTTTAAATTGCAACTCTCCTAAATGCCACCGCTTTATTTTTCTCTATAGCACTTACCATCCTCAACATATATATTTTAATAATTTATGTGTTTATTGTCACTGTCTCTCACCAGAATGTTAGCTCAATATGGGCAGAGATTTTTGTTTGTTTTGTTCACTGTTATATAACTGGCACCTAAAACAATGCGTTGAACATAGAATGAGATCACGAAAAATTTGCAGAAAGAATTGGTGGGTTCTACAATAGCTGGCACTGGAGTTCTCCCATAGGGTTTTAATTCCCAACGCATAGTTTGCTTTTTCTTTATGATGCTAGTCAGTTACTACTGAATTTTTTCTTTTATAGCTTCTCCCTGATCTCTGGGTACTTTGTATCTTCTGAAAATTTATCCCCATCCTCTTATCGAATGTGACCACACCTCTTCTGTATTTTCCAAATGATATTCCTTCTCCCTTTATAAACATAGAAAATTCAAAGCATCCATACAACCACTTGTGAGTCTCTAAAAATGTCTTTTTCTACCTTTATTCATAATAAAATATTATTTTCAAGAAAGTTTCTTGTATGGTACAAATTATTTTATTTTTTTCACTTTTATTTTTTTTAGTTTTCCTTTATTTATTCATTCTGAATGAGATAATAAAGTGCTCTGGAGAAAGAAAAGCAGAGAAAGGGGCTGGGTGGGGGGCATGTGTGGGGCAGATGAGGAGAAGAACAGTTTTTTAAAAGATTTATTTATTTTTTGAGAGAGAGAGGAAAAAAAGAGAGTGGGGGAGGGGCAGAGGGAGAGAATCCTCAAGAAGACTCCCTCCTGAGTGTGGAGCCCAATGAAGGGCTTGATCTCAAGACTCATGAGATCATGCCCTGAGCCAAAACCAAGAGTGGGACGCCCAACTGACTGAGCTACCCAGTAGCCCCTGAGGAGAATAGTTTTAAGTAGAATGAAAACCTATATCCAGTGGAATCTTTTGTTACTTCCAGTGAATTTAAGTGAGGAATACTACAAAGGTGAGCAGCAGTCACATGAAAGAGAATTCTTTTGGAGGTATAGTGTTGAAACAGAGTTAGTTCAAATGAATCATCTAACAAATGTCAATAAATTAGCAAGTGGTTTTTGGTCCTGGCATGCATTATAGTCATCTTTAGAGCTTATACCAAAAAAATATTCTACTGGGTATTTAATTAAAATAAAATTAGAATGTCTGAGGGCCTCGTCATTAATATTTTTTAAAATTCTTGAGGTGATTCTAGTGTGTAGTCAGGGCTGAGAACCACAGAATGAATCAAAGCAATGCTGACTCATTATGGCTAGGAGGGAGAGATGATATATGCTACAAAATTATGAGTACATTAATGTACATTTTCTAGAGCATTATCTTTTTGCAACAATTTAATTCTCTCTGAGGCTCTAACAGCAAAGACAGCACCCAAAAGATGAGCTTACTCTTTATAACAGAAAGACAATTTTAGAGATACTTTAAATGGGATTAATTATTTGTTTAAAAGATGAATAATAGATTATGGAATAATCGTATAATAGGATTCAACATAGCAACAAGAAAATGAATAGTAGCTATATGCCTGAATCTCAGAAACATAAATAAAATAAGATAAAAACAGAGAGGGAGGGAAACCATAAGAGACTCTTAACTATAGGAAATAAACTGAGGGTTGCTGGAGGAGAAGGGGGTCTGGGGATGGGGTAACTGAGTGATGGGCATAAAGGAGGGCACTCGATGTAAGAAGTACTGGGTGTTATATGCAACTGATGAATCACTAAATACTATGCCTGAAACTAATAAGACACTATGTGTTAACTAAATTGAATTAAAATAAAAATTTGTAAAAAAGAAACACAAATGTTTAACCAAAAATGCTAGACAAAAAATACATATTTTATGATTCCATTTATATAAAGTTTCAAAACAGGCAAAACTAATAAATAGTATTAGAAGGTCATTGGTGGTAATCCTTGGGGAGGAGAATAAGGTAGTAATTGATAAAGGGGTACTTCTGGGGTACTAGTAATGCTGTATTTCTTAACCCGGGGGGGGGGGTATTTATTGAGCTGTACACTTATGATTTATACCATTTTCTCTACGTATGTTATAATTCAATAAAATTAAAATTCAATTATTGAAAATAAATGATAGAAAAGATGTTTTAGAAAAATTCTCTTTCAGATGAACAATACATGGCACTTATAGAAATACAAAACTTGGAGAAGGCTATGGAGAGAGAAAAGTTGGCTAAGTGATAACAGGGAGGGAAGGAGGAAGGAGGGAAGGAAGGAAGGAAGGAAGTGAGGGAGGGAAAAACTAAGCAGTTCTACAAAGGAAGATTGTAGGTTGTGGTAACTTAGTCAAAAATAACATTTTAAAAATTATATTTTTAAAATGGCTCTGATCATGTTAAGTCTTCCTATTAGGCTGAGAGATGGTTGATTTGGAGAAGAAAAGTTTGTGTTGCTGTGTGTCTTCCCTCTATAATCTTAATTCAAACAATTTCCCAAATATAACTTACAAGGGAGAGAAAGAAAGGGAAGAGAAGAGAGGAGGGGAGGGGAGGGGAGGAGAGGGGAGGGGAAGGGAGGGAAGGAGAGGGGGGGGGAGGGAGAAAATGAAACGAAACAACAGTAAATATCCTTGGTCAGTGGTCAGGTTTTCCCAGAAGGAGAGCCTGAGTCAAGGATTCTGGTGCAAGTGGCTTACTAAGGAAATGCTCCCAGGGAAACCAGAAAAGGGAGTGTGGAAGGCAGGATTGGGAAAGGGGAAATCCAGGCCTGGGGATAAATTCAAGTGAATTCTCAGATTCTACCTGATTCTGCAAGGTGCACTGGAGCCTGGATTACACCTCAGAGTTGTTAGTTCTGCCTGGAGACAAAGGAACTGGGCTTTTGTATTCCCACAACTACTCTGTTCGTCTGTGGAACTTCAGTACAGAAGTGAGGCTGCTCCAGTGCCCAAGGGCCATCCTCTGAGTGTCCCCAGTACAAGCTGCCATCAAAGCACACAGATGGGATGGGTACATAGAGCTGATGGAAAGGATCCAAGGGCATCTGGGCAGGCACCAGCTCTGTCTACTACAGGAAGAATGATTTTTTTTTCTTTTAAAAGTTTATTTTCTCAGACTTAGGGCAAAATTTAATTTTATTGACAAAACAGAGGTAGCTTTAGGAAAGTTGGGATATATTTGTTCATATTTAATTATATAGACTTATGTATATATTTATTATGTATATATTTTATATAGGTTATTTCTTTTGGGGGGCCACAATTTTATTTTCAAAAGCCCACTTAACCTAAAGGAGCCCTGTTTTGTAGAGAAATGTATTTTAGCCCAAAGAGTGAGTGCTCAAGGACAAGAATATGATACCACAGATGTGCACCCCACGTCCTGAATACCAGCAGGAACTGCTTCCCTCATTACCACCCCTACTTAAGGGCAGCCATCAGTCTCATGCTGCAAACAGAAGAGCTTTTCCCTGTTAAGATATTTATAGTCTTAGAATATAGGGCAGTTGATGGATTCCGAGCTTCTAGTAAGCCTCCCCACTCCCTTTTTTTTTTTTTTTTTGGACTTGGAACCAACTATTTCTTGGAGGGTCCTTTGAGAGAAATGCCATTGTAAATGGAATTAAAACATTTATATATGTTGATAGATAAATCAATCTTGAAAAAAGAAAAGTTTGGAGCTGGTCAGTCTGAGGAGGGTGCAAAAGGGAAGGGTGTGGCCAGGATGGAAACAGAATCATCCACAACATGGTGGGTGGGTAAGTGTTCAGTGTTGTCTGGCAGAGTTTTTCCAGTATGCTAAGTCACTGATGAGGAGAGAACGAAATAGCAGAACTTGAAGTATAAGTATCATGCTACAACATTTGTTCTAAAGCTATTACTGTGGGATCAAAACCTGTTGAATGACTTGTGACCACGGGCATATTCATGGTGGGTCACAGGGAGAATTTACTTTTTGCCTATATTATCAGTAGTACCTCTTAATTTTCCCAACAGAAGCATTTCACTGAGGGTGTCCTTTTAAAAAGATAACTTTTAAAGAAGAGGACATGCTGCCACCTATTGAAACAATGCAAATACACACAGACACCCAAATTCTAAAATGTCAGGACCTTGTGAAAAGCAAATGGTATCAACTCCAAAAGATTTCCTCAGCTCTTTCAGTCCTGAACTTTATGAAAATTTTCAGTACTGAGATAATTTCTAAAAGGAGCTTCAGGACCATGAAAACCACTTCTCTCTGGACCTACAGAACTCACCTTGGCCTTATTGAACTGTATTTTAATATGCAGTTTCCTGGGGTGCCTGGGTGGCTCAGTTGGTTAAGCATCTGCCTTCGGTTCAGGTCATGATCTCTGGGTCTTGGGATTGAGTCCTGCATCAGGCTTCCTGCTCAGCAGGGAGTCTGCTTCTCTCTCACGCGCTCTCTCTCTTCCCCTCTGCCCCTCCCCACCACTCGTTCTCTCTGTCTCTCTCAAACAAATAAACAAAATCTTTAAAAAATATGCAGTTTCCTAATAAATAAAATAAATGCTCCCAGTGGTTGCCACAGAAGAAAGATTTGAAGTTGCAGCACTTTAATTAAACACGTCAATTAAATCATTTTTTCAGCTGCTTCTGTTCATGTCCCCTCCCCTCCAAAAGTTTATTTTCTGCATAACACAACTCTCCTCAATATAGTCTTAGTGTTTTAACCAATTCTGTATCATTTTGCTTCTCTCATCTCCTATTTCTGCCCTCCTCATCAGGTCTAGACTAATAATGGTTCAGATATGCTGGCCTCTATTGCTTCTACTTTTTTTTTTAAGATTTTATTTATTTACTTGACAGAGAGAGACACAGCGAGAGAGGGAGCACAAGCAGGGGGAGCAGGAGAGGGAAAAGCAGGCTTCCCACGGAGCAGGGAGTCCGATGCGGGGCTCGATCCCAGGACCCTGAGATCATGACCTGAGCTAAAGGCAGACACTTAATGACTGAGCCACCCAGGTGCCCCTATTGCTTCTACTTTTAATGCCAAAACTTCTTTCTTCCCTATTGAGGAGCAACACACAAACCAACAAAGAACCCAAACCCTTTGTTTTTGTCCCTCTGGCATCTATTCTGCCTCCTCTGGTATTAAACCCCCCCTTTTTTCTTTGGGAATCCTTCCTTGACCAACTCTCAACCTTGTTGTCATTTGGGGCTAGTCTCACCCCCTCTCCAGCTCCAGGGGTGAGAACAGAACATAAGCCAGAGCCTGGAGAAGCCTTCCTGTGACTTTTGTTGTAATTATTTAGAACGAAATGTTCTCCTCCTACAGGGGCTACTAAGCTGATGGGATTCAGGCTGGAGCTGCCAGTGGTCAGCTTTGCCACTCTTTGCAGAGTGCTTTCTGAGCACGGAGAAGCGAAGTGAGAGACTGGGAGACAGATTGTGCCTGAAGGTTCACCATTAAACCTAACTATGTGAGCCAATAAATCTTTTATATTTAATCTAGTTTCAGTTGTATTTCTGTCACTGTGACTGGAAGAGCTTTAAATTCATAGACTTCTCAATCCCAGCACTTTAAATTACTTACTCTCCATTTTTTTTCTCTGATCTGGAATCCACTGCAGCTCCATAGTGCTAGTTGGGAAACCTATTTAGGCTGGACTGAATATTATTTATCTCTATTCCCTTCTGCAAGAGTGAGGAGGGCCATGGACCAGACTAAACTAAAAGAAACTTACCTTAGCAAAATGTAAAAATCAAGCCTCCATAAATTCAAGTGATGAGCCAGTAATATAAATGCCTGTTATAACAAATATCAACATTCTCTACAGAAAGACAGCAGATTGCAGAGTCTCTTCAATGTATAATACATAATATCAATATAAAAAATTAGTAGACATGCAAAAAAATAGGAAAATGTTACCTTGACTATATTCTCATAGTCAAGAGAAAAAGTACTCAAGAGAAACAGACTCCAGGATAATTCAAATATTGGTATTAGCAGACAACAACCTTAAAGCAACTATTATAAATGTGTTTAAAGACTACAATGAAATTAAAATAGAAGTCATTACTACTGACATATCCCAATAAACCCTAAATATTTGGAAACTAAGAAACAGACTTCTAAATAACTCATGAATCAAAGAAGAAATCATAAGAAGTATTAGAAAATATTTTTAATTAATAATAAAAACACAACAAATCAAAATTGTGGGATGTATCTAAAGCAGTGTGTAGAAGGAAATTTTTAGTATTATATACTTAGATTAGACAACAAAAAGGTCTAAAATTAATTAAGATTCCACTTTAAAAACTAGCAAGGCTGATGAACAAAAAGGAAAATGTGGACAGCTAATATGAATAAAAGACATTACTACAGCTTCTGTAGACATTATGATAACAAACGAATACTATTTTTAAAACTTTGTATCAATAAATTTTAAAAATGAGATGAAATGGAAAAATTCCTTAAAATATAAATTTACCAAAATGGACACAAGGAACAATAGAATATTTGAAGAGCTCTATGTCTATTAAAGAAATGGAATGCAGGGGTGCCTGGGTGGCTCAGATGGTTAAGTGTCTGACTCCTGATTTCGGCTCAGGTCATGATCTCAGGGTCCTGGGATGAGCCCGAGTTAGGTTCCCCACTCAGCAGGGAGTCTGATTGAGAATTCTCTCCCTCTCCCTCTGTCCCTCCCACTGCTCACTAACTCTCTCTCACACAAATAAATAAATAAATCTTAAAAAGAAATGAAATTCATAATGAAAACATGTCTCACAAAAACACTCTAGGCCCAGATGGCTTTCCTAGGGAATTCTATCAATCATTTATGGAAGAAGTTATGTCAAGTTTATACAAACTCTCAGAAAACCGAGGATGAGGAAATACTTCCAAACTCATTTTATGAGGCCAGCATTCTGACACCAAAATCTGAGATAAATCTTTTTTTTTAAGATTTTATTTATTTATTTGAGAGAGAGAGTGAGTGAGAGAGAGAGAGCACAAGCTGGGGAGAGAGGCAGGGGAGAGCGAGACAGATGGAGAAGCAGACTCCCTGCTGAGCAGGGAGCCTGACATGGGGTTCAATCCCAGGACCCTGGGATCATGACCTGAGTTGAAGGCAGACACTTAACTGACTGGGCCACCCAGGTTCCACTGAGAGAAATCTTTTGAGAAAAGAAAAATTACAGACCAATAACCTTCATAAACATAGATACAAAAAATGGTTTAAAATTGTCACATTTTATCCAGAAACACATAAAAATTTATTACATCATGACCAACTGTAATTCATTCAAAGAATGAAAGGATTGTTTAACATATAAAAATCAATTAATGTAATCTACCAATTTAATAGAATAAAAGAGAAAAAGCAAATTATTACTTCAATGGATGCAGAAAAGGCATTTGATAAAATTTAACACCTATTCATGATTTTGCAACAACAAAAAATCTCTGCAAACTAAAATAGAAAAAAAAACTTCCTTAGTCCGATAAAAGGCATTTTTTAAAAACCTACTGCTAACATCAAACTTAATGGTGAACTATTAAAATCTTAACATTTAAGATCAGGAGCAAGACGAGGATGTCTACTCTCACTTTTATTCGAAACTGTTTTGGAAGTCCAAAAAGTGTAATAAGGTGACAAAAGACACAGGAAGTACAAATATTGGAAAGAAAAAGCAAAACTGTTTTATTTACAGATAACATGATTATATAGAAAACCCCATGGAATCTAAAAAACTGCTACAGCCAATAACATAAATTTATCAAAATCTCAATATATAAGGCCAATACACAAAATCAATTCTGTATATACCAACAGCAAAAACATACATGAAAAATTTTTAATCTCATTAAAATAGTATCAAAATTAGAAAATGCTTAGCATTTATTTCACAAAAGACAAGCAAAACCTCTAAAAGCTACAAAACAGGCACGCCTGGGTGGCTCAGTCAGTTTGGTGTCTGCCCTCAGTTCAGGTCATGATCCCAGGGTCTTGGGATCAAGTCCCACATCGGGTTTCTTGCTCAGTCTCCCTCTGTCTGCCACTCTCCCTGCTTGTGCTCTCTCTCTCTCTCTGACAAATAAATAAATTTAAAAAAATAAATAAAAGCTACAAAACATTGCTGAGAGAAATTTGAAAAGATCTCAATAAATGGAGAAGTATATTGTGTTCATGGATTGGAAGACTGAATATTGCTGAGTCAATTTTCCCCAAAATTCAATTCAATTCAAAATTCTATAAATTCAGTGCAATTCAAAATTCTATAAATTCAGTGTAAATCACATTTACAATCCCAACAGACATTTTTTTTGGTAGAAGTTAGCAAGTTGATTCTAAAATTTATATAGAAATGCAAAATACCTAGATTAGCCAAAATAGTCTTAAGGAACAAAGCTGAAGGTCTGAATAATCTGAATTCAAGACCTACATATAGTTATAACAATTAAGAGAGTACGGTATTGGTATAAAGATAGATAGATAAAGGAATAGACTAGAGTCCAGGAATAGACTGATATATATATATATATATATATATATGGACAAAAGAGTATATGCCATATGATTCCATTTATATAAAGTTTAAGAACAGGCAAAAACTAATCTGTGGTGATAGAAATTAGAGGAATGGTTGCCTATGTGGCGGTGGGGAGTGGGGTAGAGGTGGATTGGGAGGGAGCAAGAGGGAATTTTCTGTCTCAACTGGGGTAGTGATTACATGAATGTATATAAATTTATTAAAACTCCTTGAATTAGACATTTAAGATCTGTGCATTTCACTGTATTCAAACTTCCCGGAATAAATAAAAGCTATAATTGGAGCTAGGTGTGACTGACATGTGGAAAGGCACAGAAGTGTGACAAGGCACAGTGCCTTTAGGTGGAGGAGCTAGAAGAGAGAGAAGGCTGGAAAAGGAAGTAGGGGCCAAATTGGAAAGGGTTTTGGGATTAAGAAGATTGAAGTTCATCGTGAAAGTAGGGGAAGCTGCTGAGGCATTTTTTGTTGGCAAGATCAAACTAAGAGCAGAGTAGGGGGTGGGTGTGAAGGGACTCATCCAGGGTCAGGGAAGTTGGGCTCTAAAGTGGCACCAAACAAGAAAGAGTGAGGGTCCCAGCCAAGACGGAGAAAGAGGGCTGTAGGCAAACAGAAATCTTCAAGTGGTAGTAAAGAAGTAGAATCTACAAGTTTAATGCAGGCATTGATTCTGGGATGGGTGAGAGGGGGATGACAAGGTTGACAGAGGAAATCTGAGTCCCGTTTTCCCATTAGCCTGTCATTAGCTTTGGAGAGTTGGTGGCACACATGGTACTAGGGTCGGAGTTGTGAGTAAAAACTAGATGACATTGGGTTTCTCAAGTTATCTATAATGTCAGCTAAAAGGAAGGACTTGTTTGTGCGGGAGGCAGGATCCAACCAGGCACTGATATCTGCCTTTGGTCACCTGTGTAAGGGTGTTAGCTCCAAGGTTACACCAAGTGATTTTCATTTTCTGATCTCACAACAGTCAGTGCTTTGGAGGCAGAAGGTGGGGAGATTGTTGAAGAGAAGTCAGAATTGGGAAGGGATCAGGAGAATTTTTCTTCCTCAACTGACACGTTCCTATGGAGCTGAACCTCAGAATGTAAGAGATGATAAAAACCTATCTGTTGCGGTCTGAATTATGTCCCTCCCAAAATTCGTATGTTGAAGTCCTAACTACTTCAGGCCTGTTAGCTCAGAATGTGACTGTATTTGGAGACAGAGCCTTGAAAGAGGGGATTACATTCAAGGAGGTGATGAGTTAAAAACGAGGGGGGGCCCTAATCCAATCTGATTGGTGTCCTAATAAGAGGAGATTCTTCTGCATATACACAGAGCAAAGGCCAGGGGAGGACACAACGAGATGACCATCTGCAAGCCAAGGAGAGAAGCTCCAGAAGAAACCAAACCTGCCGACACCTTGATGTTGGACTTCCAGCCTCCAGAACCGTGAGAAAATAAATTTCTGTTGTTTAAGCCACCCAGTCTGTGGTACTTTATGACAGCCCTAGCTAACTAATCATTCATCTGTCCATCCATTTCTTTGTTCAATCCTCTCATGTGCTAAGCTCGAAAGAGACATAAATACACTAAACGAGAAACATCACCTTAGCTCCTAAAGAGAAAAACGGGCAAAGAACAATTATAGCTATATGGGGATAAGTGTCCTGACAGCTTTATGTTCAATTTAGGGCACTAGATAAGGTGTCCTGTGGGGAGTGTCATTTACCTTGCAGGCTAAAGGACTTGCAGAAATTCCCCAATCTAGAAGAGGGTTTCTGAACCTGACACTATGGACATTTTAGGCCAGATAATCATTTGTTGTGAGGCCTTGCCTTGTGCATTATAGGACATTTAGTAGTATTCCTGGCCTCTATCCCTTAGATGCCATTCACACCCCCACCCCAAGTTGTGAGAACCTGAAATCTCTCCAGACGTTGCCAAATGTCTCTTGAGGGGCAAAAGTGGTCTAGAGGGTGGGTATGAGCTTCTAAGCCAAGGACACAGCATGGAATCAGGAAAAAGATAGGATGGCCATTCAGGAGCCTGCAACCCTCTCATTTTATAAAAGAGAAATTAAGACTCAGAAAGGCTCAGTTCCTTATGCAAGACCGTGAACTGGTCAGTGTAACCAGAAGCAGCAGTGGCTGTAGTAAGGATAAATGCAAATCCAGAAGAAATCTTTAATATGAGGCTTATCTCTCTCTCTCTCTCTCTCTCTCCGTCTCTGTGTATGTGTGTGTATGCATGTTTTTAAGGAAATATACCAAGCTCTTACCTATTGCAACATTTGAGACTATGGGGCTCCAACATGTTAAAGGTTTATTTTCTAGTGCCTGGTGTAATGACTGGATGAGTAAGTAGTAAACCAGGACTAACTACTGGACTAAACCTGAAACAATAGCAAATATGATACTATTTACATTTTTCAAAGGAGTTGTCTAAAATTTATGTCTTGGTGACTAATAAGCAGCCAGTAACTGTGGATGAGAGTGTTTTTGGTAAGGGCAGATGCTAAACACAAGAAATGTTAGCTGGCACTGCCATTTCTTCCTGTAACAGGAAGCAGCCTACAGAGCTGGGCCTGGCTGGTGGGACAGTCCACCATGGCAAGAGGTGCTCTTAAGAAAGCTTCTGAATAATGGTCAGTGTAAACACTACAGCTCACTAGCAAAATTGTTTGCTTAAAATTATACCTAAACATAAGCAACAATTAATGATCCAACAAAGGTGACCTGTTCTTTGTTTACCATTTATGGCAAATTTTGCCTCACGCCAGGGGGTACTTGGCATTTCTTACTAAAGCACAGAGCTTCACAAGGCATTTACAATGACAGCATGAAGAGTCCTCTCGCATTGCCATGGAGGGTAAAGGCAGGACATATGCCAGCTTCAGAATCAGGGTTCCTTTTTGGGACCTAACTGAAAAATATCTCCTCTAAGAAGCCTTGGGTAGCCACTTTGGACCTTGTGCTGTTTTCACATCCTCCTCAGTCCTTACGTAGCCCATCTGGCCTAACTCAGGTGAACTCAACAAATGCTGGCAAGAATGAGGCTTTCTGCTGTGTTTCCAGTCCCCGAAGAGGACCCTTCTTTCCTTTGTATTCTGCCTCCACCCTGCCATCCCATTCCTCCTGTCAGCGTCCCACTCAGCATCAGATAACCTAGAATGCCCATTAGGAGTGTCGTTTGCTGTGCAGGGGTGGATGGTTCACAGGTGTGGTTGGGGCAGCGAGGGACTGCCTCCTGGCCCTGTCAGAAGCATGTTCCTCACTCCTTCCAGCAGTCCCTGAGTTCTCTTCAAGAAGCTCTGAAGGTTCCACAAAGCACAGTCTGAAAATCCCTGCTCCAGTCCAGTGGTGAGGCTACAGATAAGAAAACAGAATCCCAAAGGGCCTGAGTGGCCTTCCCAGGCCACAGATCTCTAATTTCGCATTACCTGAAGCAGAATCTGCATTTCTTCCTCACCTCAACCAGGGGGCTTTGAACCACCCCTCCCAGAGACTGAAGTCTTTCCTGCTGCAGGCCCCCGGGGATGACTGCTGGTCGGACCCAGATGGCAAGGGTCAAATATCCCTGACATCCCTTAGGAATAGTAAAAGATGTTGGTTGACTGACTGGAGACTTAAATAATATTAATGAAATAAATCAGTTCAACATGGTCACGACTCCTTTTAGTCCTTAGGGCACCAAGTTATCTATGAGTGTTTATCTATCAAAATCATTCAGCTTTTCAGGTTGAAGCGATAAAGGCCAGTTATTGAGCCACACACTGTATTTCACTCATCCAGCGGCCTTCTTGGTGCAGATCAGACCTGCCCAAAGACTGCTCTTACCACACTCCACACTGGTATACTGTTAATAGGGACAATAAAAGCTATAATCTCTATGTGGGCATCTTTTGTTTTGAAGGAGATCAGATTATGCCATTCCAAAATATGCCACCATAGGAAAGGAAAAAAAAATTGATTTCTTCCACCTTCCTTAGGTTCACTGGCTGGGAGCCTATAAATTAGATTAATAAAAGACAGATTAACAGAAAAGCACACAAATTATATAATATAAGTTTTGTGTGAGGAAATGAGATCGAAAGAAGTGGTTTACTAGGTTTGATGAAGTGTGGAGAGTCATAGGAAAATATGATAGGACAGAATGGTATGAACTAAGGTAGTAAACTGGGGGAAACTTAGCAAGGTCTCTTGGTTTAGATTACTCTCAGTGTCCCTCTATCTTTGGAGATAAGGACACTCCTTTCCTCCAGTTATAAGGAGGACACCTCTCACAGGGACTTAAGACCTGATTCAGGGGAGATGGAGGAAGTCAGACAGTCCTTCCTGCACCTGCCATTGCTCAAACCCCTCCAGCTTAAAATAATCAATATACCAAGGTTTCATATTTTGGGTTAGTGTATTCTGAACCCCGCTACCCATTTGGCATAAGGATTATTTTGAACTGAAAATATCTGAGAATCAACAGATACATAAAGAAGCCTCCCCAGGTATTTCCTTATCTGACTAAAGGCAGAAAGTACTGAGAAATATGGGCTGCCATAAATCCCTCATCCCCGAGATGGACTTGTACAAACAAACCTGACTGGGATAGCCCTGATGTCTCATTAGTTTCCTCCATGTATTTATCTTCACACAGTTTGCCACTGTTGGAAGCCCAAAACTTTTTCCCTTGTCATGCCACGTCTCCATAATTTCTCATTCTTTGTTTTAAACGGTGTAGAAGCTCTCAGGCCTACCTACTTCTTTGAGTCCTCACTTCTTTTCCAGAAAAACCACGATGTCCCATAAAAATTAACATCAAATAAAATTTGTATGCCTTTTTTTCTGTTAATATAATATGCAAAGCCCCAGGTGATAAACCTAAAAGGGCAGAGAAAATTTTCCTCCCCCCACAGTTTGTGTTACCTCACTACTTCTTTTGTTCACTAAGGTTCACTGTTCATCTTTGTTCACTGATTGTTAATTTTGCTCTATCAATCTATCCATTTGTTTACCCATCCATCCATTCATCTATGTATTCATGATCCATCCATCCAGATAGCTCTTTATTTATTTTGTTGAATTTTTTGAGAGTTACTTGTAGATATCATGATACTACATATCTAAATATTTCAGCAAGAATCTCCAAAAACAAAGGCTTTCATCTATACAAACATAATTATCACACTTAGAAATTTAACATTGAACTGATACTATTGTTTAATTTCTTGCTACCCACAGTGTGGTCCCAGGGCCAGCAGCATCTGACCTTACCTCTAGGAACTCTCAGATGGTGTATGTAGGAGTTGGAGGGGGTGTGGAATCTGTGGGGTTTTTTTTTTTTTCTTAAATTTTTTATTTTTATTGTTAATATAATCAAAGAATTTCATAAATATGCTTTGTTTTGATATACTATTTTCTTAAAACCATTCACACAGAGCTGTGATGTAGACCAGTTATTCCCACATTTTCCCACCCTGCACCCTATGCATTGGGAAGTATCAATCTTGTCTCTATTTTCTGTCCTGGAATCCAGTGCCTACCTCAGGTGCTCAATAAACAGTTCCTGAAATACTGTACTCAGGAAGAGGCCTATTTTTTCATAGTGTGAAATGATAAGGCAAAGACTTCCACTAAAATGCACCACAAAAACACTGAATTTTATAGAATTTGTTTTGCTCTACCTGGAATCCTGTAAAGAGTCCAAGTTTATTTTGGTTTTTTGTTTTTTTTTAATTTTTAAAAATTTTTTGAGTATTGTTGACACATGTTACATTAGTTTCAGGCATACAACATAGTTATTTAACAAGCTTATACATTATGCTGTGTTCACCACAAGTATAGCTATCATTTGTCACCATACAACGTTCTTACAATATCATTGACTGTATTCTTTATGCTATGCCTTTTATTCCCATCTTATTCACTCCATAACTGGAAGCCTATATCTCCCACTCCCCTTCACCCATTTTGCCCAACGTCCCACTCTCTCCCCTCTAGCAACCATGTTTTTTCTCCATATTTATGGGTCTGATTCTACTTTTTGTTTATTCATTTGTTTTGTTGTTGTTGCTTTCGTTTGTTTCAAATAATGAGTGAAGTCATATGGTATTTGTCTTTCTCAGTCTGACTTATTTCACTTAGCATAATACCCTCTAGGTCTTTCCATGTTGTCTCAAATGGCATGATCTCATTTTTTAATGGTTGTGTAATATTCCATTGCATATATATATATCACATCTTCTTTAACCATTCATCTATCAATGGACACAGTTTGCTTCCATATGTTGGCTACTGTAAATAATGCTGCAAGAAACACAGTGGTGCACGTATGTTTTCAAATTAGATTTTTTTGTGTTCTTTGGGTAAATACCCAATAGTGGAATTATTAGATCATATGGTATTTCTATTTTTAAGCTTTTGAGGAACCTCCCTACTGTTTTCCAGAGTGGCTATACCAATTTACATTCTTGCCAACAGTGTATGAGTATTCCTTTTTCTCTATATCCTTGTCAACACATGTTATTTCTTGTCTTTTTTTAATTTTAGCCATTCTAAAAGGTGTAAGGTGATATCTCCTTGTGGTTTTGAATTTGCATTTCCCTGATGATTAGTGATGTTAAGCATCTTTTCATGTGCCTGTTGGCCATCTGTATGTCTTCTTTGGAAAAAAAATCTATTCAGATCCTCTGCCCATTTTTTAAACAGATTTTTTTGGTGTTGAGTTGTATAAGTTCTTTATATATTTTGGATATTAACCTGTTATTGGACATACCGTTTGTAAATATCTTCTCCCATTGAGTAGGCTACCCTTTTGTTTTGTTGATGGTTTCCTTTGCAACAGCTTTTTATTTTGGAGTAGCTCCAATAGTTTATTTTTGCTTTTGTTTCCCTTGCAAAGAAGATGGCAATCTGGCAATCTGCGTTTTAACAAACCCTCCAAGTGATTCTGATGCATGCTGAAGTTTGCAAGCCACAGTTCCAGATTAAAAGATAAAACGAGATCTGACAACTAAATGCACTGTGATATTTGTTAGATTCAAATTTGGAGTGGGGTGAGTTGGGGAAGGAAAAAAAAAAAAGGGATACGACTGGGTCACTTGGGGGAAATTTGAATATGAATTGTACGTTAGATCAGGGCTTCTCAGAATTGACTGCACACAAATCACCTGGGGATCTTATTAAAATCCAAATTCTGATTTTGACTCTGGGGTGGGCCCTGAGATTCTGCATTTCCAATAAACTCCTAGGTGATGCTAATGCTGCTGGCATATTTTTAAAGCTAATCTAGAATAATTCCCAATCTTTCGTTTTTCATTACACTAACATTTTTGAAAATGCTAAGCTAGCTGTTTTGCAAAATATCTCACAATTTGTATGTACCTGATTATTTCCTCATAATTAGACTAAATACTTTTGGCAGGAATATAATATAGGGGGGATCCTGTGCCCTCAGGATAGCACAACAGGACACATATGATTTTATTACTCTTTAATGCACTTGTGGTTTCAACTTTCAGCCTTTCTTCCTCCACCCATCCCATAGCCTTCTGAGCAGGGGTGGTGTCAAAATCAGGCCCAGGAGACCTTCACCTGCACTCACACTCTTCTTGGTACTGTTGACAGGAGCAATAGTGAAGACCTAACTGGAAAGTTGAATGCCCCTGAGACAGTTCCCATTGATCTGTCTCCCTAACTCAAACGCTAATGATACAAAACAATATAGCTGTTTGTGAAAGTCTTCCTGTACCAAAGATGAATCACTGGTTTGCCTCAGAAATGAAAGGGAGACTGATTCAGACAAGCTCTGTTGCCAAAAATACCCTATGGAGGATGTTACACCAAAAACAAAAAGCAAGCAGAAGCCAACCGAGAAACACTGAAGGTGTTATGACAGACCTACAGAAATCTTTTTGAAGATATAGGTAGCAAGATTTGAACCTTCTCTGGAAACTGGCAACCAGTCCAGTGAGTATCCTTACGTTACTTTCAAAGAGAATCTCAAAATAGAACAAGAGACACATATTTCACAGAGAAAATCTATGAAATGAATTGAAGACAAAAATTAAGAATACATAATTTTTGTGATGAATAAGGCATTAGTTAAAACCGAATAATAAAAAAACAACACTTTAATACTTAATACTTTAAAGGCAAAAAAATAATAGAGGGAGAAGTACTTGAGAATAGTCAAGACAGTCATAAAAATCCTAGTCAGTTAGGAGTTTCAGCCCTCAAGTTCTTTCCTTGGAACACAATTATTGTTGAGAAAGACAATATAAGAGCTATAAAATAAATCTGCCTGCTTAAGCTGATCAGCCTGCCAGGCACACTAGATTTTCACTGAAGGCAGGAGTGTGGGTCCAGTATATGTCCTTGATCTCTGTGATGAGAGGCAGCTAGTTCCAAAAAGCCTGCCAAACCCAGATGGCTGGGGTAGTCACTTTTCCCCAAAGTTGGGGACACTGTGAATCCCACTTCCACAGTCTGAGACTCTAAATATGGTGAAGTTTCCAGACACAGTTGTAGCTGAGACACTTAGTCATTTTACCGCAGAAGCTGAAAGCATGATGAAAGAAGAGTTTTTACCCATGACCTCCAACCTTATCTTTTAGGTCTGATGTGTTGTTATTAATTAAGGGCAATAATAGACAAAAAGGTTTAAATGCAAGTAAAGGGGAAGAGGTGTAGTGAGCTCCACTAAATTTAAGAAACCAGAGCCAGCTGACCTCCCCTCTCCAGTTCCATCTCTCCCATGCCCTTCGGGCACTCTGCCCCTCAGTTGTTCTGAACCACCTGGGTGCCTCAAGCTTGCCACACATTCTTGCCTCCAGGCCTTCTTCCCTGCCTTTCCCACTTTTAGCTGGCTGACTTCAGATTAGACAATCTCTTCCCCGGGAAGCCTCCTTAACGCCCACCCTCTCCAGTGCTGCCCCCACGGAACTCCATGCTTTTGGTCATACGTGTGCCTGTCCCTTCCTCTAGACTATAAGCTAGTCTTGAAGGCAGAAACCCTATTTTGTTCTATTTTGAAGTTTTAGTATCTAGTGCCCGGCACATGATATTAATCATGATGGAAATACATTTATTACATGCCAGGCATTACTCCAAGTACTTTAGATTAATTAATTCATTTAATGTGCACAATATTATGAGGTAGATACTGTTATTATCCCCAATTTACAGAAAAAGGAATCACAGAGTATTTAAGTGATTTGTCCATGGTCTCATACCTGGTAAATGGTAGAGCTAAGATTTGGACCCAGCCAATCTGGTTCTATGGACTATGCTTTTAAACTCTAAAGTATATTGTTCTTAACAAATACTAGATGGAAGAATGGGTAAATGGAGATGATATATGTAAGGATGGATAGATGGATGGATGAAAGGATGGATGGGTGGAGTGTGCAGATCTCTAGCCAGTTAAAGAAAGCTAGGGCATGAGAGAAATGTGCCCACTGTAGACCTCTTCTAAGGAAGACCCAATTAAGTACAAACATTTAGGCACAAACTACTTCATACTAAAGCAGGAATCTATATGTTGGAGAACACACAAATACACAGAAGTAGACATTGAGGAACCCATGAAAATAGCATGGGTTTTGGAATCAGGGGACTAGATGTGAAGCATGATCCTGTCGATCTGAGACCATTTATTTTGTCTATTAGCACTCACCTCATCAGTGGAGGATATATGAGTATTCAACAGAGTGCTTGGAACATGGGAACCTTCTGATTAATTTTAGTTCCTCCCCTGCTCAAGAAAATTACATCACCTGGATCTGACTTACCATAAGCAGGAAAATGCTGAGAAAAGGATTGGAGTGGCTGGCTCAATGGAGGACAGGAAGGAAAGACTTGTCTGGATCCCCTGCTCTCTTCCTGGAACTGGGCTTTTGGCTTTGAAAAGAGAGGTGAACTCACAGCTTAGCTCTGCCAATTCTGCAAATTCTAGAATCATTAGATAACTTTTACTTCAGCTTGGAAAAATATGCCAGTGTATACAAATGTGATATCTCTGGGGGAAGAGTGCTTGATATATATATATATTTTAATAGCTTTTTTCATATAATAAAAGTAATTAAAACTCATTGCAAAAAAATAAGGAACTACAGAGAAGTGTAAAAAAGAAATGAAAGACTGGTCCATGTTTCTCATCTTGGAGGATCTTTCTTAATTTCTTAGTATGCATATAAGTATGTATACTTTTTTAAAAACAGAAATAGGATGAACCTGTATATAGCATTCTGTTATTTTTACTTGGTGAAATATTGTGGATAGCTTTCTTAACATAGGAATACATAATCAACTGCACAGCAATCCACTGAAAGGCTATTGCATAAGTTATTTAACAATACTATGAATGAGGCTCATATGAGACCATTATTATAAAAAATACTCCAATGAAAATCTATATACATATCTTTGAGCTCCTTTTTCTATTATTGCCTTTGCTTAAATTCCCAGATGGGAATTGTCAGGTTAAAGATAAACATTTTTATTTTGATACATACTGCTAAACTCCTCTAGAAAGGTGGTATTTCATCGACAGTAGAGGATTACCCACACTTTCTCTAACATTGGATATAGCCATTGTTTTTAAACAGAGTAAAAAAAGAAAAGAATGACTTCTCATTTTAGCTTACATATATATATATATATTTTTTTCCTGAGGTAATCCTCAAACTTCATTTAATGTAAATATAATGCACTTAAAAATATCAAGATTTTGTTTTATATATTTGGGTGCTCCCAAGTTGGGGGCATAAATATTTTACAATTGTTAGATCCTCTTGTTGGATAGACCCATTTATTATGATATAATGCCTTTCTTCATCTCTTGTTACAGTCTTTGGTTTAAAATCTAGTTTGTCTGATATAAGTATGGCTACTCTGGCTTTCCTTTGATGTCTATTTGTATGATAAATATTTCTCCATCTCCTCACTTTCAATCTGCAGGTGTCTTTAGGTCTAAAATGAGTCTCTTGTAGGGAGCATATAGATGGGTCTTGTTTTTTTAATCCATTCTGATACCCTATGTCTTTTAATTGGAGCATTTAGTCCATTTACATACAGAGTAATTATCAATAGATATATATTTAGTACCATTTTATTACTTGTTTTGTCATTGTTTCTGGAGATTTTCTCTGTTCCTTCTAGTCTTTGTGGCTTTTGGTCTTTCCTTCCCACTCAAAGAGTCCCTTTTAATATTTCTTGCAGGGCTGGTTTAGTGGCCATGAAAATCTTTAGTTTTTGTTTGGGAAACTCTTAATCTCTCCTTCTATGCTGAATGACAGCCTTGCTGGTTAGTGTATTCCTGGCCAATTTTTCCCATTCAGTGTGTTGAATATATGATGCCACTCCCTTCTGGCTTGCCAAGTTTCTGTGGAGAGATATGCTGTTAGTCTTACAGGTCTTCCCTTAAAACTTAGGGACTTCTTTTGTCTTCTGCTTTTAGGACTTTTTCTTTATCAGTATATTTTACAAATTTAACTATACTATGTATTGGTGTTGGCCTGCTTTTGTTGATTTTGATGGGAGTTCTCTGTACCTCCTGTATTTGGATGTCTGTTTCCTTTCCCCAGATTAGGGAAGTTTTCCGCTATAATTTTCTCAAATAAACCTTCTGCCCCCCTTTCTCTCTCTTCTTTTTCTGGGACATATAAAGATATTCAACATCACTCATCATCAGGGAAATAAAAATCAAAACTACAATGAAATAGCACCTCACACCAGTCAGAATGGCTAAAGTTAACAATACAGGAAACAAAAGATGTTGGTGTGGATGTGGAGAAAGGAGAACCCTCTTACACTGTTGGTAGGAATGCAAACTGGTGCAGCCACTCTGGAAAACAGTATGGAGGTTCCTCAAAAAGTTAAAAATATTATTACCTTATGATCCAGCAAATGCACTACTAAGTATTTACCCAAAGGATACAAAAATACTGATTTGAAGGAATACACGCATGCTGATGTTTATAGGAGCATTATCAATTATAGCCAAATTATGGAAAGAGCCCAAATATCCATTGACTGATGAATGGATTAAGAAGATGTGGTATATGTATACAATGGACTATTACTCAGCCATAAAAAGAGTGAAATTTTGTCATCTGCGATGACATGGAGCGAGAGAGTATTATGCTAAGTGAAATAAGTCAGTCAGAGAAAGACAAATACCACAAGATTTCACTCATATGTGGAATTTAAGAAACAAAACAAATGAACATAGTGGGAGAAAAAAAGAGAGACAAACCAGAAGACAGTCATATAGAATTTGCCCCAGGACCTCCCCTTCTGGGTCAATTCATACGGGCTCAGAACTTTCCATATCCCCAGCTTTGGCAGTGGCTATATGCTCAAAAATCCAGGGGTTTGGGTTGTTCTGTCCTAATTCCTCTTGATCTTTCCACATTTTCTCTAGATTCTCATGCACACAGCCTTTGCTGAGAAGGGCAATTTGAGCACAACCTGATCAAGGAAACCTTGTATGTCTTTGAGTTCACAATGCCCACCCATCTCTGTTATGAGATGGCCAAACTTCACAGGAGTCACTTGTAGCCAAAAGCACTTTTGCCTCCAGCCATGTGCTGTCTTATACCCTTGAAAGTGACAGGCTTGAAAGGGGCTGGTACTCTCCATAAGGCAAATATATTCTTGGGGTCCATAGAGTGGTTCATTGTCAGGTGCATCATTTCAAAATGGTCCCAATGGAGGTAACCACCACCAAGTGCCAAGATTGTAAAATTGCCTCTCCTTCAGTAGGAGGTCCCTATATGTCACTCAAGTTTTTAGATTCTCTTCTCACTTTTGGCACAAATGGTGCCCTTTCAACAAATCTAAGCTTGGGCTTTTCAGGAATGGAAACATCTTCAAAAGTTACCACTGGGAGCAGCATCTGTAGTCCAACAATGGGGGGGCGGGGCTGCCCAAGAATCTGAGAGTGTTGCTCACAGGAGTGGCCCCCTGGCTCAACCCAGCAGCTGCTACATGGTCACCTGCATCTGGCAGCCCTGGGCTCCCCACAGAGACTCTTAACTTACATATTTTTAATTGCTAGTGAATCACATACATTTAAATGTTTATTGACCATTTGGAATTTTCTTCTGTGAATTTCTAGTTCATGTCCTTATCGTATTTTCTTATCCGGTTGTAAGAGCATGTATTCATCTTTGCATATCTCATGCCTAGTATAGAACTTAGCACATAGTAGTTATTCAACAGTTATTTGCAGTTGTTTGGCTGCAAAAATATGTTTATCCCCACGGGACACAGGGCCAGGAGTTCTAAGTTTGAATCCTGATTGCCAAGAATTTACATCTAACTTTGGGAAAATCAAATTTTTGGAATTGGAAAATGCTGACCACAGTCAGACCCCCAGTAGCCCTAACGCTCTATATCCTAAAGTCTGAGACTTGAGAGAGAATACCTCCTATATAAAAATTTTCTAAAGAATAGACCAGGAGGAAGAGCAAGGGCCATTTACCTGGTATCATTGAGAGGTACCACAAGGTTGGTGTGTACCCAAACCTTGGTCTGCCAGAAGCCCAACAGCCATCATCCCTAAAACAATCATCATACCTTAACAAGTCTTAGAGTAATCAAGACCAACCATGTTTTCTATGGGATTCTTAAGAAAATAGAAAGACATTTCCTATCAAAATTTCATTGGATTCATATTTTAAGAAGCCTTGGTCAACCCAGACCATGCAGAAAAAATCCCAAAGGAACATCTATAATGCTTCCTTATAATATATATTAATTAATGTATATAATATATATAACAGGGGCGCCTGAGTGGCTCAGTCGTTAAGCATCTACCTTGGCTCAGGTCATGATCCCAGGATCCTGGGATCAAGCCCCTTGTCAGGCTCCCTGCTCAGCAGGAATTCTGCTTCTCCCTCTCCCATTCCCCCTGTTTGTAGTCCCTCTCTCACTGTCTTTCTCTCTCTGTCAAATAAATAAATAAAAATCTTTAAAAAAAATATATATATATAACATGTAATTTATATTATGTTTACTTTTAATGTTTGTAAGAACATATATTTGTATTTTCTCTCTTTTATTTTAGGACATTTTTATGATATTAAAGAGTTTTCTAATAATAGAACCCAACCTTGTAACATTGTGCCTTTAGGAAAGAGAGCCTCATGTATCTGTTGCACAGGATGTCATAGGGAATCATCTGAACCATCATTCAAGAGATAGGAGGCCCACTAGGAAAAAATCCCATGGCATTTTATTGTCTACCTTGATATACTGCCAAATTTTCACAAGAATTATCATATTCATTCCTTATATTAACTTGTGAGAAAGAGCAAAACAAAAACAAACTATATATTTTTCAGTTCTATGGGACCATTAATTAGAAGATATACCATGTATTTTAGTAACAGCTTTTTGGGATATATATAAAAAGAAACACTACCATATTAAATGTACACACTTAAAAATATTTCCAGATTTCAGAAAGGCAAGAAAGATATGTTTTTTGTTTGTTTGTTTGTTATTTTAGCATCAGGGAACCATGTAGCACTAGCCCTCTTTTATATGAGAAAACAGAAGTGGAATTCCTTACCTAAAGAATCAAGATGTGAGTGAATATTTCCTTGGTTCGGTGTTTTTTTGTATGACAGGTTTGCTGGAGCAAAGGGAATAAGGAAAGAGTTTAAAGTTTGAGGTTAGGTCAGCCAGAGGGGAGGAGGGCCCAGCAGGAAAGGAGGGGGAGCTGAGGATTTGGGCCTTAAGCTAGTCAGACTCTGCCCAGGCTGTGATTTTGCCTTAAGCCACCTTGTTTCTGACCATGGATTACTATTCCAAGCTTTCCAAGCTATAAGCACAATCTGTCTGGCCTTTTTATTTTCTTTCATCATTCCGTTCCCAGCACTCTGCCTCACCTTCAGACATGTCATTTCCCCTACTCCTACCAGAGATACCCACCAGAATGTTTGTATTCTTTTTTTAAAAATTTATTTTATTTATTTTAGAGAGAGAGAGAGAGAGAGCAAGAGAGGTAGGGAGAGGGAGAGAGACTCAAGCACACTCTGCATGGAGCACAAGCCTGATGCGGGGCTCCATCTTATGACCCTGAGATCAGGACCGGAGCAGAAAGCAAGAGTCCGCTGCTCAATGGACTGCACTACCCACGTGCCTCAGAATGTTTGTATTCTAAGAGAGACCGAAAAGACTCTTGACTCGTAGAAATAAATTTTCAATGATACAACTGAGGGGTTGTGATAAATAGTAGGAAAGACGTTTTTGGCCAGATGCTCAAATTTATATGTCTGCACATGCCCTTAGAGTTATAACTAAAGACGTGCAAATTGTGACCTTGGTAGTTCCCTTAACAAATGGGCCAGCTTGTCCGTGGGTGGTGACTGGATGGCTTGTTTAATGGCACTGTAGCAACGGCAATGGCTGAAATACCATATGCAACTCTGCTTCTCTCACAAGGCTTTGCAACGCCCACTTTAGCTTTGGAATCTTGCAGCCACTGGCCTCTGTTCTTAAACAGCCAAGGCAAGACAGGGAATCCAGAGCACGGTAGCTTACGACTTCAGGCTTGCTTCATTCAGAGAGCTCTGCCTTCCCCTCTCGGGGGGGTTCATGTTGCAGTCTGAGCATCAGCCAGCGCACAAGCATCTGTGACACCTCCAGGGGCGTAGAGTCGCCCGTGATAAGGAAGAACTCAACAGAAACGTGATTTTCCCTGTTGTAAATTCTGCCCTGGTCTACTGCCCAGCTTCCCCTTCTCTCAGCCCAGCGTTTCAAGAGAACAGACTCTCTGTCTGATAAAGTTTTTTCTTTGCCCACATGAAAGCAGTATGGAGCAATTGCAAGCTTGCTAAAGAGCCGTTGTCTGTGGAGATAACCACAGCTTCGGTTTTTGGGCCACCAGCCCCTATGGCTGCCTCTCTTCCTACCATCTGTTTGAGCAGGAACAGTAGTTTGTGCCAACTCCAGAACTTCAAGCATGTCATTTCTGAAACCACAACAAGTCTCTTAAGCTTCCTGAACAAAGTGCTCGGAGTGGAAAGCCCTGAAGTTCTTTTGGGCCTCCTAAAACCACAAAGCTGATTACTGAACAAAGCCCCAGAGCATCTGAGCACATGGGTGCCTTTCTTGGAGCTCGTCTCAGAACATGAAAAACAGTTACTGAGAGTAGTGACTAGGGAAGGGGTGTGGGTGGGGAGTCCGCCTTCTCTTCTTAGAGCAGTAACACCATCTAGACCATCTGCACCAGTGATGGTTCAAAGCTCTGTCAAGCAAAAGGACCTCCTTGTAATATCAAATCTTAAGAACTGTATTGTTAGTAGACTCTAACCAAGAAAATATATAATAACCAAAAGCTAGTGTGAACTCAGTATTCTTTTACATAAATTTGTATTTTGCTAGTTCTAGTCATCTTTACATTTTGGAAAAATACTGGCACATTTGCACAAAACATTACTTTTTCACTCCTGAAATTTTGCATCTAGAATCTAGATTCATGGATACTTTGCAATAACTCCATGGACCACTAGGGGTCCCACCAGAGGCTAGGAACCGCTGACAAATGGGAACTATTCATCACAGCTAGTACTCAACTATACGCAGTAGCTGCAAGCTCCCAAGGAAGAGAATCCACTAGGCATTTGGATGCCTCTCAATTCGGTGGTGTTTATTTATGAGTCTAGAATTTCTAGGATAAATTCCTCTTGGAATGTAATGCCAGGAACTCCGTATCTCTTAAATTATTTAAAATTTTGCCTCAGTTTTATTGAGATATAACTGACATGTAACATTGTGTGAGTGTATGGTGTATAGGAGTATATGTTGATTTGATCCATTTATCTACTGCAAAATGATTCCCACCACAGCACTGGCTAACACCCCCATCCAGTCACAGAAACTATGTATCTCTGAAGGACAGTTGTATTTCCTCCTTTCATGAAATGCACACTGTATTATTCCCTGTGTTTCCAGTTTTTCCTTAGCTAGGAGGAAATTTAGAACTAAATGTAATGCTCAGCTGTGACAGTCACCCGGGGCCTCAGCCCCTGCACTTTCTGCTTATTCCCCAGCATTGCTAGTTTTCCTTTTTTATTTTTCAAACATCTCTCTAAATGTGATCTTCATTATAAGCTTCCTCACCTCACTGAAATCAGATAGGCATAAATTATAAACAAGCACCAAGACCCTCGTTTAGCTATCAGCCTCCAAGGTAGTAAAAAGAGTAAAATGCTCTGCAGAGGAGCTTCCTCTGGGCCACTGAGCTATTCTGCCATCTCCTCTGCCAAGTGTATGCTTGTGGACCAGTATCATCCAATTTCCTAGGCCATACTTCTCCAAGATGATAGGGAGCACAAGGATAGTGGTGGCTGAGAAGTGTGACTCAGTGTCACAACGCCTACCCTGCACAGGGCTTCAAAGCAAAGCAAAACGAAACAAAACAAACCAAGCAAAATCTTGTCTGTCCTAAGGAATTCAAGAAAGCTGACCAACACAGATGGGCAGCAAAAGCAGCTCCTACAAGGTGCCATGGGCTATCCCCAACATTCTCACTGGCAGGATCTCCTGACTACTCTTCCAGTAAACTTCTTTTCCATTTTATTTCTTATCTGACCTGTTGCTCCTGCCTTGTTCCAGTATCTCATGTTTCTTCATTCCCAACCTGCTTCTTTCTGGCAATGGACTAAACCACCTTACCAGCAGGGGGCAGTGCAGTTAAAGAAACTGGCTCAAGAAGTTTGCAGCTCTAGACTAGGAAGTATCAGTGATAAAAATCATTCCATAAATTTGTCTTTCTCTATGATTTTTTTTTTTACATTTCCATTTTTAAACTTAAATTCTGGTGATATGCCCACTTGTAAATCTATATTCATATCACTGTTTTTATAAATAGGACTGTCTTGGATTCTGTCAAAGTCCTTTTTACTATAAGATGCCACTTAACACTTGGTGCTATGACGTATATATCAAAATACAGACCCAGAGGTCATTACATTGCACTTCAGCGTCCTTTGGGTATGAACCACAAAGTTATAAAATGAGGTATTTCTTAGAACTAAACCCCTTCAGATAGTGTTGTCAGTATTGCAAAGTAAGGGGTTCTTTGAACTTGAAAGGAAGCTATTGTCCTGTGGGTAAGAAGTACTTCCAGTCTGCTTAGTAACTGCCCTCTTTATTATAAATAAAGGCCCTTGGGATTTGATCTGTGTATTGGGGTTCTGGTTAGACCCCTCTAGGCCAGCTTTGACAAGCTCCAGCTGCTATATGGAACAAGGTGACTCCTAACCCCTGCCTCAGGAGCAGTGGCTTTATTCCATTATCCCTAAGCATCTTCTATTATAATGTGGATGCACTATTTGCTTTGCTTTGTTTTTAAGAGTTTGTTACTATAAATAAAGGTACTGGCAAAGGAAGGTAAGTATTATGATACACATGGCCATGCTCAGTCATTAATTCAAACTGTGACTACTATTTAGTCCTTAATGAGCACCAGAGGATTACTAGCTATTTTCCAGAAAACAGAGATTAAAAAATAGGCCAGCAGTTCTTCTTTAGATCAGAAGAAAGCACCGGTCACTACCAAAGAATTTGGGCTTTGCTCCTTAGAAAGAAATCTGAACTGACCAAGAGACTTGGGATTTCACTAAGGTAGATGGTTCCAGAAAAGTGTTGAGAAATATTTGAAAAACAAAATAAGAATGATTTGATGTTCAAGTATGGTGAGATTTTCCAGATACTTTACATTGGTATATAAAGATTCATTAAGATTGGAAGAACTACACTTACCGTGGTAATTATTTCACAATATATACAAATACTGAATTATTATGTTGTACATCTGAGTCTAATATAATGCTATTTGTCAATTGTATCTCAATTTTTTCTAAAAAAGTTGGACTTCCTTAAAAAATACTGAAAAGATCAAATTGCTGGGTAATTTAGGGCAGAGCAAAGGAAACAAGCACCCTGTCGCCCAGTTTCTGTAGGAGGATAGGAACCTAGCTTAGATGGGTGCCTTATTCCAAGGTACAACACCATCTCCTGCCATAAAAATGGGAAGTTGTTATTTTTTTTCCTCCAGATAAAGTCAATTAGCTAGCATAGAAGATCACTCTAATTACCAGGTAAAGTTAGGATAAACTATGTGTGACAAATGGTACTATCAAACTGTCTTACTTGAGGACTAGTTACATATCTTAAAGATATGTACGTAACTGGGGATAAAAATCTTTCTGTCTCTGCAATCTTTTAGCAGATTGCCTGTGATATGCATTCAGGTTTAATGCTTATTCAACAATAAAATGGTTTTCTTTCCCTAAAAGACAAGAAAAAGAAAACAGGTAAAGAATACAAAAGGAGGTTATAGGGGGGAACCCACTAAATATGGGTACTGCAATTATATAGCCACCCTATGAGGTAGGTGTTTACTATCATTAATATTCTTGTATTATTATTATCATTAATACTCTTGTATAAAGGAGAACAATGAATGAGGGAAGGTAAGTAATTTTCCTCGAGTTTCCCTGTGAAAGACATCGGATTCTAAAGCAGCCCAGGTTCTTAATACTACCATGCTTCCTGACTCCAGAGTTTGCATTCTTAACCATGATGCTGTCCCGTCTCCAGAAGAGAATGTAAATCTGGAACAAATTAAGGAAAGACAGGACAGATGTTCAAGGGAGGTGTCCTGGATCTAGCTTCTCAGCATTCCTGCCACACTCATAGATGAGTACAATTTATTTTAGTTTCTCTGTTAATAAATCTGTTACTTTATTCCAGTTCTTTGTGCTTGAGGGTCTTTCAGTACAGACATGGCATTACTTCTCAAGTGAATCAGACTTCAGCATAGAGAAACCATTCACTAGATATATTCAGTTTTGTGACCAAAACTTGGGAATAATGATATCTATGAGCAGTTTGATGACAAGTTCTCCTCTGGGAACTAAGATAAATAACACCCATCTTCATCACTTCAGTCAAAACTATGTAAAAAAAAACTGCATACATTATGGAAGAAGGCAAGCATACTATTTAGTGAGAGGAAAATCATCATCAAGCGTCTGTATTTAGTGAGAGGGAAATGTCTTTTGAAAGAACTCACGTCAGAAACAACTGTAGTGGTTCAGAATTGGTATCAGAAATAACTGCAGATACACACAATGAAGGGAATCTTAACAATTAATCTAGCCAATGTATAGAGATTAAGGAAACCACAAAAGGCAAAATAAGGTAGCTGTAGGTTATACTAACTAGATAATAATGGCCACACATTATTCCACAAGGATAGAATTCCAATTTAACTAGAAAATAGTGAACCCAGTGTCACATTAAATGACTCAGAATTATCATCATGAATACAGACTATTGGGTCATGTGGAGCTGTCTTGATGCATTTCCATATTCTTTAATTTTTGTGTCTGATTTGTAAATTCTTTTTCTCTTGTTGCCGACAGGTTGCAGTAATGTGCCTGTCTCAAGCAGTTACTACCTGTGGTAGACACATTGGGTGAAGGGTGCCTAGCTCCCTGTGGTCACTTTAATGCCTTCCTGATACACAGGAGCAGGTTCCTAGAAGAAGCAAAGTCTGCTTATAATAACCCGGTGCCTGGAAACAGTTGACTGCAGGAAGGGCAGCCCACCTGACTAGGCTAATCAGTGATCCCTCCCAGGAAATATGGAGTCTGGAACCAGAGTGAGTGTTAAATTCTCTGTGAGTCTGTAATTGTAATACATGAACTTGAGAGCTAGGAGAAGCTGTTATATGGCCTGTCCCCTAAGCCTTATGTAAAGTAGATGCTTAATGAGAAACAAGAGGCAGTGAAAAAGTGTGCAAGAATTCATAAAGAACCTCTCATTACCAATTCCATACCTTCTTGAGGTCCAGAACATTGCTACCCTTAGGTTCTATAAGACATTACCGAATTTTGACAATAATTTCTGCTTGTCCCCCACTAAGTTGGTATAGTGGACATTTGTTGATACTTCTCATCATCTCATTATTTCCTCCTTCCTAACAACTCCCCAAATTTCTAGTCCTATGTTTTAAGTAGAACTAATCCTAAACCTTGGCTTCAGAGTGGTCCCATACTGAAGCCAGTTAGAGCACCCCATTCTCCTGTATAGAGTTACTGATGCAGAAGTGAGCACATGACCTCTTCCCTGGGAAGAGAATTCTTTGCACAGAGTTCATCGTAGAGAAGGTATTTCCCCTACTCTCCGTGTGAGGAAAGATATGAGCTACATGTTCCCTAAATGCATTTGGGAAGCCCCAAGAAAAGTTTTTTTAGAGAAGAGGGTTATCTGCCAGAATAGAGCAGCTTATCTGACCTCATGTCTGTTGGTTCAGCACTTGCCATGTGCTGCCACCACCAGAGTGCACAGAGATGAGCTTTGGGGTCAAACTCATGTGTGCTCGCAGGAGCTTAGGGGCACATGTGAATAAGAAACCAGAGTAGCCCAAGAGGATATGTAGGACAGGAGGAGAGAGCAGCAGTAGGACTGGGCAGGGCAAAGATGCCAAATGTTCCCCAGGCCAGTTCTGGGTGAACAGGGAGCGGAATGGCCACAAGAGTTTATTTTCTCCAATAAGAGAAAATCTAGTTACAGAATGTCCAGAACTGGTATGTAACAGCCTCAGGAAGTCAACAGAAATTCAGGTGTTTCTACTGTTTGTGAGTCCTTCAAGGCCACCTCATGACCAACATGACTACTAGCGTCAGCCATTATCTTTTCATTCCAAGCAACAGGAAGGAGAAATGGGGAAAGAGGACTTGCTCTGTCCTCAAAGTCCCATACAACACTTATGACAACAAATAACTGGCCAGAACTTAGTCATGTGACCAACAGCTCTACAGCACTTTGAGAAATGTGGTGTTTTATTTCAGGAGGTGATGTACTCAGCTAAAAGTTTGCCTTCTGTTACTAAGGAAGATAGAGGAATGCATATTGAGTGGGTAGCTAGCAGTCTCAGCAAACCTTCTTTTACCTCCCTCTATATTCTATGCTGGTAATCTTACCTAGTCCCACAGTTGCGTGGACAGCCTCCCAAATCTCCAGCCTCATTTCCCTTCAGCTTTTCCTTTCCCATTTATGCATTCCGGTTTGACTTTTCCATCCAGACCTTTCTCTAGATTCTCTAGATTGTACCCAGACCTATCTCAAATTCATTATGTCTAGAACCAAATTTATAATCATCTTACCAAATCACCAACCCAGCTTCCATACAGTGCTCTACACTCACAGAACCAGCTCACAGCACATAAGGCAGTTCCCCAAACCCTCTCAGTATTTACTGCCTTCGGCCTAAACAGCTTGCTGTAACTTGTATCATGTTTCACATCACGATTTACTTCTGATTTTAAGTGATTCCCATGACCATTTTGCGAAAAAAAAAAATCAGGTGTTTTTTTTTTTTTTAATTTTTCTGCATTTAGCAAAGCCTCCCCAAATGCAGGACTAGTCTCTTTACATGACTCGTTATTATAAAGTAAAATAAGCATCAATGCCTGAAAAGACGTAAAACAAGTGACTGGAAATACGGTTTTGCAACCAGTTCTGGGTTTTTACCAATTTGTCTTTTCAGTCAAATTGTTTTTAACCCAATGATCTGGCATGTGCCACATAGCCTTGTTGGTAGAGTGATGGTCCCGTGGGGGTGTTTTTTTGCCAAGTTCATTAATACAAATTAGAAGCTGCCCACCAGCTCAGAGAGTTTCTGTTCATATAACAGTTCTTTTTACCAGAACTTGGTGTGCAAATTAGCCAAGAAACAACAGCATCTTCTATATGGCAAATAGAAATGTGGGGGAGGAGAGAATGATCCTTCACATTGGAAGAAGATAAATTTCAGTATGTTTGGGGAGGAGAAGGAGAAGAAAAAAGGAAAGTGAAGAAATCTGCTTCTGGTTGTCAGAAGAAGCTGGGATGATAAATAGAGGCTCTAGAAGGTAATGTTAATGCCCTTTTTTTTATGGCTACTAAGGAGACACAGGCTGTGGTGAGTAAAATCATGTAATAGATATCCTTTGTCCACTCCTCTACTGAAATTGATATCTGAGCTCACCGACACTGAAGGCCCTTGTCTTTATCCATCCTACTTAAGCTCTCCATAGCATAGCATCAGGCACTATAAATGGCACCTGTCCTCCCTTGGCTTTCAAGACTTGAGAAACACTCCCATCTGATTCTTCTCCTACCTCTGTATCAATCCTTCTCAGTTTTATTGCCAGTTCCTGTTTCTTAATCCTTTTATTAGTCCTGCTATTTCCTGGGGTTAATCTTCCACTTGCTTTTTTTCCCTTTTCCTTTCTTGCTGATCTAATTTATTTCCATAGTATTAACTTTATGCATCAATGATTTCCAAATCTGCAGTCCAATCCAGATTTCTTCCCTTTTCTCTAGACCTATATTTCTGTCTACTAGAGATCTCCATCTGAATAATTTACAGATATTTAAAGTTCAACATGTCATCTTTCTCTTTAAATCTGTTATTGCCCTTGCCTTTCCTGTCTTGGTTAATTTTGACCCACCCTCCAGTCACCCAGGCTGGAAAGCTTGGAGTCATCCAAGATCTTTCTGTCTTTTTTGTTCCCATTCCCCATTTCATCAGTCACCAAGATCTCCAGATCCTTATAGCACATTCCACATAGATCATTGTTTACCTGACTAACCCCACCTCCACTCCACGAATGATTTGAGAGCAGAAATATGTCTGTTTGATACACCGACTACTTTGTAAATGCTTCTGCATTGTTGCTGATTCTTCTAGACACATACACATTTACAATAATCAGTCAATACCTTGGTCCAATAAGTGATTCTGAGAGAATACTCTCTGATATATTTGTTTCTCCCAAAAGAAAAGCATATGACATGGTTATATTTGTATAATGAATTACTGTTCACATACCTACATTTTTAGTTTCTGTAGAGAAATCAAGCCTAGCTTCCCCTCAAAAGGTAGTATGTAAAAAGAAGAATACTGTGGAAATGCCAAAAGGTAAAAATTATCACAGAGTTCCAATGAGGAGATTTAGTTTGGGTTCCTCCCAAAGCAGGGCCTGAGACAAAGATGTGGGTGCAGGCCTCCTTACATCTTCATGTGGTGATTCCCAAGAAGCAGGAGTGATGGAGAAGGGAGAGTTAGGCAGAGGAAGAAAACAAACAGGTAAGAGGGATTTGATGGGCTGGTTTCCACCATGTTCAACTAGCTGGGACCCTCAAAGAAGCACATAGAATGCTCCTCAAGATTGTTCAAGTGCAGAAAATTGGGGTATTGTCTACTGACTCCTGTCTGCCCCTGGAGAAGGGTTATCTCCAGGAAAATAAGCATTCCAGCACTTCTGGGCTACTCACAGGTATGGGCCAATGAATTCTTTTGGGTTTGCTGAAAACCCTGGAGCAGGAAAATGGAGAGGTTATGGTGGGTGTCTGAGGCGGAAGATTTTTAGTGGCATGCATAGAAATGTCCACCATGGCTGCAGTTGAAATCAGAGGTGGGCCAAGAGGAAACATCTGCTACAAGAATGAAAGGTGATCAAACAAGAGAAACAGGTTTCCTGGGTATCTGAGGAGATTGGGTGGATGCCAGGTGAGAACTTAAATGAGTTTGATGACTATTTCCACTAGAAACATCCTTGAGCATTCTCTATTTTTTAAAAAACATTGTCATGAGGGACAGAGTAGGAAGGAAGCAAGTGGTAAGGATTGTTTTGGAACCTTGTATGGGTTTTGTATTAGAACCCCGTATTGGTTTGTTGGTTTCCCCACACCCAAATCCAGCTCTCTATTGGCTCTATCTATTCAAGAGGATGCAAAAGTTAGTTTATTTCCTGCCTTCTTTGCTAGAATCCCCAGACATTACCAAGTGATATTATTCTGGCAAAAAGACATTAGAGAAAAATCTGTTGACACTAATCTGTTCTTGCCCCTCCCCTCTAGTGTCTTGAATGAACAGGGATGTGATATCCTGAACTCCAGTTCTTATAACCATGAATTGACACCTGAGGAAGAAAGGAGTCCTAATTGATACAGAGGCAATGCAAATCTCAATACGGCTGGCTCCCTTTAAGCCTTGGCCAGGCCAGGCCATGCATGAGGCCCCTGGCCACTGCTTCACCTAAACATTTCCTTTATGAAAAGGTGACCAACTCAAAGAAAATGCTTAAGCTTAGCTCCAATCCAATTGCTGTAGGATAGTCTTACTGGCAACACCTTGTTTTTAGCCTAGCCTTGATTTTGAACCACTCATCACTCTATCTTTACCTATCCATGTTGTCCCCAGCACTATCTCACTGTTCCCAGAATCTACCATGTTTCAGGATTTTAACCTTTAAGTGGCATTCCCACTCAGTAGCTCTCAGTCCCTCTTACCTTGCCAACCTGTTTTAGCCTGACCACAGTGCCCTCTGTTGCTCCCACTTGCCTTACCCTGTCCTCCTCAGATGGGGCAGAGATAACAACATGGGGAAACAAAAGACTGCAAAACATGAGAGCACCTCCCTTTTCCTCCACCTCAAGTTCTGCCAGAATTAAGTCTTTCATTGGCTTCCTGAAGCCAGCATTTGTGCTTATGAAATGTTATATCCAAAGAGGATCAGGAAGGACCCTGGGTCAAAGGTTTTTCTCAACTATAGTACTATGCAGAAGAAACAAAAATCTGTACAGAATGAAATATAGTAGGCTCTTTCTTCTGAAACGACCCCAACCTTTTTATGTTCCATTCATACAAATAAAATTAAGAATTAAATAATTCTTAATTCTAAGTCTAAACTTTACAAAAGAAAAATCAACACAGAGTTATTGTTTTCCCTCCAGGAGAAACCTCCCCAAACTGGCAAGAGTCAATAATTTGTATGCCCATTGCCCCTTGAGATGCTCTTGAATCAATCTTCTCTTCTCTAGTATGGACTTATCTCCTTGACATGGTAGCAAGTTCTTTGAGGGTAAGGACCGGAGGATTCCATTTCTCTTGTAACCTACAGGGAACCTAGCATGTTGTAGTCCACATTGTAGGCCCAAGAAAGCTTTAATGAGTATATGGTAGATCACTTTCTTTATTCCAATCAGAACAACGTCTGAAATGATGTAGACCATTTGTTAAGTAGCAGTCTTCTTAGATGGGAATGGAAAATTCCTGCTCTTTGGTGGTTCGTGAGCCAACATAAAATTTGATGGTAGGTGGTTTCTGTTTAGTTACTGTAGGTAGACAACTTTTCTTTCTGAAGACATTGCCTTTTACAGTAATTAGTACTCCTGGTGTTTTTGGTTGGGAGGCCGAATGAGTCATGGAGGTCTCAGGTCACAATTGAGCCAGGTTTTAAAACCACATGGGAAAAACATTCTACCTAAGAAAATCAAAGTATATAATTTTCTATCATAATATCATTGCCACCTATGCTTGTATTTATTCAACATATAACTGAGCACACACTGGGTGCTAAGTCACATACGCTAGAATTGGGGTAGAGCGACGAATGAATGAGATAGAAAAGCTGCCTTTCTAACTTAGAGTTTAGTAGTGGATACAGACAAGTAAACAGGAAATGTCAACAGAGTACAATCACATACAATCAATGGGCAATTATGTACAGTACATATACATATACAGTATAGTCAAAGCAAATCCTGAGAATCCCCGTATTTAAAAAATGCAGGTGATAACATACAAGTAGAGCACCACCCAGTAATCAGGAGAGCTTGAGCAAGAGGCTCTGTGTTTTTCCTGATACTTAAACTCGTAACGACAATAATAATGGCAATGATTCTTCATACTTGCACAGCAAATGGAGACTCCTGAACTGTTGTAGCATGTTATCTCATTTAATCCATATAACAAATTTTTGAGAAATATTTTATTATAATACTTTACAGAAGAGGGTATTGTGGCTTAGGGAAGTTAAGGGACTCTGAGGGCCTCCCTTCACATTTCAGTGACGACAGCACATGACACTGTTTATTATGGGCATACTCTGTAATAAACGTTATTTATTTCCTAAATTAAACCCTTGTACTCCTAAATACTAAAAATAAGATTTTTTTTCTTATATAAGCAGGGGCATATTTACCAAAGATAAAAGCACCTTATGAGAAATGACTTGGGGACTGTGACTAAAAGACCCAGAACTACTTAGAAATTTCAAGTCTCACTTTCTTTTATCTTGGAATTCTTTTTAAGTTTCTCAATTTTAAAATGTTCCACTGTCTCCTACATGGGAAAAAAGTAAAACCTGTCTTTCTATTTTAAGTTTGTAAAAACATGTTGAATGATCCTTTATAATGCAGTCAATATTCTCAGGACCCACGGTTAGCAAACAGACACATCAAGCAGCATTTCACAGCTCAATGGAGATTAAATAACTAGCTATATGAGACCCTATTGATCCTCAAAACACATTCTACAATCACAGTAATATCAATATGCACATCCTTTAAATTCACTTTTCCTTCAAAGCATGAAGAAATGTGAAAATCACTAAATTCTATTTGTAGTACCACAGTACCAAATGTTCCATATTTACACATACTGGTTATAATTTGAATACTTTCTTATTACTTGTTAAAACTCAAACATTTAAAAAATAGGTTTAAGTTTATTTTCAAAACCAATAATTTGAGTATTATATTGACAACTACATAAATATTTCAATTATTTTAAATGTTTTCAGTTATCACTGCAAAATCAATGAACACTTTATAAGAAAAATTTATCTAAAAAAATACATGGCCATATTATGAAATCAATTGCTCATATGCCTGAGAAATCACTCGATTTTTTTAAAAGATAGATTTATTTATTTATTTATTTATTTATTTATTTATTTATTTATTTATTTGAGAGAGAGTGAGCACACAGAGAGCGAGGGAGAAGCAGCCTCCCTGCTGAGCAGGGAGCCTGAGCTGAGCAGGGAGCCTGACATGGGGCTCGATCCCAGGACCCTGGGATCACAATCTGAGCCGAAGGCAGACGCTCAACTGACTGAGCCACCCAGAAGTCACTTGATTTGGAAATAATAGGAGGGATTAGTTTATCTGTAGATTTGTCACTTTTTTGGGGTTTCTTTAGTTGGTTTCATTGCCCTTTTAGACCTGGAACGAACATGTCTTGTTTCTGAGGGATAAGGATAATATTAGGACATTTGCCTGGTTTTCTGAAGGGAGGGGATGTTCTCATTTTTCCCTGTGATTTTTCTTATTTGTCAGGCCACAAAAGTCACATCGTGTTGGCAGAGGAATACTTAAAGTGAAGGAAAGGCAGGGTAAACCTTGGGACTCCTCACTTAAACCGATCCCTTCCACAGCACTAGGAGGGTTCCCATCAATGTGTCTAAATGGTCAAATGTTTCTCTCCTTTCCAATTTACATTCTGTCACATTTCCCCTGGGGCTGAGTGGCATTAGAATGGCATAAACATTTGGGGGATTTGGATAAAGCATGCTTTCTCACTGGGGGTGATATTGCTCCCAACAGAGGCAAAACATCTTACTTTTTATGTATATAACATTTCTATATACCTTACATAAACATACACATAATATATCTTTGGTATTAAAATTTCATGTGGGAGGCAATTAGGGGAAAAATATCTATGAATGTTCTATGAAAAAAGGCAATAAAACGAAAAAAATAAAGGTAGAGAAACACTGAGCTAAGGGGAATTACACTGGAAATACTTTTAGTTTGGGTCAGTGGCATATACTTTTCCTATGAAATCAAAATCATTTTGGATATATTTGGATTAGGTTACAAAAATGGATATATTTAAAAAATATTGTTTGCTGTGCATAATTGAGGAAAAAAATTGTGCTTCTCAGCAGATGGAAGCCATAAAAGATGTTTTAGTTGCAATACTTCCCTGAATAAGACAAGTAGTTATTAAATGTGGGCTTCTGCTTCTAACTAATGAGACTCGGTGGTAAAATGATTAAAAGAAAAAAAAAAAAACCCTAACATTTACTGAGCAATCACTACATCAGACACTATTCTAAGCATTTTAGATACAGTAACTCATTAAATACACACACACACACATAAGAACTAAAGGAAGATACTATCATTTCCCAATCTTATGGATACTTTAATCATTGAGATTAACTAAGTTACCCACAGGATCACAAAGCTGGTAAGTAGTGGAGTTGGAATTGAAACCCTGCAGGCTGACTTCAGAGCCTGGGCTTTTAACCACGACATTTCCTGCCTCCAAATAAACAATATAGGAATTTGTGAAAACTGAATGATTAATCAGTGACCTTTCAATAACTGATGTTCTGAGGCTCACACGAAACAAAAGGAGATAGTATCAAGGGCACATCAGTGGCTACATCTCAAATAAAGATTAACCTCTGCTTCCTCTGAGGCCAGTAGGGTCAGTAGGCTGCAGGCCGCAGACATGAGCGAGGCCCTGGAGACGACCAAGCTCTAGGTCAATGGCTCTCAACCGTGTCTGTGCGTTAGAATCACCTGGGGAACTGTTAAGAAAACACTAGGGCTTGGACCCCACTCCCTGGATATTAAATCAATGAGTGTCGGGGGACAGGCCCAGCCCCTGAATTTTCTCAAGAGTACCTGAGGTGATTCTAAAGTGCAGACAGGTTTGAGACACTGCTCTAGACACACCACAAACTCCTGCCATTGCTATTTTATACATTTCTTATCCTGAAGCTGACCTGAAACCCAACTCTAAACCTTCAGTGCCCACCTAGTCCTAATGTCAGCACATCCAAGGTCAGAGCCCTGGAGAAGCCAACCACTTTGTGGAACAGTTTCACAACAATACCAATCCCATCCCCCCCCGGGGGGGGGGGGGTACCTCACAGTGAGATGACTCCTGGGCTGAGACCAAAAGAGGAAAGGGAGGGTTGGGCACAGTCTTTCTTTGCTTCCCTGCCCTCGGAGTGATTTCTCTCTACAAAGCTGACACAATCAGTACTTCAACTCCTTTTCCTTCTAGAGGTGATACCAGGAAGAAAGTGGAATTAGCTGTTGATGGAGTTGGGACTCCCCTGGTACCTAGCCTAGGTTCACAGACAAGTGAGGAAACCAGGATCCAAGCTTGGAGCGGTCTGCTACTTCCCAGGGAAAAGCCACTATTTCAGTTGTGATCTTTATCCTTTTTATTGGCTGTTCTAAGTGAATTTGTTTTAAAACCTCTTTTCCTGGGCGCCTGGGTGGCTCAGTTGGTTAAGCGACTGCCTTCGGCTCAGGTCATGATCCTGGAGTCCCGGGATCGAGTCCCGCATCGGGCTCCCTGCTCAGCAGGGAGTCTGCTTCTCCCTCTGACCCTCCCCCCTCTCATGCTCTCTGTCTCTCATTCTCTCTCTCACAAATGGATAAAATCTTAAAAAAATAAAATAAAATAAAACCTCTTTTCCTTTAAATGTTGCCCACATAATCAATCAATCCGAGCACTGGGCAGAGAAGACCACATGGAGGCCTGGCATGGCAGAGTAGTTAAAGCAGGAGATGGGCAATGGGTGCACACCATTGTTAAATCAGCTAGACGGAGCTAGGGCCAAGGGCAACACTCCATTAATTCTGTCCTAGGGGGCCCCAGAGCCTCTGATTCCTAAATGGCCCATAGCTGTGGAAGTGATTCATCCACAAGTTTCCCTGGAACTTAAGCTCTGCCTTAAAAGCTTGGTGAATTCTCTTGTTGAAAACACATTCTGGGGGCGTGTGGGTGGCTCGGTTGGTTAAGCGACTGCCTTCAGCTCAGGTCATGATCCTGGAGTCCTGGGATCTACCCACATCGGGCTCCTGGCTCAGCAGGGAGTCTGCTTCTCCCTCTGACCCTCCTCCCTCTCATGCTCTCTCTCTCAAATAAATAAATAATATCTTAAAAAAAAGACACATTCTGGTAAGTGTAACTTTACAACCAAAATTCTATGTTAGAATTCATCCATCGATGTGGAGCTATAGCTGTCCCAAAGGAGATAACCAGTGGAGGATATTTACTGGGAGATGGGAACAGAAGTATATGTCCTTTCCAAGAAAAAAATAACTAGAAAATCTTAACCAAAGAGAAAGCCAGGGTTTTCTTAGTGACTTCACCTGTTCTCTTTCAGAAGTGGCAATAGAGAAAAACCATTTCTTCCTCATTTTAGAACACAAAGAAAGGACCAATCAAAATTAAAAAAAAAAAAATCCCCATTTCAGGGAAGTTAAAGCCTACAGCAAGATAAAAACCTTAGGTGTATTGACTCCTGGCATATATTTTTCAGTTCTGGAATGGTTTTCAATTCTAAGTATAAAGATTCAAGGTGAGGAGAAAGAAATCTATACAAGTGCAGAGAAACAGGGGTAAGATTAAATAATAATTGATGACAGCTAAGAATTTGTAAAGCGCCTTATTGTTCCTATTTTTATTTATTTAATCATCTTTTCTGTATTTTTTTAGCAATATGACTTATATAGATGGATTTTTTGTTTTGCCTTGTTTTTTCACATTTTTAAGAATTTAAGTGGGAATTCTTATATTAAAACTTATATTAATATTCTTATATTAAAACTTATATTCTTACAAGTTTTTTTTTATTTCCATGAATAACAAGAAGTCTAGATGCATCCAAAGTCAGCCACTACATTATTAATATTCTGCCCTTTGGAGCCCAATCACCACACTCACCCACCTCCTCTCCAAGGAAGTTTAGATTTAAAGGGATTCACTCGCAGGGCAGAGTGAAGGAAATCATGAGGTAGAGATCAGATGAATGTGTCAGGGAGAGGTACAGGTACTGTATCCTCTCAGATCCTCTGGTCCTTCTAGCTCCACATGCCTTCTCCCTTCCAACAAAACCCCCTGGTTCATCCTTTTAGTGATGTTCCTATTGGCATTCTTGATTCTTTCCTCTCTCTCTTCCACTTGTGTCTTCTTTGTCAAACCTCATTAGATTAAAGTCCCCATCCATTCTTGCTTGCTTTCAACCTTTGAATAAAGTCAAACCTGGGCTGAATGGATCCACAATGAAACCACCCAACATGACCCTACTTGGGCCCCCACTGCTAATTGACAAGGCTCTCTCTTTTATGGATGCATTGGTACAGGTCTCGAGACACTCTGAATCTTTCTATCAAGCCCTGCTGCCATATTCACTCTCAATAAACAGATTTCCATTCTACCTAATGTAGACTAAGGACACTCAATATAAATCTCCTATGCATTCTTCCTTTTCAACTTCCATTTTCTAAGTATTTCTCTCCCTCCTTCCTTCTCTCTCTCCCTCCCTTTCTCTCCCCGCCCACCACGCACACACAAACTCTTCCTTCATGTCTCTTTCCCAACTACTCTGCCAACTTGATCCCAGGAGCATCATTCTCTCAAAAAAATCTTTCTCTTGACCCTTTAATAATCCCCTCTCCACTGATATTTTTTATTCTAAATAATATTCTCTAGCACCTTCCAAGTTTTTTTTTTTTTTTTAAAGAACCTCTCTCATGACACCACCACTTTCTACCTTTTGTTAAAATTAATTCTGTATATGTTTAGGGATAAAATTTAAACATCTTTTATTTTCTCCAGAGCCTAAGATTGTATCCTGTATACACTGTGTGCTTAATGAATGTGTATTGAATGAAGGAAGGAAGGAAGGAATGAATGAGTGAATGAATATCTTCAGTCTAGTTAAGTCGTTTTTGGGCTTATTCTCCTTGGTGTCTGAAATAAAATCCATGAGAGTGTTCTGAACTTGCTTCAGTAAGACTCATTTAGGTTTTGGAATGAAGACTGCCCTGGACTTCTCAGATAGTTACCTTCTCAGTGTAAAGAAATGCCATAGCCCCTTAGTCAATGTTTCTTCATCTTACTTAGTGATATTAGAAACTTCACAATTAGAAATTAATTCCCTTGATTTACATCTTCAGTCCCTCTTTAAAGTTGTAACTCTTAAAAAAAAAAAGCAAGCAAGCAAGTAAATAAATGAATAACAGTTGTAACTTTCTAGGAGAGGCATTGTATTTAGATTGGAGTAAATTAATTTTTTCTGATATTTTCCTTCGGACTGAATGTGAGAGGGAGAACAGAAATATCATACTTTTCTGTAGCACCTGGGTGGCTCAGTCAGTTAAGCGTCTGCCTTTGGCTCAGGTCATGGTCCCAGGGTCCTGGGATAAAGCCCCACATCAGGCTCCCTGCTCAGTGGGGAGTCTGCTTCTCCCTCTCCCTTTGCCCCTCCCCCTTGTTCATGCTCTCTCTCTCTCTCTCAAATAAATAGATAAAATCTTAAAAAAAAGAAGTATCATATTTTGTCCATGGGAAACAGGGGCAGAAATTGATGGTTTGGGGTTCCTTAACAGGAATTCTTTGATTCTTGCCTTTCTCTCCTCCACCTGTGCCTTCTTTGCCAAAACCCATTAGATTAAAGTCCCTATCCAGGCCCAAATCACAGCAGGAACCCTGTGAACATACAGTGGCTCTCCAATAGGCTCCTGTGTTGTCCTCCCCAAGGGTAGGTGCTCTCCAAGGATTTGTCTCCAGAAAGCCATTATTAAAATGCAGTTAGAAGCAGACTGGAATTCTGCTTCAATTTTGTTTCTACTATAAATAAATGGAGGGGCAAATTTGATCCTCACCTATGAATGAATTGCAATCCATTTCTCTGATCCTGCAAGTACAGGTTGTGATTTCCAAAACAAGCCCATGGCAGTATATGATTTGTGATATTTTTCCTTCTTTCTGAATTTCTATAATTTCAAATATCCTATACTTCATATACTTTCATTTTACCACAAAAAGGGGGTAAACTAAAGCAGAATGAGAGTATATTAATCACAAGATTTAGGGGGAGAAAACACAGAAATATCTTTGGGTCTAGAATGTTTTTCCTTAGATTAATTTTGGTGAGAAAATGTTCTTTATAGTAAACAATGTCATAGTTAGACCTAGTCTCCACCAGTTCTCGATCACCAGATTAAGAAAGACATTTTAAGAATTATATAGGAAAGAGAAGGCCAAGAAAAAGATCTCTTGATATAAAATAAAGATGCCCCTCACTGTATGTAATTATACTAAATATTAAATCCTGGCTACCTTCAACATATACACAGAAACACACATACGCATACAGACATGGACACAGGGTCATATAGAGGGCATTTCTGATTTTCCTAATAGGCATATAGCAGTTTTCATCAGCAATCTCCAAACTACCATGTCCCTATGTTTGATTGCAGATTTCAATTTCCCCTCAACATCCCCCACAGCTAATTTAGAGCACCGATTCAAAGGGTATACTTCACATTTGTCTGACTTAGATCTGCCACACTTTCCCAGTGTCCACGGTTCAGAGGGCCATTGGAAGGAGCATCACTGTAGCCCCTCATGAGAAACATTAAGGCCCATGTCAAGGGTGCTTCTCTAGTACTCCCAAAGCTGTGAATTTGAAGGCTGCACAGGGGCCTGGGTGGCTCAGTCGTTAAGCGCCTGCATTCGGCTCAGGTCGTGATCCCAGAGTCCTGGGATCGAGCCCCGCATCGGGCTCCCTGCTCCGCAGGAAGCCTGCTTCTCCCTCTCCCACTTCCCCTGCTTGTGTTGCCTCTCTCGCTGTGTCTCTCTCTGTCAAATAAATAAATAAAATCTTTAAAAAAAAAAAAAAAGAAAGTAGTCTTCTCTATAACTTGCTGTGCTTTGTCACTATCCAAAACACACCTCCTTTGCCCATTAGCTTTCTCTTCCTTAGTTCAAAGGGTGGCAGAAGATAAGTACCCCAGCCACCCCAGCTCTAGGCGCTAGACAGAAGACCAAAGCTATACCATCATCCCATTTTCCTCAATTTCTTTATTCTGCTGTGGCTCAAACCCCAGAAATCTTCTCCTTCCTTCCCCTCCACCTCCCAAATTCTCCTGCTTTTCTGTGGATGCAAAAGCTACTGCTGGGGGTGGAGGCAGGTGGGATAAAAGGGGAGGATATTCTCTATGTTAGCAGTGTTCAAGTCCTGGGTTAATCAGTCAAATGCCCTATTGTAATTCATACACCAAAAGACACCAATTTGTCCTTTAGTCAGTAAAATCATGTCACAGGCCATCTTAGGATACAAGTTTTGAAACCAAGAATTGTGTACCATTTGCTAGTACTGAAGACTCAACCTCCACTGAAATCCTCATGCATGCTAGGTAAACCTAACAGATTGTTTCCAACTGATTCTTCTTTCATTTGTACAAAGAAGATTGGGTTTTCACAAATTGATGCAACATCACTTTGCTGCCAACCCAGCTCTCTACCACTCAAACTCTGCCAGGCCTTCTATTTAGACCCAGTTAGTGGTACCTCAAGTTAATGCTGGATGACCTTCAAGTGCTACCCCAAACTGACCTCAAACTAAAGACAAACTTTGGAAGACAGCATCAACAAACCTGGAACAACTTCTGAGTAGCACAACTGATCTGACTGGGTTTCCGTAGTCCCGATTCCCCCAACACATTTAGAGATTTTGAACTTACAAAACAAACAAACAGAAATCCCTGACTCTACCTGACTTTTTCCCATCTGGCTTTTAAGTCAGATAAACATGTTTTTTTCCTACCATCCCCATTGACACCCTATCCAAGAAGTTCTTAAAGGATGAGGGGGAAGAGAAAAGAGGAATGGAGTAAGAAGCAGATAGGGGAAATGTAGTGAAACAAAGGAATGCAGTGTAAGTGTGAAAAAGAAAGAGAAAGTGAAGAAAGCCTATAAGACAAACTATCTTAATTTCATCGTAGACAGGAAATACTGCTAGAATTGCTGATTCAAGTACTTTGGGACTACTTTACAACGCAGTGCCTTGTTCCAAAGACAGAACTCCCAGAAAGACAGTTTTCCCCTTTTTGTTTATTGCCTCAGACATGACACTCAGGGAAAGCACACAGCTTTGTTAGTTTTCCCCCAATCACTCTACAACTCGACTTAAGTTCTTCCATTAAGTGGGCCTTTTAAAATACAGCCCCGAATCTAGGAGTTTAAGTGGAAAATACTCATTAGCAATCAAGAATCCTTTCCAGTTAGCGGTTAGCTCCTGGGGAGGAATTTCTCTTTGCATGGTCCTCACCTTTGAAGGCAATCAAATGCACTGATGCAAAAGAGGATTATGAGGCCATTTGTACCTGGCTGTGGTCCAAGAAGAGGTTTACTGGGCATTACTTTATGAAAGAAAGTTGCTAAACTGTAGTAAACACCCACAGATCTCTGAGACCAGGAATGAATCAGAGAGTTAAAAATAGTCATAAAACCCGATCATTTCCTTTTCTGTGTCATCTACACAGGGGTGAATAGGTTAATATATTTCAGACAGTTAAAAACAGGACAGGATATGGAGTCCTTGAGAACTACCTCCTATAGAGAAGCCAGTGTTAGCCTCTAAACCTCAACTTTATCAACCCTGATACAGGTCATCATGATGTGGATTAACAAGTGTCAGGACAGGGTTATCTAGCTATGAGATGGTGTACAGGTATAAAGCCAGAAAAGACTTGAGAGTTATAAGAATCAGTCATTAAGAATCTGATTCCTTTCTACCTTGCAACTGATTGGCTTTTCTAATGATTAGGGCCCTAGAGATAGCCCTACATGGGTACTTGCCCTTTCCAAAGTATGTTAATACCCCAGTAGCTAGAATCCTAGAATTACGTAAATTAATGAGAATTAAAAAAAAAATTACACACCTGGTTGAAAGCATGGAATGGTTTTACTGTTTTGCTAAGACTTGAGGTCTTCAGGAAACCTACTTATTCCCAAGGTTAGTGTGTGGTGTGACCAGCACCACTCTAGGGTCAAAGGAACTGACTCCATATAGGTCAATGCTGTAGGCAAATATTTCTGAGGGGTGCCATCATCAACTGCCTATATCTTCGTTCTGTCTGTATCAATTCAGGAGTAAAAGGTAACCCTCTCATTTCCTGACAGCCATGATAAGCACTAGTTTCTTTCTGAAAGCCGGATACGTACAGTGTTGAGAATATAAAAGTTTGTTCTTAGTCCATAGAAGAATGATTTATCCTGGGGGTCATGATCTGTTGCATAAGTCTGTGACACATTGCAAACTTCATATGGGATTTCTTCCTTTGATTGAATCAAACACATTTGTGAACTCCAATTTAGCAACATATCCCTTGGCCATATGGGCGTCAGACAGCAATCATGCTCCATAATTCTATTAAAAAATATCACTCTGGTCCTCCTACAAAGGCTTATACTTTTTCTTTATTGATTTAGTCTCAAGACTGCAGTTGTTCAGTTATGAGGTAAAACAAGGTGTTTCTATGTCTGTTATTACCTTCAGCTTAATTCTCTCTTGCTCCCTTGACTGCAGTTTGCTTGAATATTTCCTGGGGGATATTTTTCCTTTTTTGTCAGGGATTTTTATGGCACAGAATATATCCATCCATGTTAAAATCCAGTCTGCTTTGTTCGCTTTATTTGTCAGAATATTATGGCGGGAAAGCTTAAGGGTTTAATGAGGCAATTTTTCATTTTTCTGTGAAAATGGTGTAACAGATCTCCCTTAATCTATCAGACAATACTCATTATGTGATACTTCCCTCTACCATAAAGACAGGAAGCCACAAATTACTTCATTTTTCACAACTCTGAGCTCTGAGTCACTTAGAAGGGGTGATCAGAATCACAGATTCTAAATCTTGAAGGGAATAGAGAGGTCATCTCACTGACTTAGCATGGGAATCACCTAGGTTGCTTTTTGTTGGTTTTTTGTTTGTTGTTGTTAATACAAGATTCCTTCTCTCTTCTCCCTACCCCCAGAGATGCCGATTTTCTAGGTCTGACTTGGAGTTCAAGAATGTATTTTTAGAAGTTTCCCTAGGTGATTCAGAGAATTAGCTGTCAGTGATATACTAATGCAGTTCCCTCTTCTTTCAAATGGAGGAATATCTACTTTAATATTCTTGAATTGTGAGCATCCAGCTTTTGTAGGAATGGTGTAAGAAATGAGACCTTCCCTATAGAGCTGTGCTTATCACTTCACAGACTGACTATATAGTGCATTCATTTTTCACTCTTTCTGCAAGCATGTGTTAATGCTTAAGCTGAGTCCTGGTACTAATTATAGGAACTACTTGTGAAGAGCCCACAATGGGCAGGCACTGTACAAAACATTTTACAAATAAAATATCTAATTTCCACAATAGTCCTGCAAGATGGATTTGTATAATTGTCCCCATTTTAAGAAGGAATTTAGGAGAGCTAGAATTTAAGCCCACATTTACTAGGAGCTCTATAGCTCATATGTTCTCAAGTGTTTCATATGTACCATCCAGTTCCAAAATAATTACATAGATAAGCATATACACTTTGCCTTTTTAAATTAAAAGAAGTTTATTTTTCCTTAGCCTCAGAAAGATGCTTAATCTTTTTCTGGTCATCTTAATTATGCAAACTTAATTACAGCTGATAATTACTGACCACTTATGTCCCAGGTACTTCATATGTTAGATTAATTATAATACTGGCAATCCCTTTGGGGATATACTATTTATGTCTATAAGAGGCTTTATTATTTTAAATTTCCACTTCTTTACAGACCTTTTAAAAATAGGATAGACTCTTACCTGTTGGGGATGGTTTAAACATTGTACTACTGAAGAATAGATAAATAGATTCCCAGAATCCATACCAGTCTTCCAATTCTATATGTGGATTATAATTAGCCCTGAGAGATCCTCTATGGAAAAACTTTCTATTTCCTGTCAAATTAAAAGCTGTTTCCACTTAGGATCACTACATTTGTATCTTTGGGGTAAATACCCAGTAGTGCAATTGCTGGGTCATATGGTAGCTCTATTTTCAACTTTTTGAGGAACCGAAGGGGTACATGCACCCCGATGTTTATAGCAGCAATGTCCACAATAGCCAAACTATGGAAAGAGCCAAGATGTCCATCAATAGATGAATGGATAAAGAAGATGTAGTGTATATACACAATGGAATATTATGCAGCCATCAAAAGGAATGAAATCTTGCCATTTGCAATGACGTGGATGGAACTGGAGGGTATTATGCTGAGCGAAATAAGTAAATCAGAGAAAGACATGTATCATATGATCTCACTGATATGAGGCATTCTTAATGTCAGGAAACAAACTGAGGGTTGCTGGAGTGGTAGGGGGTGGGAGTGATGGGGTGGCTGGGTGATGGACATTGGGGAGGGTATGTGCTATGGTGAGTGCTGTGAATTGTGTAAGACTGTTGAATCACAGACCTGTACCTCTGAAACAAATAATACATTATATGTTAAAAAAAAGAAGAAGATAGTAGGAAGGGAAAAATGAAGGGGGGGAATCGGAGGGGGAGACAAACCATGAGAGACTATGGACTCTGAGAAACAAACTGAGGGTTCTGTGGGGGGGGATGCGTTAGCCTGGTGATGGGTATTCAAGAGGGCACGTACTGCATGGAGCACTGGGTGTTATACGCAAACAATGAATCATGGAACACTGCATCAAAAACTAATGATGTAATGTATGGTGATTAACATAATAATATTTTTTAAAAACGCTGTTTCCAGTACATTCATGGATTGAACAGGCTCTATCTGATCACAATGTTTCACGTTTACCATGAGTTCAATAAGTTATATTTTTAGCATTTTTTCTGAAGCCAGAAAAAAGCCACCCAAAAATCCCAACAAACCCCAGGTGCTATTTTCAAAAGGGAGTTTTTTGGCCACAAGCAGTGGGCTACTTTTCAAGTGATTGGAGAAAACTTGGCTCAAGTTAAATTTAAGGTAGTCTCTTATTTTTTTTCTTTCATTCAGACTAAGAACATTTTTAAATGTCTAAACTAGAAATACTTCTTAACTATGAGAATAACTGTTTTAGACTTCAATCTTTGAATGTAATTCTAATTTTTTTTTAAAAGGTAAAGTCATGTGTATAAAGTCAGAGTAAAATCTAAGATAATGAAAATTCACTATATACTCCAAACTTTTCACTTCTTGACTGTTCTTTCATATAAAAATGACTAATTCAGTAAACATTTCCTATGGCTTGTGATGTGCCAAAAATCATGCTAGCCACTAGATAAATGGAGATGAATAAGGGCTTTACTCTTGAGAATTTTCAGGTATACTCCTTCTTTTAAATTATTGGATTAAACTGGGGCACCTGGGTGGCTCAGTCGTTAAGCATCTGCCTTCGGCTCAGGTCATGATCCCGGGGTCCTGGGATTGAGCCCCACATCAGGCTCCCTGCTTGGCGGGAAGCCTGCTTCTCCCTCTCCCACTCCCTCTGCTTGTGTTCCCTCTCTCGCTCTGTCTCTCTCTGTCAAATAAATAAAATCTTTAAAAAAATAAAAATAAAAAATAAAAAAAATTATGGGATTAAACTGCAAGATAGTCTGCCACCTTACCATCTTTTACCCACAAAAATGGTAATTTCATATGGTTCAACCTAATAGTTAATACATTGTATTGCACTGATTTATCTTCAGGAGGATGAGTAGGCATTCCCATGAGGAGACATGGAGTGGAAGATGATAGCAAGACTTCCTCATGCCCATACTAACTGAGATTGTACTGAATCCTGCAGCCCAGGAGAACCACTGGAGGTTGCTATAGTGTTCTGGCAAAGGGATGGGGGTGGAAAACACTATCTATCTGTGTTTTTAAAAATGTAATATAATGTTGGGTAGTATAAGGGATGAATGCAAGGAAGGAGAAGTTGGATATCATGAGGTTAGATGTAAGCTTATTCCTTTAGTTCAGGTGAGAAATGTTGAGGACCTGAATTAAATCTATTCTACAAATATTAGGGACAAAATTTATGAAAATAACAAGATGGCTATGAAGGTTAATTTTATGTGTCAACTTTACTAGGTCACAAGGTGCCCAGATTCTTGGCCAAACATTATTCTGAGTGTGTCTGGTAGGGTGTTTCTCTATGAGATTAACATTTGAATCGGTAGACTGAGTGAAGCAGATTGCCCTCCCTAGTGTGGGTGGGCCTCATCCAGTCCATTGAAGACTTAAGTAAGACAAAAAGGCTGAGAAAGCATGAACTCTTAACTGACTGACTGAGCTGGGACATTGATCCATCTTTTCTGGCCTTCAGACCGGAACTCCTGGGTCTGTAGCTTGCCAACTCTACATCTTGATACTTCTCAGCTTCTGTAATTATGTGAGCCAATTCCTTATAATCAATCACTGTATTTATCCATGTATCTCTTATTGGTCCTGTTTCTCTGGAGAACACTTGACTAATAGTTTTTGGTACTGAGAGTGGTTCTAGAGAAACAGAATGTTAAGGATGTGTTTTCTGAATTATTTCTGGGGTTTCTGGAATTAGTTCTTTATTCTGATTAAAGATGTTAATGGTTCTATTTCCAGTAATAAAGAAAGCACTAATATTCCATAGTGTGATCTAGAATAGAGATGTATGGGAAGACTTCTGGTGAAGCTGGGGACATTAAGTATCTAAATTCTGATGAGTTTTGTCAGTGGAAGAGGCCTCCCGATTCCCAGTGGAAGTAGCCTCTCTACCTCTCTACCCGTCTGAGGGGATTAATCCTGTATTGCCTAAAGAAACTCTAATGGCCTCTCTTGAGACAGCTGCTATACAAGACAATGCTGATTCTCTCCAGGACCACCTCTACCACCCATTCATTCTTCTAGACCTATGACTAAACTCATATCCCATAAAGTCTCTAAAAAAAAGGTAAGGTACAAAGTGTGATCCATGAGGAGATATGCTACACTTTAAAAGAACAATAAAAGAACTACTTTAGTTTTCTAATTTATACGGATATCCAGAAAACATGTGTAGGAACGAATATTAAGAGCATGGGATAATGTAGGAAGGAACATTAAGTTCAATTGGGCCAAATTTGATATCGGTTCATTAAGCAGAGATTCTGCATTTAATGTTGCAATTCAGGGAGTTAGAAAGGGTTCTAATAGTTTGGTTGGTTGACTGAAACATGGATCAAAAAGTAGCCCACAGCAAGCAAGTTGGAAATATCACAACTGCCTTGGTTTAATGTAGAGGAAGGGAGTCAAAGGCTTAAGGAGATTGAAATGTTAACGTGGATTTGTCATTTGACAAATGGGGTGTGGTGTGGGTCACATTGAGATATCACTTCTAAGGTGAAGGATAAGTTAATGGATCTGGCTCTTCCTACAACCAAAAAAGAGGTGCAATGCCTAATGGACCTCTTTGGATTTTGGAAGCAACATATCATTCATTTGGATTTGTTACTCTGGCCCATTTATCAGGCTACCCCAAAAGCTGCTAGTCTTGTATGGGGTTCAATGCAAGAGAAGACTCTGCAACAGGGCCAGACTGCTGTGAAAGCCTGCTCTGCCACTTGGATCCTATGGTTCAGTAGATCCAATGGTCCTGAAGTGTCAGTAGCAGATAAGGATGCTGTTTAGAGCCTTTGGAAGGTCCCTATAGGTGCAGGCCCTTAGGATACTGGAGCAAAATCCTGCCATCCTTGGCAGACAACTAATTACCTTCTGAGAAACAGCTCTTGGCCTTCATAGAAACTGAATGCTTAACCATGGATCACTGATCCATGTAACCTGACCTTCTCATGAACTGGCTTTGTCTGACCTGCCAAACCATAGAATTGGACATGCACAGCAGCATTCTCCTCATCAGATGGCAGTGGTATCTATGTGACCAAGTCTGATCAGGCCTGAAGGCACAAGTAATTTACATGAAGAAGTGCTCATTTGCCCATGTTTCCACTCCTGCTACACTGTTGTCTCTCCCAGCTTGCACCTATGGCCTCATGAGGAATTCCCTACGATCACTTTATTAAGCACTTAATATTCATGAACTCACAATGACCTTGAGGTGGGTATCATCATTTCCATTTTGAGGAAGCTGATGCACAGAATGGGTAACACCTTGCCCAGGACCATTCAGCTGGAGTTACGTTATGACACTAGTCTGATACCAACATCTCCCTTTGACAAACACGCCATATCATATTTTCTAAAATTCCACAGGGCAAATGCTGCAGATCTCTCTTTTAGCCTTGCTGTTGTTTTTAGCAAATTTCTATTTCTCCTTACTGGAAGGGATGATTGTATAGGGAAGAGTGAGGAGAGGAATCAAGCTGCGTATCCAAAAGATACTTCAATTAAACGACATTTAGTCAACTTAAATTATTCTAAAAATCAACAATAACAGAGAAAATGACCTAGGTCCTTTCTTGTTGTAGACACAGGACTTTTAGGAGGAGTTCTGTTTGTTTTTCACCCCAAACCCCAAAGGACTTGAAAAGTCCTATTTACTAAAGAAATTGAATTCATAATTATAAATCTTCCAATAAAAATTTTTTAGGTCCAATTTCTTCACTGGAGAATTCTATTAAACATTTAATAGAATCTCTTTCAGAAAATTAAGGATAAGGGAACACTTCCAAACTCATTTTATAAGGCCAGTATTATTGTGATACTAAAATCAGTCAGACATCACAAGAAAAATTATAGATCAATATCCCTCACAAACATAAATGCAAAAAACTTGAACAAAATATTAACAAATCAAATTCAGTAATATATAAAAATGATAATATATCATGACTAAGTGAGGTTTATCCTATGAATGAAAGATTGGTGTAACACTCAAAAATTAATTAATATAAATTAATAAATGACTAAAGCAATAAATCATATAATCATCTCAATAGATACAGGAAAAGCATTTGACAAAATTCAACACCCATTCATGATAAAAATTCCCAGATAACTCAGGAATAGATGAGAACATCCTCATGTTGATAAAAGACACGTATGAAAAACCTACATCTAATATCACACTTGATGATGAAATACTGAAAACCTTCTCCCTAAGATCTGAAACAAGGCAGGGATGTCCACTTTTACCACTTCTATTTCATATTCTTTTGTATTTTTTTTATTAGTTTCAGAGGTAGAATTTAGTGACTCATCAGTTGCATACAACACCCAGTGCTCATTACATCAAGTGCCCTCCTTAATGCCCATCACCCAATCACTCCTTCCCCCCCACCTCCGCTCCAGCAACCCTCAGTTTGTTTCCTAGATTTCAGAATCTCTTATGGTTTGCCTTCCTCTTAATTTTCATCTTATTTTATTTTTCCTTCCACTCCCCGATCTTCATCTGTTTTGTTTCTTAAGTTCCACATATGAGTGAAATCATATGGTATTTATCTTTCTCTGACTGATTTATTTTGCTTAGCATAATACCCCCTAGTTCCATCCACATCATTGCAAATGCCAAGATTTCATTTTCTAACAGGTTTCTAAAGCGTTTCCCAAACTTCATTCATTTCCCAGCTATCTTAAAAATTTTTGTCATAGCTTCGTAACTCTGTACAACCACATTTTGGGAATGGCTGAAATAGAAAAATAAAACAGAATTTCAGGAGCAGAAAGTTTCTTGAGAGGGATTATCTAAACACACATGTGTGCATAAGATCAATAGCCTTTTATATAGTGGATAATTAGTTTGACCTAGCCTACATTTCCCAGAAAACAGAGTCTGAGGAAAAGTTTATGTGTAAAGACTTTATTTGGAGGTACAATCTTAGGGCAGAAAGAGTGAGGGGAAAGGAAATATGTGGCAAGGAAGGACAGAAAGCAAATACAAGCTATTGTATTTACAAGCTGACCAGTTTCACGAGAAAACATAGATGACTGCTCAGTCACATAGGATCAAACAGGCTCTTTGGAGCCATATTGCTTTCAAACAACCTATCAAGGAGAGGAATTATCAGCCAACCACTTTCCATCTTCCATGCTTCAATAGTCAAAGTTTGGCACATGGCACATTAACTCCCTTGCACTTCTTGGTTGTTCCACCCCAGTTGTTCAGGCAGCTGCTGGAGAGGCCAGATACCACACCTTACATTAAGATGCTTCATTTGAGACCACAGAGATGGGAGGAGCCAGATTCTGTGTAGGTTTAGTCAGATCACATTTGCATTCTCAACAGGCAAAACAGAGATCATACTGGAGCCCAGCAATCACTCTGAGGAGGTGGTGACAGAAGGTGGTATTAGGTGATGACTTCCCAATGGTGGCCTGGGCACTCCACCGACCAAGCAGCAAGAACCCAGAGAGCAGATGGGCCTGAGTAAATCTGTAAAGGTGCATAAACCAGGTCTGATACAGTTTCCAAAGGACTAATTGCTGTGGGTGATCTGCTGACAGTTTGAAATACCCATCTAATATTTGGCCCATTTTTGAAATGCTTTGGGATAATTTTCTCAAAAATATTTCATATGCTATTGCTTATTGGCAATACACATTAAGAGTTGCTGAGTTTTCTCAAATGTTGCATAGAGTAGAATTTAATTGAACACCAGTTCATTTTCTATGGCAGAAGTCTGAAAGGTTTTTTTCTACTAAGATGCATACCTAGATGATGTACCTGGGCATCATATACTTCCATGAGGTTCCCTGAGATGGGGTGGAACTCCTAGAGTACTTGACATAACCTGATCATTACCTCCCTCTCTCTCCTACTCAAGGGAATTGTCTACTAGAGAGTCACATAGGGATAACTACTTAAAAAAAATATATATACATATATATATATACACACACATATATATATTTGTCACACAACCAAATTTGGTGGAGATATATATATATATAAATCATTTGAAATGATTATTGTTATTAGAGAGTGAAGTACAGTGCTTAAACATTTGAGCTCTGGAGTTCTTAAGCAATCTAACTTCTGCCATTTTCTAACGATGTTACCTTGGACAAATATCCTCACCTCTTCTGCTTCATTTATCTTATCCATAAAATACAGATAATAATGATATCCACCAAATTTGGTTGTGTGACAATTAAATGAAGTCATCTCTTGCATCAAGAGAACTGCTGAGCTAGACCAGTGCTTAGTGTATACTAAGCGTTCAATAAATGTTAGTTACTAGCATAATTACTTGTGATTATTATTTGAAAACTATTAATAACAAATGACTTCATTTGCCAATGTGCCATTGGTATTCAATTCAATTCAATTCAATGGATATAAACCACTGCTCTATAAGAAAAGTAGAAACTGTATGTTTTGAATTTGCTATAATTTTCTTCCTTAAAAAATAAAAATCTAAGTCATGTGTATAGTTCAAGTACCAACCTCAACAAGGTACATTCTATTTCTGTAGGTTAGATCTTTATTCTAATTGTTATCAAGAGCTGTAAGATTCTGGGTTCTTTACTGAAAATGTTATTCTGGAATTTTCAACTGGTTTTATTCTCAATAGGCAGGGTAAGTTAAAAATTGCAAAATATCAGAACTTGTGCCTTAAAACCATTGATGGAAATGAACTCATGTACACAGGTAGGTGGGAGAGCTATAGAGCGAGGTAAGACAGTGTGGGTGCAAGCACAAATTCTCTAAGTGGGTGTTTGTCTTTTTCATGTGCTGTTTTCTTCCTAGGCATGAGTTCTCTGTTGTACTTAAATGGACATTGTTTAGTAACAGTCACCACTTTGGGCACCTAGTCACATATCTATCTACATTTTCTGTTAGAAGCAGCTTCATCCTTTGGGCCTCCCAGGACAGAAATCTTGGTCTGATCTTTGTTTCATCCCCTTTAGCCCCTGCATTGTTTGCCATTATATTCTCTAGCTGTTTCCTCTAATTTACCCAGAGCCTCATTCTGTGCATACCCGGTTTTTATTTGTTTCCAAAAATATATTTATCTTCTTATACATCTGTCTCCTCCAGGAGATGAACAGCTACTGCAGGGCAGCACCATCCTCACCTCTCCACCCCCAGCACCTAGCACAAGTGTGCAGAGCAGCATGTTCTCAGTGTTTATTAACTGGGCATTGTCTTCTGCTCTTTTGCCTTCTCTCACAAGCTGCTCCAACTTCCCCACCTGCCACAGAGAGCCCAAGAGAGCTAGCAGGACCCTTGGGCAGAATCTATGGCATTTCTGCAACAAGAACACCATTTCTCTGAAATCAGGTTTAATCATATTTGTTTGATATAAAATAACATCTTCAATGATTTACAAGCTAAATTATCTTTCCCCCAAAATCTTCAAGTAAAATCAATGCTCACGAACCTTTCAGTGTGTGAATGTGAATGGGAGGTGTATACCCCAGTTTGAAAAGCACACATCTATTTTTTTTTTAAGATTTTATTTATTTATTTGAGAGAATGAGAGAGAGAGAGAGCTTGAGAGGGGGAGGGTCAGAGGGAGAAGCAGACTCCCCGCTGAGCAGGGAGCCCGATGCGGGACTCGATCCCAGGACTCCAGGATCATGACCTGAGCCGAAGGCAGTCACTTAACCAACTGAACCACCCAGGCGCCCCAGCACACGTCTATTTTGTCCAGTATGCATCTATCAGTTTAATGTTTCTCATATGCATTTTAATCATGACCCACCTGTACTTAATAATTTATAAAACTTCCATGTGTTCCCTGAAGCAAGCCCAAACTCCCCAGTCTATCTTCTATGTGCCCACTGCCTCGTTTTTTCCTCAACCAGTGAACACATCACTCTAACCAGCTTGTCTGCTGTCTGTCCCTTATGACATGCTCAATTTTATCTCTAGACCTTTGTACTAATTCTCTAAAATGCTCTATCTTCTTTATTCTGTTTTTCTTAACCTTTCAAGAACCAACTCATCCAACTCCTCTAAGAAACCTACAGCAGTTCAGGGGTTTTACCTTCTCTAACATCCTCTGTTAAAACACTGTTACAATTTCTCATTGTTTCAAGCATTTCCTTTATCTTTTCAGCAACTTTTAAGGCAAGGAGCCAGGGTTGATTTCTCTTTGTATCTCCCACATGGTGCAGAGTGGATACTAGAAAAATCAGAGTATCAGCATTCTTCTAGACTTCTGTGGCCACTTAGTCTAATCATGTATAGTAATACACTCATTTACCAAACGAAATTTTTCCAGCTTTACTGAAGTTATAATTGACAAATAAAAATTGTGTATATTTAAGGTGCACAATGTGATGTTTTGATATATGCATAAATTGTGAAATGATTACCACAATAAAGCTAATTAATATATCCATCACTTTAGGTAGTTGCAATTATTTACCAATATGAATTGAGGGTTTATTTTGTACAAGTCAATATGTGTAAAATTTTTCACATTAATACATTTGAAGAGGTTATTGGTCTTGCCTGAGTATTTGTCATGAAAAAAAGCTTAGTTCTTCACAAGAAGGTTTATTTTATTTTTGGACAGCTGTGCAAGTTCTTTTTTATGATGATCTGAAATATGTTTTTTTCTGATCTTAGTTCTGTTTCTGGAACAACTTAGAATTAATATAATATTTCTTCCATATAACAGTCCTTTGATGTTCATCCCATTTTATTTTTTTACAATTCTATCCCCAGCTGACATTAAAATTCTCATCTTCTGTTCCTCCTTCACTCTTCATCCTCCCTACTATAACTCCATGCTTTCTAAACGCTTCCTTATCTTAGCTGTCTTTTTCCAAAGACACTTGATTTTGCCACAGTCTCTTGATAACTGAATATGGAAGGATCACTGGAATATTACCAGTGCAAGTTATCTGTTGCTTAATCAGGGCATTTTAACATTGTAGCCTAGAGACCAGTGTCTCAAATGACACATAAGCATGTGTTAGTTACCTATATCACCAGTCCAGTCTTAGCTGTCTTCTCATAGTCAAGCTTGTTGACAACAATCAGATCTCAAACTATTCTTTTATTATAAAAAAAAAAAAATGACTAGCAAAAATGCATTGCAGTTCCTCTTTGGAACATATGGAAATCAATATGCAGCAGAACGCACTGTGTTCCTAACATGGTACCAAGGCACTAAGTGTATGGTAGTGAACAGAGATGGCCCCTGCTATCAAACAGCTTTCAAATTTTTTATAAAGAAAAATAACAAAAAGTAAACATATAACAAATTAATATAATTGTTATAAAGCAAACAAGATAAAGAAATGGAGTCAAAATGGTGGGTCCTAATTGGGGTAGTAAGGAAAAGTTTCTCTCTGGCGCTGACATCAAGCTGAGATCTAAAGAGAAGAAAGAGGCTGCTGTACCAAACAAGAAAGGCAGTTTTCCAGGAAGAGGAAACCAATTCTGCAACAACATTAGGGAGAACAACCTTGGTTAAGTTTTAAAGCCAGAGGCCAGAGAGCTGGGGCAAGAGTAGAATGAGACAAAACTGAAAAGGTAGGTGAAGGCCAGGTTAGGCAGGGGCTTGTAGGTCATGGGAGATTCTGAGCAGGATAGAACTCAGAAATGGCTTTTGATTTAAAAAATATTCTGGCTGCTAGAAACCAAGCTAGGAGGCAATTGTAGTGGTCCAGGAAAAAGATGATAATGACTGACTTGGACCTGGGTGGCTGTAGCAGGGTTGAAGTTGATAAATTTCAGATATATTATGGAGATGATAGTGACAGTTTGCTGTTGTATAATCTATCAAAAAATATGCATCATTCATGAATTCTTACAAACCAAAGAAGGGTATTTTCATGTAAGCCACAGGCACGTAAAATAAATAAGTAGATTTTTTGTTGTTGTTGTCTTCCAAAATCCAAAAAAACCCAAAATAGTAGAGTTTCTGTTCACATTGATAGGAAGTAGCTGTTCATACTTCAGATTTGAAACATCTGGCACTACCTATTCTGAAAACATGAATGAAAAGCAGCATAATCTGAAATAGTCACCGAGGTTATGTTCCTCTGGATCCTTGGACTAGAACAGTGGATCCCGGGCTCATTCTGGATTCACATGATAAAACACTAAATTTGGTTCAGCCTTAGATTTGTGAGTTGATATTCCAGGAAAACAGGTTTCTGCTCATTATATGAAAGAACTTCCCCATAGTTGCATTTTGAATAGGTAAACTTCAGGACAAATTATCTGTCAGGCTTCCTATCATCTCCACTTTTTACTGAGTGGTCATTTAACTCACATAAGGGTATTAAGAGAACGACTTGCTTTGCTTTTAAGGACTTGAAAAATAAAAGCTGAATTTATTAGGTCTCAGGAAGGAAATTAGCACAATATCCCAGAAGCTGATAACTTAAAAAGTGCTTGAATAATAAAGATCCAAAGAAGAATGTTAAGACATTTGAGTTCTATTGCTAATAGAGATTAACTTTGTTTTCCTGGACAGGATTCTTGATTATTCTGAGACTTGGTTTACCTAAATACTAAATAGTTATAAAAATCAATGGTTCTCTCTCCCCCCGTTTCTTAGTAGCGAATTAAAATCTGAAAAATCCCCAAAACTGCAAAGGAAAAGTGAGAGAAAGTACCTAATAGTCAAAAAAGGAAAGAAGCATTATTGAAGCACTTGGCAACATTAAGCAATCATGACTCAATGAGCAGAGTAAATCAATGAGTCAAAAATGAACTTTTTTTTTTTTTTACCCGAATAGAATTTCTCTGGTCTGTGAGCCTTATTTTTTCACTAATTTCTAATCCTCTGAAAGGCTGTTGGATATATCACACTGTGAGGGTACAGATGTCACCAAGATACTGTGACCCTATCCTCGTCTTGCCTACTGACCTATGTCCTAAGGTGCGTTTTAAAGAGGGTGAGAGCTTGATGTTTATCCTTTAAAATGTGGCCTTTGGATTGATTTCATGAGTGGCTTTTCTAAAGATCTCAAAGTGGCAGACCTGTTAGTGTTATTGAAGATATCCCTCTCTTCCTGGGCAAGTTCCTAACCTCTCTATACTTCAGTGTTTTCATCTGTAAAATTAGAATAAGGACGTCACCTAACTTATTACAGTTGTAATGGTAAGTGATAAGGGTAAGCTTAAATAAGATTAAAAAAACCTCTTGAAAACACGGCTTATGTTAGTGATATATTATGGATAATGTTAGTGACAATGATGCTAGCCATTATTCATTTTACATTCTCATCCGTAGTCACAACTTCAACTTCCATGTGAGTACTCACAGTCCCCAGTTACTGATCAGCCCGTGTTACCAAATTTCATACTGTTACAGGCTCTTGTAGTCCCCCTCCAAAATACTCAGCCCACAACTGTAACCGTTGTTCATTTACTCCAGCATATTCCCAACAATTCTGCCCTGGCCATGTCCTTTCCCCGCTGCCCTCATTCACAGCCCCTCCCACACTTAGCCCCACCATCTGCAGAGATGCACAATGACACACAGAATCATATATCTATGGCTTTGTTCATGCTGTTTCCCAAACCTGGAATGCCCTTTTCTTGGCACAAACAAATCCTATGCATTCTTCAAGGCCTTCACTCCCATATCCCTCTTACAACTTACCTTAACAACATAAAACATATCTCTATATCAATTTAGTACTTAATTATAGCATCCTTATTTGTGTTTTCATTTGTTTTCTGAATGAAAAATCTAATTTTTCCAACCAAATTGGAGACTTACTGAAAGTAAAGACTTTGTCTAATGCTTCTTCCATATGTCCTACGGAGTCTATCTCTAATACAAACACACATAAGCACTCCTGGACGATTCTCCACTGGAGTCAGTTCTTTCTGAAATAAGCTTTTAAGATGCCATGAGAATGGCTAAGAATGGTAAAGACCATGTCTGTAATTCCCTAAAATCTCTCATAATAACTACCACTTAATGACTTACCCCTTGTGCCAGACCCCATACAAGGCCAAAGCACAATTAACACCTTCTGAAACCCAATATCTCCAGTTTGCAGATGAGGAAAGTGAGAGGTTGAGTAATTTCCCTCAGGAGATGGAGCTTGAAGGTCATTACCTTCAAACGGCTCGTTACACAGCTTTCTCTGCATTTAATTACAGATTGCATGTACTCCTTTAATTCATCAGCAATGCAGCAAAAACAGTCTGGTCTTATTTAATTTCTTATGGGGAATCTTTGTAATGAGAAGTCACAAACTGTCAGTCTATGGCCAGATCTGGCCACCAACGTTGTTTTATTTGGCTTACACATTAACAAAAATTGTTTTTTTCTAAAGCAGACAATTTTACATGAAAACCTAGATTCCTAGCTAAATTTGAATGAATTCAATTTATATCAAATTTTGTGAAAAAAAATAAAGTACTAGAAGAAAACATGAATTGATATTTATATACTCTTGAGACTATAAAAAGCCTTTCAATTAAATACATGAAGTCCAAAGGTCATAAAAACTTTTTGACACAAAAAATTTAAAACATCTAGGGCGCCTGGGTGGCTCAGTTGGTTAAGCGACTGCCTTCGGCTCAGGTCATGATCCTGGAGTCCCAGGATCGAGTCCCGCATCGGGCTCCCTGCTCGGCGGGGAGTCTGCTTCTCCCTCAGACCCTCCCCCCTCTCATGTGCTCTCTTTCTCATTCTCTCTCTCAAATAAATAAATAAAATCTTTAAAAAAAAAAAAAATTTAAAACATCTATATAGCAGAGAGAAAGAGACAGAGAGAGAGAGAGAGAGAGAAGGAGAAAAGGAGAGAGAGAAAGGAGGAAGAAAAGGAGGAAGAGCAGGAGGAAGAGAAGAAGGAGAAAACAAGGAAATCAAAAGACAAATAGGAAACTAAATTTACAATATGTATAGCAGACAAATGCTAAACTATCCCTAATATATAAGAAATTCATCAAAATTAATAAGAAGTTATTAAATTCCCAATAGAAAAAAGATAGAATTAGGAATTCACAGAAGAAAAATACTAGTGACCAAATAAACATATGAAAAGATGCTTAGTAACTTAACAATGAAAGACAGTTAAATAAAAACTAGTAAGATAATGATTTTCAGTCATCACACTGGCAAATGTTAAAAAGATTAATAATATCTAGTATTGGCAAAAGTATGAGGGAATAGGCACTATTCTATACTGGTGGTAGAAATATAAAATAGTACCATCTTGCAGAGGGTATTTGACAATAGTCCTTAAAATTTTAAATATGCCTTTCCTTTGACCTGACAGTTCCACTTCCGGGGATTTATTTTACATACATTGAAAAGACGTGTACATATAAATATTTATTGTAGAATGTTTGTAATAATGAAAAATTTAAAACAAATTTAAACATCTAAATCAACAGAGATACTAGATAAAGAAATTATGGTATAGCCATACAATGCAATACTGGGAGCTCCCAGGGAAAAAATGAAGATATGAAAAAAATTATGTAGCATATTATTAGATGAAAAGTATGTGTGTGTATAATCTTATTTTAAAATAATTATATATTTATATATGGGAAAATCCAGGAAAATATATACAAACCATTAACAGCAATCTTCTCTGGTGGGATTATTTTCTACATTTTTGGTTTTTTTTGAATTTTTTTTATTTTTATTTTTTTAAAGATTTTATTTATTTATTTGACAGAGAGAGAGCGAGCGAGAGCAGGAACACAAGCAGGGGGAATGGGAGAGGGAGAAGCAGGCTTCTTGCCGAGCAGGGAGCCCGATGTGGGACTCGATCCCAGGACCCCAGGATCATGACTGAGCCGAAGGCAGATGCCTAACGACTGAGCCACCCAGGTGCCCCTTTTTTTTTTTGAATTTTTAATTAGAGTATATTTCTTTTGTAGACTTCATTCATCTGGGGAAAAAAGCTATATAGGTGTTTTATGGTTCTTTTAGTATCTGCTTCCTCCTTATTTCTCTCTAGGAAGTCATTCCAGGAGGCTAGTATCTTGGGCCATCTGGAGAAGAGATTTTACTATTTTCTCTATCTCCCCCTCCATCCAAGGACCCCATGCATTTATATATTTACAATAAAGCAAACAAGTGGGAAGAGGCTATTTCCAGTCCTATATGCTCAATCTTCATTTAGGCTCAAGGAGAATACAATCTAGTAGTGTGTTCTTCAGAGAGAAAGACAGTGTGTGTGTGCAACCTTGGGCAAATTGCTTAATGGCTCTTAACTTCAGTTTCCTTCTGCATAAAGTAGTCACAATAATATATAATTATTAGAGTGGCTGTAAGGATTGAATGAGAATATAAATGCCTGGCATATGGTAATTACTTGCTAAGTGGTTATCATTACTATTGTCATCAACTGTGTCTTTTAGGGTCAGGACTGTACATTTTACTTAGTTCAGCTTTAGATATAAATGGGTCCCTAATAAATATTTCTTGATAGTTGTGGCCACATAGTTCCAAATGATTTCTCTTCGTGTCAATTTGAATGAATAGTGAATTTTGTTATATTTTTCAGTTTGGAGACTTTGCTTTTACAAGCTGACCCTAAGTAATGTTGACCTTGCATTCAATCTAAGACTTACATAAAATGCTAGAATTGCCCAGGACTGACTAGCAGTGTCTGGCAATGAAGGGATAGAATACAGAAATGGAGAGGTAAATTTCTCTGCAGGCAGGGCAGGGAAGGGGGTAGAGAGGAAGAAACTGTGTTTGCATAAACCCCAACCCAATCTTCCTTTGTTTTCTCATCTTGATTTCGCTAAAGATAAAAACTAGACCTGTCTTTACTTACTACCCACCCGCCCCCCAATTAAACATGATCTTTTCAGGTTTGAAATCTTAGAAAGTTTTTGTAGTTTGAGCATTCTCATCGAAGAACCTCAAAGAAATAAACAGGCAGTCCTAACTTAACAAGCCTCTTAAGAATTTGATTTAAAAAATCTATTCATGTTTGTGTTTATGAGACACACCATTGTGCATGACTAAAAAGATGTGTTACAGGGAAAAAAGATTGTTTTTGAGTATAGGCAGGGGATTCCTGATATGATCAAACCATTAGACCATGTTTTCTTGGGTTTGTGATTTAAGAAGGAATTTCATTTCCTCTACAGTGAATTTTCTTGCCTTTGTTGATTGCTTTTAATCTTAATGCCATTGAAAATTGTGCTTTTAAAAAAATAAAGTTCTGAATGTGGAAAAACAAATTGCTTGCTCATTCTCATTTTCAGTGGTGGAAGGTATGACTGCAGTCACTGTGGTGCACACACCTCCCTTACTTTCAGTTTTTCCCTTGTTAAGATATGGAAAGTAATAAAGATGGTAATTTGAATAAAGGTGGGAAGACCAAGTCTTGGGCAAATTTCTCCATTACTTTTGCTTATATTATCAAGTTTATGTGAATAAAAACTCCAGATTTTTAAGGTAAAATTAATGCCAGGATTTCAGCATTTCTTTCCATTATATCAACTCTAATCAACCTCCATCTTTCCCTCTTCAGAAGGGGAAATACATACCAAGGTTTGATATAATGCTTTGTAACTTGTTAAAAATTTCCATTTTTTTCAAGGGTTTAACTTTTATAAAACTCCACATCATCATGATCCTGTCAAAAACTGAGAGCTATGAATGCACTATGAGTACTCCAAGGCAAAAATTCACATTAGATTTGAAGGAAACTTTTTTTTATGTGTATCTCAAAATTATTACACAAAAAATCATGTTTATTCCATAATTCAAATGCACAGTGGGAACCTCTAGCTTTCTCCCTGCAGTTTACAGGTGAAGCAGCAGAGTATGAAACGGCTGAGAAAGACTAGCCTGCAGTGCAGACACACATGGTGCTGGAGTGAACTCTGGCCTCGGTTTCCTGGTGCTCCTGCTTATCCTCCGCCACTAATGAGGAGGCAGATCGGGAGCAGGAGCTGAGGGCAGAGGCCTGGCTGGAAGGAGACTATCTTTGCCCACTCCCCCCTAAAAAAAAACCTGGCCCAGAACAGGGATTCAGTCTAGAAGGGCCAGGCAGGGCTGCGGTCTGGAGATGGACTCAAATCAAAGAGCCAGGAGTCACAGGGCAAGAACTGGTGAGTGGAGCCAGCCAAAGAGGAGATAATTGGGATTAATTCCAAAGGTCTGTGTGGATAGTCCACCTTATTAAAGAGACAAGGCTAGGGAAAATAACCATATTAACTTCTACTTTTAAAACCCAGAATTATTTAATATTTTAAGAATTAAAGTTAACAGTGTAATCTGTAACCTCATTTGAGCCCTGAGTTACAGTGGACAATAATTTTAAAACAAAAATTTTAAAATGAGTGAGCCCTTTGTCTCTGTTAGTAAAACTAACGAAAGGTGAGTAAGCCCTTTTTTTGTTTGTATAACCCATGACTGGCTTTACCAGTTTAGAGGCACAACAGCAGTCATAATGCTCTAATTTTAGCCATTAATTATTTTAGCCTCACCTGCAAGTCATCAACAAGTCCAATATCTCAATCTTGAGCCCATCCTACTTCCTCAACCCCCAACCCACATCAATTGCCAAGAAAGTCAGGTGCCTACTCAGTTCAGAAAGGTCAGTTTGGATTCTAAGCACCAGGTAGAAGAGACTCTTGGCATTGGTTGCTGCTGTGGGTCCCACACAGGTCAATGGACACTGTCTCCTGGTGAACTGATGTTCTTGCTGTCCCAGATCATGCCCAGGCTGAAGTACTGCCACATTGGGCTTTAAGGAGAGAGCCAGCCAATCCACACATTCACAGTCTTTGTTCTAAAGACTGAGTTCTAGCCCAGAGGGGCTCCCTAGGGAGGCCTTCCAGCCTCAGCCATGTGGTACAGATCTTACCCTGCCCATCAGATCAGGCTCCTCATCCTTTATGGTATGCTTTCTTCAGGGACCTATTATCCTTTCAAACTGTAGGAAAAAATCTCAATTAGAACCATCCCAATTCATCAGAAAGGTTCTAATGAACTGAACTTTAAAAGGCTTTCCACCCCCTTTTGCTCCCAGGAAGCTGCTTAACTTCTATGCAAATCTGTCTCTTTTCCAGCAACTAGCCATGCACATCAAGGGGTCTTAAGAAAGGTCTTATGGTCAGGCCATATTGAGATTCTGTTTTACCCTTCTCCTGGGGCAATATGTATCTATGTGCCTTTTGTTTGTATAACTATGTGGGATCACTCAAATGACTATCTTGAAAAGGAAGACCCACTGCGCTTGCTTGTAAGTCCTGGCAGCTTCAAGTCTTGGCTGAAGGTCTTACATTTCTATCCCACAGCACTTTGTTAGATCTGGAAGCCCAAATCTAAATTCATGGAAAATAGAGTGGGTTTGATAACTTATGCCACATTCATTTTAGAATGCAGGGATGTCTGAGCATATCTAGAAGGACAGCATTACACAATGGGCTTATTTGCCTAAAGGACTGAAGAACCTTCTGGGAAAGAAAGAATTCATTCAAACAAACACAAGTGTCCACATCTCAAGTTTGGTTCAAGAACAAAGGATCAAGGTGGGCAGTGGGGAAGGAAATCAAGGAAGGGAGTAGACCACGGTGTTTACTACTCAGATTGTCTTTCAGTCCAGCTCCCCTGGACCTAATTCAGGTGTCCAGGGGGGAACGGGCTACAATAAAGTATGAATAAAAACTAAAAGAGTTGTTTCACAAACCTTTATAGACCTTAAGAAACCCAAGGCAGTGCTTTCCAGAGGAAAATCAGGAGAGAAGGGAATTTTGTCAGAAGCCAATATAGGGCCCCGACAATATTGGCAGCTTCAGAATACCACCACAGTGGGCTGGAGAAGAGAAGAGGAATGGAAAATGCTACATGGGAGCAGAGACTAAGTTGGCAAATACAAGTGACCTCCCACGGGGCTTTTCAGAATTAGCTCGGAGTATCTGCGAAGCGGGTAGAAGCAAAGCAAGAGAAATACTGTTTTGTGACTGTTACTGTAACTACACTTGTACGCCAGAGCTAGGACTGGGGACACAAAGCCTAAAATATAGTTGAAGCTTCAATATTTGTTCCATGGAACCCCACCAGGTCTTCTGCATTCTATTTGATTTCTATAGATAAAAATGTTTCAAAAACTATTTGACAGGAATCCTTATAAATGGTAGCAGCTGCCTGGGGCCCGCAGAGAGAAGAAATCAATTTAGAAAATGGGCCTATGTTGTTGGATAGGAATCAGCTGTTAGGAATTGATTGATGACAATCACTTTGTTTTGTCAGTGGTAATATGTATTTATGCCTGAGGCTCAATATTCTTTTTTTTTTTTAAAGATTTTTTATTTATTTATTTGAGAGAGAGAGAATGAGAGACAGAGAGCATGAGAGGGAGGAGGGTCAGAGGGAGAAGCAGGCTCCCCGCCGAGCAGGGAGCCCGATGCGGGACTCGATCCCGGGACTCCAGCCAGCATCATGACCTGAGCCGAAGGCAGTCGCTCAACCAACTGAGCCACCCAGGCGCCCCGAGGCTCAATATTCTAACAAGTGTTCTCCTCCCTGAAATATTTTACTACTTAGAAATGTCAAACTTTAGGAATACTTGCTTGCAAATTTCTTTTGAAAAGAGCCTGTACATCAAATTCTGAACTTAGATGTTCTCATTGCTTATAATTTAAATCAAAGGTAACTGTCTCTCTGTGATGATTATGACCAATATTATATTTTCCTTTTTAAAGAGCTGTTTTGATTTTTTTTGCTTTTTATTGAATCATCTTTTAGAAGATTCTTTTCTTTTTCTTTATCTATTTTCTCTTCAATCATCTTTCATAAGTGAAGAGAAAGAAACAGAAAAGTATCAGATACGGGGATAACCCATAGCTGATAAAGGGAAAGCCAAGACTGTTTTTCTCCCACAAAGAGAATAGTCTTTATTGTTATTGTTATTATAAAGGTAATACTGCTTATGTCAAAAATTCAAAAAATATAGAATGATATAAAGGAAAAGTAAGAATTATTTCAAAATCACACTGTTCAGAAGATAATCACTATTAATGTTCTAGGATAAAATTTACATCTGTCTCTCCATGCACATATAGACAGACAAAAAGAGAGGGAGACAGAGCTTGTGCAAGAGCCTTTCTAGGTCCTTCAAGAAAAGCCTGGTACTGCCCCTTGAACCAGTGCCTAGATGTTGTCACCTAGGGAAGATAGATAAGCAAACCCCATGTTTCAAAATTACCCATAACACAGCAGCTCCACAGATCAAATTAACCACACAGGACAGCCCTAAAGATCGCTCAGGAAAATTGCTAGAACCACATTGTTATCTTGTTTCCAGAGCGATTCAGAACATCTATGAGGAAACTTAAAAACTATAAAGCATTGTCTTTGACGTACATAGTCATCTGATAGGGGCCACAACTCTTGAGTGGCTTAAAATACCACAGAAGTGGGTGGGGAGTGCTTCTACTCAGGGAGAGTCCTTTAATCTCATTTCCCTGCATTTGATCTTTCAGAAAAGTCCAAGTAATTTTAATTTACCTTTATAATTGGAGGAGGCCTCCCAGAAAGACTTTAACAAATGTTTGGAATCCATTAGTTGCTGGTCTGCACCCAGGATAAACTGACTTACTTTCCATCAAAGCAAGAATTTAAAAACAACATAAAGTGAAACAAAACAAAAACTTTTATAAACAGGGGAAGAGGACTCATGCTGGTATAATTCCTAACAAGGTTTCAATATAGGAGCAGTGTTCCCTCTTAGTGGGAGAATAGAAAGAGTCGAACTGTGGAATCACATAGTTCTGAATCAAATGCCACACCCTTAGGGCTGTATATTGTCTATTGCATGCAGTATTTGGGACATATTTACACTAAAGAAGTATTTGCTATTTATCTGAAATGCAATTTTGACTGTGCATCCTGTATTTTTATTTGCTAAATCCCTACGTTCCCTTAATGTATGACCACATGCAAGGTACTTTATTTCTCAGAACCTCCAGCTCTATATATGTAAGTTGCAGGATAACAATAACTCTTAGGTGATTGAGAAGCACCTAGCATTCACTCATTAGATATTTACTGAGTGTCTACTATGGCCAGGGCTCTGGCCTAGGCCAGGGAAATAGAACATGTCCTCCTGAAGATTACATTAAGCAGTTAACTGCACAACTAGTTACTCACCTTAAACTGTGATTAGCACAACAGAAAAATATAGGATGTTAGGAGATGGAGATGTAACTGGTCAGAGCAGCTTTCCTTGAAGAAATGATATTTGAACTTGGACGCATATATTCAAAGGTGCATACCTGGAATACTTGAGACTCAAAATGTCCAGAACTGAACTGAGTACCTTTCATCTCTTCCTTGCAAACCAGTCTTCTGTCCTAAGTCCTTAAACTTCAGTTAAAGGGATAACATTCATAGGTTGCCCATGCCAGAAACCTGGGAGTCATTCTGAACTCATTCCTGACACTCACTCTATATAGCAGTTCAATTATCAGTTTTTCTTCCAAACATTCGTCAAATCTGCATACTGTTTTCCACCTGTACTACCACTGCCCTCGCTGTCTCTGGCATGGCTATTTTGATAGCTTCCTAACCAGTTAATATACTGCTAGTTCTGCTCCCTTAAAACTTATACTGTATACTCAAGCTAGAAAAAGTTATTACATTTCTCTACTTAAAATATTTTAGTGACTTCCTTTTACCAAAAGCCCAGGATTTCCATCCCTTTCCCCTTTATAGCATCTTTAAGAATCATTTCTGAGCAGCCAATAACCAACTCAGGGAATTACGGATGTGTTTTAAAACCAAGGATACTCTGTATCACCCCAACAACAGAGAGCACTGAGAGACTGTTAGAAAACCAACATAGGGCTCCTTCTGGGTACAGCAAATGGTGATATCCTCAGCACTGGGATGAAAAAAAAAAAACCCAAAAACCTTATAAAAAATTTGTCTTTCCAAACAACCAGTGCCTATTATAAACTTAGGCCTCTTTGCTAAAACCTGAAGTGTTTGGAAAAGAAGAGCACAGGGAGTCCTGGGTACATGTAAAATGCTGTTACCACTTAGCTTCTTTGGATCTGAACACTTCCTACTACCTAATCTTCATTTCCTTGTAAGCCACATCTGTTCATGAGTTGTGTTTGGATCTCTGGTGTTGACGTTCTACACATATATCACTTCTATGTTTGACCAGTTCCCATTAAAAAATGAAAATATGTACCATATTCCTTCAAACACCAAATGTGAAAAACCATTAGCCAGATCCCTAGACTCAGAAATCTAAAGTAATTTTTTTATTTCTGTTTGCCTTAGAACAGAACCACTAGTGTGGGAGGGGTGAATTCCATGATAGGATTTAAGAAGCAGGCTCAGAAGGTAAGTTCATATAGAGGAGAGCAGCGCTCTTCTAACAGAGAAGAGAATAAGAATTGGAGGCAACAGAAGACAATTACCTCCTACTTGCTGCCTTGGTTCCAAGTAGGTCTGGGATTCCAAGGAGTCATCAGAAGGACTTCAGTCTTTTCTCTGTTCAGATTAGGACGAACCTGAGAATGATGGAGTCATGGGAAGTAGGTCCTCCAGTCTTGCCCTGTTCTGCATCCAGCTCCTAGATGCTGTGGAAACAAAGCAGGACTTAATGAAGGCCAAAATGAAGTCCCTTTTGCTATAATCCTTTCTCCCTCTACTGTAGACTCTTCATACCCACTGTCTAATGAGTTATAAGAAATAAAGAGAGGAGATTAGAGAGTTGAAGCAAAGAAGAGGACAACTCTTGAGGCTTAGGTAAGGAGGGAAAGTCTTCTCCAGAGCCTGTCAGAGCTTGCCGAAATAACAAAGGCCATTTTGGGGACAGAGGAAGAAAGATAGACTTAAGGAATCCCTTATTCCTCACATGGGACACTGTGAAAGAGTTATGAGAATAGATCATGCAGGCTATTTGTGGGGTAACAAAAAAACCAGGTCAACCACAGCTTCCTTCAGCCTCAATTGTGATTCAATTCACCAAACCAGCTGGGTTGTTTTGGACAGGAACCCAGGGGGTTGGGCTGAAAACCAAAGGTAACAGGGGGCCATGGATAGCAGACTCTCCCATGTCCAGGAGAGCTGCCACAAGTAGACAGCCTGAAGCATTCATACAGATCAGGGTAACTATATTGGACATAGCTATATCCTTATGCCTATCATCACCTACAGCTCATTTCCTTCTTCTGGAAGAAAAGATGAGCACTGGGTGTTATACGCAACCAACGAATCGTTAACATTACATCAAAAATGAATGATGTATTATATGTTGGCTAACTGAATTTAAATAAAAAAAGAAAGCAAATTACTCTACACTGAATTACATATGTGTACATACGTTATCCAGTTTGCAGTGTGCAGAAGACATTATGTTTGCTTTATGCAGACCCCTTCTTCTTAGTCACCTACCAGCCAAGGGAGGCCATGGGTCATTCATTAATTCTGGCTAATTATATGTAAGTAGGGCCACCTTTCCCTCTTCTTCCTGCTTAAAATACAAACTTGATATCTGAAATTGCAGCAGCCATTTTGTCACCATGAGGTGACAGACATATATAAAAAAAGGCTGAAAATCATGGACAATAACCTTGACATTGTCAAGTTACTGAGCTAGTAGAAGCAAATACATATGCCCAGCTTTCTTATATGACACGAAATGATTTGTTTAAGCCATTCTTTTGGGGTTACTTTCAACCTTAAAGATTCCCTAAATGATATATGGAGTCCATCTGCTCTATTGAATTATTAAAGTGTTGGTTACTGACAAGAGAAAGGATAAACACCATATGATCATTTCCATAGATGCAGAAAAACATCTGACAAAGCATAACATCCATCCATGATAAAAGCCCTCAACAGAGTAGATTTGGAGGGAACATACCTCAACATAATAAAAGCCATATATGAAAAACCAGCAGCTAATATCATCCTAAATGGGGAACAACTGAGAGCTTTTCCTCTATGGCCAGGAACAAGACAAGGATATCCATCCTCACCACTGTTATTCAACATAGTACTGGAAGTCCTAGCCATAGCAATCAAATAAAAGGCATCCAAATTGGCAAGGAAGAAGTAAAACTTTCACTATTTGCAAATGACATGATACTATGTTTAGAAAACCCTAAAGACTCCACCAGAAAGCTGAACTAGAACTAGATAAATGAATTCAGTAAGATCACAGGACACAAAATCAATATACAGAAATCCATTGCATTTCTACACACTAATAATGAGGTAGCAGAAAGAGAAATTAAGAAAACAATCCAGGGCGCCTGGGTGGCTCAGTGGTTAAGCATCTGCCTTCAGCTCGGGCCATGATCCTGGGGTCCTGGGATTTGAGCCCTGCATTGGACTCCTTCCTCAGTGGGGAGCCTGCTTCTCCCTCTCTCGCTCCCCCTGCTTGTGCTCTCTCCCTCTGTCAGATAAATAAATAAAATCTTAAAAAAAAAAAAAGAAAACAATCCCATGTACAATCACATCAAGAATAAGCAAACACCTTAGAATAAACTTAATGAAGGAGGTGAAAGACCTGTACTCTGAAAACTATAAAATACTGATGAAAGAAATTGAAACAACACAAGCAAATGGAAAGATATTCCATGTTCATGGATTAGAAGAATAAATATTGTTAAAATGTCCATACTACCCAAAGTAATCTACAGATTTAATGTAATTCCTATTAAAATACCAACATTTTTCACAGAACTAGAATAAACAATCTTAAAATTTGTATGGCACCCCAAAAGACCCTGAATAGCCAAAGCAATCTTTTTTTTTTTAAAGATTTGTTTATTTATTCAAGAGAAAGTGCAAGCAGGGGGAGGGGCAGAGGGAGAGGAAAGAGAGAGACTCCTCAAGCAGACTCCCCACTGAGCACAGAGTCTGATGCGGGGCTCCATCCCAGGACCCTGAGATTATGACCTGAGCCAAAATCAAGAGTCAGATGCTTTGGGGCACCTGGGTGGCTCAGTTGGTTAAGTGACTGCCTTTGACTCAGGTCATGATTGTGGAGTCCCGGGATTTAGTCTCGCATCGGGCTCCCTGCTCGGCAGGGAGTCTGCTTCTCCCTCTGACCCTCCCTCCTCTCATGCTCTCTCTCTCTCTCAAATAAATAAATAAAATCTTAAAAAAAAAAAAAAGAGTCGGATGCTTAACTGACTGAGCCACCCAGATGCCCCTAGCCAAAGCAATCTTGAAAAAGAATAACAAACCTGGAGGTACCACAATCATAGATTTCAAGAAATACTACAAATCTATAGTAATCAAAACAGTATGGTACTGGCACAAAAACAGACACATAAATCAATGGAACAGAATAGAGAACCCAGAAATAAACCCACAACTCTACGGTCAATTAATCTTTGAGAAAGGAGGCAAGAATATGCAATGGGAAAAAGATAGTCTCTTCAACAAATGATGTTGGGAAAACTGGATAGCTACAAGCAAAAGAATGAAACTGGACCACTTTCTTGCATGATAAAAAAACAAACTCAAAATGGATTAAGGACCTAAATGTGAGACCTGAAACCATAAAGATCCTAGAAGAGAGCACAGGCAGTAATTTCTCTGAAATCAGCTATATGGACATCTTTCTAGGTATGTCTCCCGAGGCAAGGGAAACAAAAGCAAAAATAAGCTATCAGGACTACATTAAAATAAAGGTCTTTTGCATGGCAAAGGAAACAACCAGCAAAACTAAAACACAACCTACTGAATAGGAGAAGATATTTGCAAATGATATATCTAATAAGGGGTTAGTATCCAAAAATATATAAAGAACCTCACTGATATGAGGAATTCTTAATCTCCGGAAACAAATTGAGGGTTGCTGGAGTGGGGGGAGGGGTGGGAGGGATGGGGTGACTGGGTGATAGACACTGGGGAGGGTATGTGCTCTGGTAAGCGCTGTGAATTGTGCAAGACTGTTGAATCTCAGATCTGTACCTCTGAAACAAATAATGCAATATATGTTAAGGAAAAAAAAAAGAAGATAGCAGGAGGGGAAGAATGAAGGGGGGGAAATCGGAGGGGGAGATGAACCATGAGAGACGATGGACTCTGAAAAACAAACTGAGGGTTCTAGAGGGGAGGGGGGTGGGAGGATGGGTTAGCCTGGTGATGGGTATTGAGGAGGGCATGTTCTGCATGGAGCACTGGGTGTTATGCACAAACAATGAATCATGGAACACTACATCTAAAACTAATGATGTAATGTATGGGGATTAACATAACAATAAAAAATTAAAAAATATATATAAAGAACTTATATATAACTTAACACCAAAAAAACCTCCAAATGATCCAAATTAAAATGGGAAGAAGAAATGAACAAAGAAGACATATATATGGCCAACAGACATGAAAAGATGCTTAACATCATTTGTCATCAGGGAAATGCAAAAAACAACGAGATATCACGTCATACCTGTTAGAATGGCTAAAATCAACAACATAAGAAACACCAGGTTTTGGTGAGTATGTGGAGAAAAAGGAACCCTTATGCACTGTTGGTAGGCATGCAAACTCATGCAGCCACTGTGGAAAACAGTATGGAGGTGCCTCAAAAATTAAAAATAGAATTACCAGGGGTGCCTGGGTGGCTCAATTGGTTAAGTATCTGCCTTCAGCTCAGGTTATGTCCTGGGGTCCTGGGATCGAGCCCTGCATCAGGCTCCCTGCTCAGTGGGGAGTTTGCTTCTCCCTCTCTCTCTACCCCTCCCCCTGCTTGTGCTCTCTCTCTCTCTGAAATAAACAAAATCTTAAAAAATAAATAAATAAATAGAATTACCATATGATCCAGTAATTCTACTACTGGGTATTTGGCCAAAGAATATGAAAACACTAATTTGTAAAGATATATACACACACACACACACACATATACACACATACATACACTATGTTTATTGCAGCATTATTTATAATAGCCAAATCATGGAAGCAGCCCAAGGGTCCACTGATAAATGAATAGGTAAAGAAGATGTGGTATATATACACAATGGAATATTACTCAGCCATAAAAAAGAATGAAATCTTGCTATTTGCAACAACATGGATAGATTGAGATTATAATGCTAAGTGAAATAAGTCAGAGAAAGACAAATATCGTATGATTTCACTTATATGTGAAATTTAAGAAAACACAACGACTTAAAACAATGACTTAAGCCAAAACTAAAATGACAGATGCATAGCTTTGTCAAATAATTTTTCTGCCAGTATCTACTCATGCATGCAAAAGAGTCTTCACTCTAAGACCTTCAGTATAAGAGAGCACCGGAAGAAAGTTGGCTAGAGAAAAGGTATTAGAAAGTTAGGACTTTCATTTGCATATGAATATGCTGGCAAAGACCTGGCTATAGAGGACATTGGAGCTAATGTTCCAACATCCACTTTATTTCAAATCAGTGTAAGTCAATCATGATAAGACTATGTCCCTTGGAACTGTTAATTGGGGGATAAGGAGACTTATGCCAATATGGATCAAGGACCTATTGGAGTTCCTGGGGAAAAGGTCTAGTTTCAGTCTCCTGCTGGAAATGATCAAGGAAGTGTATTATACTAGCTGCTGCTGGCAACCATATTATGACCATGAGAGTAACCAGTTTTGGCAGGAAGCCAGCTCCATGGCAGCAGAGAATTGGGGTTCCTAATGACATCTCTAAGCCACTAAATCAATTAGCTCTGGAGTCTAACCTACTTTTAGACTTCCTAACATGTGAAATAAATGTCTTTGGTGTTCAGACCAATTTGAAGCAGGGTTTCCGTTACTTATGGCTGGGGGTATTCTATCTGACATAGAATTTGGTACCTGAAACTGAAGTGCCATAAGTCTCAGACCCTAAAATGTGATGTGGAATTTGTTGAGTAGAGAAAAGTGGGACCATAACAATGGGGGCTCTGTTATTATACCTGGTTGAAAAGGTTCTAGAAACCTGCTTGAGAAACAGTAAAATTGTCTTACCTTGGGGGACCCAGATCTATACCTACTAAAGCTGTAGTATTTGAGGAAATGATAGGAAAAATTAAGAATGTTGGAATGCATCAGCTGCTTCTTGCTGCCTTAGTAAAACCCTACAAGAAAGAGAGAAGATCAAACTAAAGGTGGCTCATTTGATAGCAGAAAAGGAAGAAAATATAGATCTTTTCCAAGGGAGGCCTTTTCTGTCTATAGCCTATATTCTAAGTTTTTTTGAGAGTCCAGTAATTTTGATCCTTGCATGCTGAAAACAAACAGACAAACCAAAAAAACAAACAAAACAAAAAACAAACAAATAACAACAACAAAGACAAACACCAAAGTCTTTTCTCCCAAGAGGGAGGGAAAGGGGTGGAGTGTAAACATCCATAGAAAAGGTTTGGAAGGCTCCCAGAAACTCTAGCTAGGATAGATTAGTGTGATCTTTCCTTACTGAAGACAATCCATAAAGCCTGGGAGAGGTGGCTGTTTGTTCAAATGTGAAGACACCAATGCAAAGCTACAAGGAACATAAAGATTCAGGGAAATATGACACAACCAGAAGAATACAATAAATCAAAAAAAGAAAAAAAAAGAATACAATAAATCATTATTAACCAACCCTAAAGAAATGGAGATCTATGTATTTCCTGAGAAAGAATTCAAAATAATCATCTTTAAGTTCAGTGAGTCATAAAAAACACAGATTACTAAATGAAAACAGGAAAACAATATATGAACAAAATGAAAATATCAACAAAGACATAAAAACCATAAAAAAGAACCAAACAGAAATTCTGGAACTCAAGAATTTAATAATTGAACTGAAAAATTCAATAGCTTCAACATCCAACGTGACCAAGCAGAAGAAAGAATCCATGAACTCGAAGCTGAATCCCTCAATAAAGTTGTGGGAATGGGCACCTGGGTGGCTCAGTTGGTTGTGTCCAACTCGTGGTTTCAGCTCAGGTCATGATCTGAAATTATTTGGTCAGAGGCACACAAAATAAAAATGAAAGAATGAAGAAAGCCTGAGGGAATCATGGGACATCATCAAATGTACCAATATGCACATAAAGGAAAGAGAGAAAAAGGGACAGAAAGCTTAAATAAAAGAATTTCAACATAATAAAGATTATATATGACAAGCCATAGCTAACATCATACTCAATAGTGAGAAATTGAAAGCTTTTCCTTTAAGATCACTAACAAGACAAGGATACCCTTTGTTCCCACATCTATTCAACACAGTACTAAAAGTCCTAACCATAGCAATTAGGCAAGAAAAAGAAGTAAAAGCCATCTGAATAAGAAAAGAAGATACACTGTCTCTCTTTGCAGATGACATGATCTTATGTGTAGAAAACCCTAAAGACTAAACACACACACACACACACACACACACACAAAACCTATTAAAACTAATAAGGAAATTCAGTAAAGTTGAAGGATACAAAATTAACATACAAAAATCAGATGCATTTCTAATAGCTATCAATGAGCTATCTGAAAAAGAAATTAAGAAAACAATCACATTTACAATAGTATCAAAAAGAATAAAATACTTAGAAATAAACTTAACCAAAGAGGTGAAAGACTTATACACTGAAAACTACAAAATATTGGTAAAAGAAATTAAAGAAGACACAAGTCAATGGAAAGATAGCCCATGTTCACAGGTTGGAAGACAATATTGTTTAATATCCATACTACCCAAAGAAATCTATAGATTCAATGTTATCCTCATCAAAATCCTAATGACATTTTTTACAGAAATAGAAAAAAAGTCCTAAAACACATTTGGAACCATGGAGGTCCCCAAATAGCCAAGGCAATCTTGAGGAAGAAAAACAAAGCTGAAGTCATTATATTTCCTGATTTCAGTATAGCATTTCATATGTGCAAGATGAATAGGTTCTAGAGATCTTCTATAAAATATAGTGCCTATTGTTAATAATATTAGGTTGTATGATCAAAAAAAATAGTTAACAGGGCATATCTCATGTTAAGTGTTACTACTACGAAAAGTGGGGAGAGTACAAGATAGATATGTTTATTACTTTAATTGTGGTGATGGTTTCATGGGTATGCCTATGTCCAAACTCATAATATTATATACATTAAATATGTGCATTTCTTTGGTATATCAATTATACCTCAATAAAGTTGTGGGAAAGGGCACCTGGGTGGCTCAGTTGGTTAAGTGTCCAACTCGTGGTTTCAGCTCAGGTCATGATCTCATGTGTTGTGGAACTGAGCCCCCTGTTAGTTTCCATGCTGAGTGGGGAGTCTGCTTAGGATTCTCTCCCCATTTCTCTCCCTCTGCTCCTCTCCCACATGTGCTCTCTCTCAAATAAATGCTCTTTAAAAAAATAAACTTGTGGGGGAAAAAGTTAATAAAGTCTGAAAGCATTTGTATTCTTAGAAATTAGGTTCAAATATGGTTGAGCTATCTCTTTACTGCGGTCAACCATAAAATGTGAAAAAATTTTCCAATTTATTTAATAAAGTGTTTCCCCATGAAATAATACCCCTAGTTACACAAGATTTTTGATTCACACACATATTGCTGACAGAATTAAAATATAATGGTTATTTCTATGACTGCTCATTCATGGAATATCTAAATCTCTCTTGTGCCATGGCTTTGTGGTTTTATCTTTGTTTTTCCATCTTAGATCTCATACTGACTTAAAATTGGAGAGTTGCTTTTTCTCAGAAAGTGAATCTGTCTGAGGCTGAACACCTGAGTAGAAACAATTGGGAACAATTGAGTAGGGGGAAACCAAGCTCACTGATGCCAATTCCCCACCACACCCCCCACCCCCCACCAAGCTTTCTTACTGTCTATCTGGAGATGTAGAACAAATAATTTGGATTGAATAGTAAATTTGGAGACAGAGGGAGGTTAACCATTTCCTACTAACTTAATTTAATAACTTTCATGTTTTACCTACTCTGTTTCTAGTTATTGATTTATTTATGACTTGGATAGGAATTTTAAGCCTGATATATATGACCAAGCAGACACTGAAATCCAGTGGAATGATTAGGGGGTGGATATTTGAAAAAATGTAAAAGATTTTAGTATGGTGATTTTCTTGGTAAAAGTCTGTAAAAACTGCATATATTCATGGGTAAAAGTAGATAATAAAAGATTGGTTTGCCTCTATTTGATGAAATGGAGGTAATATTTCAACCCAGAAACGCTACTGCACAGAAATGGGAAAGTAGAAAATGACATTTCTCTCTGCAGTTATCACTCTTAAGTGTGACTAAAAGCACAAACTTCAGTCCATGTAACTTGGGAAATTTGAAAACAGGTGTCTCTCGGTCATGTTAATAAAACCTCTTTTTTAAATTTTATTTTATTATGTTAATCACCATACATTACATCATTAGTTTTTGATGTAGTGCTCCACGATTCATTGTTTGCATATAACACCCAGTGCTCCATGCAGTACGTGCCCTCTTTAATACCCATCAACAGGCTAACCCATCCCCCACCCCCCTCCCCTCTAGAACCCTCAGTTTGTTTCTCAGAGTCCATAGTCTCTCATGGTTTGTCTCCCCCTCCGAATTCCTGCCCCTTCATTTTTCCCTTCCTGCTATCTTTTTCTTTCTTTCTTTTTTTTTTTTTTTTTAACATATAATGTATTATTTGTTTCAGAGGTATGGGTCTGCGATAACAGTCTCACACAATTCACAGCGCTCACCATAGCCTTCTCTTAATAAACATTATTTCCTTTTATCCATGAATCCACTCCTACCATCCTGACATTTGTGTTTTACAAAATTAAAGATATTTATTTGCAATAATTATTTAAGTTGTAAACTACATGAATCCAAGAAGGAACAGGTATGAAAAGATAAACCCAAGAAAAAATATCACAAATGGGGGAACTAAGTTTTCATTTGATTGTTATCTGCTCAGTAGGACAGAAGCTCAGCTATCCAATTTAAGACAACAGCTCTTTCAGTTCTTTTTGGCCAGAAAATTAGTAATATGTAAATTAATAGAATGTACACTCAGGAAATAAACTATATGTCACATTAAATGATTAGGCAATTGTGAAATACAAACTTTATCTATCCTAGTATAAATACATATCACAATTTTTCTCCAAATATATGGCCTAATCACAAAGAGAAACCATAAAAACATGTCATTTAACTATGAAGAGTAGTGTTAAGATGGAAAAGTTCCATGGAAAGGCCAACTTTTCATTTCAGATTATAGATAAACATCAAAAGAAATCAGGACATACACTTGACCATACACAGTAGAAATCAACAAAGGAGGTTGTTTTTATAAGGGCACATTCTTCTGCTCCCCTAGAATTCAGGCACTTAACTATTTGAGAAGCAGTTCACTTTTTCTATCCAGAACACTATAAAATGGCCACCTACTAAGGGTGTAGCCAAAATAAGAAAAAAAAATAAATGAACAATTTCCTTGCTTACTCCTGATGAAATAGTTTTATGTCAAAACTTCAGGTGGATTACTGCACACATCTTTCTCCCCCCCCCTCCAACTTTCTCTACCAAAACTTTAACACTCTTGCTGATTCCACATTATATGATAGCATTTGCTTCATTTTAAATCTTTCAATACTACATGATAAATTTACATACAAACCTGATGTTGTACCTCATGCTCACAAATGGGCAAATAAAAAATAAAATGCAACTTTATCTTTTATTTAATTAATCAAGGCTTTTCTCAAAGAAATGATAAGTTATGTTCCTAAACTAGGTTCAGGTCCAAATTGAGTGTTTCTGCAAAATTTGGACATGAGAAAAGGAAGTCATTCCTGTGTTTGGCTCTTCCAATTTCTCATCAATAATATTACTAGAGGAATCTTTGTAAAATGCAAATATAAAATCTATCAATAGCTAAAAAAATAATAAATAAAATCTATCAATAGCTTTCCATTGTACTCAGGAAAAATCCTACTTCCTTAGAATAACATACTGTAGATATTTATTGAATGACAACTATGTGTCAGATACTGTTATAGGACCTAGGGATAGCAAAAGACATCCCTGCCTTCCCAGAGTTTACATTAAAGTAGAAGGACACAGACATTTAAAGAATAAATAAGAAAATTATGCAGTGTAATTAGGAGATAATAGGGGGAAAAACCAGGGAAGGGAGATAGCTAGTTCCTGGGAGGTCATTAATAAGGTGATCAGAAAAGAAAGACATTTGAGCAAAGAACTGAAGGTGAGAGAATAAGTCAAGCGGATATTGAGGTAGAGAACATTTCAAGCAGAACAGCAAATGTAATGGCAATGAGGATGTCACATGCTATTTTATTCAAGGAGCAGTGAGAAGGCCAGTGTGACTGGAGGTGAGTAAGAGAGAAGAGTAGTGGAAGAGGACATTATTGATGAGGGGGACCTTGTAAGCCAACTAATGTCTTTGGCTTTTACTTTTGGTGAGATGGGATGCCACTTGAAGATTCTGATAAGCATGACATAACTTGATTTATATTTTAGAAGGATCATTCTGCCTCCTGTGTGAAGAGAGGTTTTAGTGGAACAAGAACTGAAGGAAGGAGTACCATCTAGGACAATGATTGAAGTATTAAGACAAATGTTGATAATGGCTTAGACTACAGTGGTAGAGGTAACTGTGGTTAGATTAAAGATGCTGTGCTGGATTAAAGATAAATTTTGAAGATAGAACCAGTAAGATTTCTTGACAGATTGAATTTGGGGCACAAAAAAAAGAAAGAAAACAAAGATGACTGCATAGATTTTTGTTTTGAGCAGTTAGTAGAATATGGAATTCCCAATAATGAGTGACAGAGAAGACCTATGGAACCATGTTTTCTGGAACCATTGCCACATTTCTATAGTATTTGTTGGTACAATTACTTATCTTAAATATATTTTTTAAACATTCAAATATACTGATGTGTTGAAGGATACCACTTTCATTTGCTACTCAAAGAAAAAGCATTACCACTTCTTCAATGTTTAGGCCTTAATTAGGTGATGATAATTGGCAATAGGAGTAGTGATTGAATGCCCTATGGTATCTTTTATTATTTAATAATATGACAATCTTAAGTTTTAATCTATTGATTTCATTCTTCTTAATTTTAACAATACAGTTGTTTTACATACACTGGTTATATATACAATTCTTAGAGATAAATATAGTTTCATTTGGGGACATTGTTTATTTCAGTATAGCCACAAACCAAAAGCATACTGCATGTGTTTCAACCACAACTATGAAACTAGCAAAACAAGACAAAATAACAACTTTGAGATATAATCTACATACCATGAGTATACAATTCAGTGGTTTTTTAGTATATTCATGAAATTGGGCAACCATCACCACTATCTAATTTTAGAACATTTTCATCACCCCAAAAAGAAACCCCACGACCATTAGCACTCACTTCACATTCTCCCTTATCCCAGCCCCTGGAAGCCAGTAAATTACTTTCTGCCATGTTGGATTTGCTTTTTTGGATATTTTATATAAATGGAATCATACAATATTTGGCTTTTTGTGACCAGGTTCTTGAAATTAGCATAATGTTTTCAAGGTTCATCCGTGTTGTAGAATGTATCAGTACTTCAGTATTTCCACTGCCAAATAATATGCCATCGTATGGACATGCAACATTTTATTTATCCATTCATAAGTCGATAGGCATTTGGGCTGCTTCCAATTTTTGGCTATTTTAATTAATGTTGCTGTGACCATTTGTTTATAAGCTTTTGGATATGTTTTCATTTCTCTGGCATATATCTAGGAGTGGAACTGCTTGGTCATACAGTACTGTAATATTTTGAGAAACTGCCAAATTGTTTTCCAAAGCAGCTGAGCTTTTTTTTTTTTTTTTTTTTACATTCCTACCAGCAATACATTATGGTTCTATTTCTTCACATCTTTGTCAACACTTGCTATTGTCTTTTTTTATGTTAGTTATCCTAATGGGTATGAAATGGTACCTCATTGTGATTTTGGTTTGCTTTTCCTTATTGATTAATGATATTCAGCATCTTATGATTTTTGGTCATGTGTACATATTTTTTGGAGAAATGTCTATTCAAATCATTTGGCCATTTTAATTGGGTTATTTACCATTTCACTGTTGAGTTGCAAGTGTTTTTTTATACATTCTGGATACAAATCACTTATAAGATTCATGATTTGCAAATATTTTCTTCCATTCTGTGAGCTATCTTTTGACTTTCTTTATGGTGTCCTTTGAAGGACAAAAGTTTCAGATTTTAATAATGTCCAATTTATTTTTTTCTTTTGTTGATTTTGCTTTTAGTGACATATCTAAGGAATCATTGACTAATTCAGAGTCAAGAATATTTACTCCTATGTTTTATTCTATTAGTTTTGTTATTTTAGGTCTAAAATTCAGGTCTATGATTCAGTTTTGGTTAATGTTTGCATATAGTATGAAGTAGGGGTCCAACTTCATTCTTTTGCATATAAATATGCAGTTGTCCCAGCACCAGCTGTTGAAAAGACTATTCTTCCTCCCTTTCGCACTCTTGCCAAAAACGAATTGACCATAAATTTAAGGGTTTATTTCTGGACTCTCAATTCTATTCCATTGATCTATGTCTGTTCTTATGCCAGTAAAAGCTATCAAATTGTACACTTAGCAATTAATTGCCCACCCATCACTTTACATTCACAGTTTTATACTGGAGCATCCCTATATGTCTGTCTTTCCTACTAAAATGTAAAATTTTGTAGGCTAGGGATAGCTATTTATTTTTGTCCTCCTATAGCCTATGATGTTGTTCAATAATGTACCTTAAATATTTTGCAGTCAAAAAACCCCAAATAGGACTGTCTAAAAAAAACATGACCTAATGTACTCATACAGTGTTGTTAACTGCATATACAGTTGACTCTTAAACAACACTGGTTTGAACTGCACAGATCAGATTTTTAAAATAAACACAGGATAATACTGTAAGTGTATTTTCTCTTCCTTATGATTTCCTTAACAACATTATCTTTTCTCTTAATCAACTGTTTTGATTATCAGTAAGGTTTGTAGTCAACAACAGGCTATTAGTTAAATCTGAGGGGAGTCAAAGGTTATACATGGATTTTCAACAGTGTAAGGGTCAGTGCCCCTAACCCCCACGGTGTTCAAGAGTCAACTGAGAAATGAGAAGCCCAAAATAATAGTGGCTTAAACAGATATGATTGTTTCTCTTTCACATAAGAGTTCAAGAACTAGGCAGTCAGAGTTGATTTGGCAGCTACATGAAATTATCAGTATCATAGCCTTCAGTTTTAACATCTCTAGAGTATGGTCCCCTGTCCTTAAGGTCCAGAAGAGTTACTAGAGCTCCAGCCATTATATCTGCACGGCTACACTTCATTGCAAAGGGAAAGTAGGGAATATGATCTTTATTGAGGAATAGCAATATATCCTGCTAAGAATCAGGATTCTTTTTCTAAGCAGGAGGGAAGAATGGATATTAGGAAGAAATTAGCATTTCCTACAACAGAAATAACAGAATAACTTTTCAAAATTCCTTTGGGCCTGAAGAAAGCAAGGTATTTAGGAAGCTCCAAGGTGATTCAGTGTCTTGTAGCTGCCCCTATAGGACTGGACTGAGATCAGCCTGGGATGGATGTGGAGCTTGTTATTCCTTTACTTAGGTTCTGATGCCCTAGCCAGCTGGGACCCTTATGTAGTTTTATACTCACCAGTGGGGTGTGGCACTTGAATTTATATTCCCTAGGAAATGGTACCACACAACCTAAATCTAAATCTTCCCTATATGCTTAATCCATCAAATTTAATTACTTTGTGTTCCATTTTCACAAGAACCTACTCTAGTGTAGAGAACAACTAATTAATCTCTTAAAATCAAAGAAATATTACGGTTTTATTACATTAATTCTTCTAAGTAGTATATGATCAAGTCAACAGAACTTTCAGTGATATTTTAACCACACAAAAGTATTTCTAATAGTTGGGATTTTGCCACTACATAGCTAACCACAGAGATTGACTGTAGGAGTAAAAGAGTATGTTATCTCCAATTACATGATTGTGAGGCAATAAAAACTTGTTCTTTGTCTTCTCTATATCCTACACAGAAAACATGTTGTTTTCTGCCTGAGCTGTATATACACTTTCAATACTCAAGAATATTTTTTTGTACTTTTATGTTGCCTCTTACCCTGTTCATAGGTAGTTCTAAATCAAACAGTGATTTCTTATTTGAAGAAGTAAAATTCTTAAACATTATTTTTCTTCCTGCTATATTCAAAACATTGTATCATCATCATTCTGGTCCATGAAGCAGCCAACCTGTAACCACTCTTTCTTTTAGGAATTGTACCTGCATCTTAACTGAGCAAGTATTCTCCTTGGAGAACTCTTATTGTTGCTGCCCCCATGCCATACCCCAAACTCAGAATAAAAAAATTATAAGGATGTCCATTATATCCACAACATCTAGGATACCTTCCAGATGGTCCCTGGAGTGCTCCAAAGGTTTACTCCCTCACCTTAGAAAAGAAGAAATGCTAAAATAATTAGTTGTTCTTGGTATGCTTCATATTTTAAAATTAGCTAAATGGTCAATGTTAATAACTGCCCTATTTTTCAGACTCACAATGTGGGGAATCCATGAAAATTGAGAGAGTGAGAGAGTAAGAGTGAAGGGTGGGGGATGAGAAAATCTCAATTTCTCCAGGTTGATTTTGCATGGGAAAAGTGCTATTAATGTGAATACTTTCAATGACTATGTGCCTTTAAGACAGGTAGAAGCTTTGTCATATTTGTATACAAGGGCTGATACAATAACTGTCAACAAGCTTACTTACAAGATTTTATTCCTAGGTTAAAATAACCTTATCTATTAATGATGATTATGGCTCACAATTTATGAATCAGATGAAAACATCCCAGAGACTTGCCAATGCCTGTAAAGCCCATAATACATTCTTACTCCATGGAAAAATTTGCCTGAATCCTTAAGAAATAAGAAACAGTTAGAGATGCATGCACACATACACATAAAAAGATAGAAGATCTGTATGGGTTAGTCTATAAACAGGCTAGGCCTAAGAAGTAAAATGAACTCTACAAGAATCTTAATGTCATCAGGTGAGTAGTTCAGAATTATTTGCCCAATACTGTGGGACTAGCCTGATACTTATCAAAGATAGAGAAGCGAATTAAGAATAAGGTGCATATTTATAAATTTAAAAAAACCTTATAAAAGAGGCAAGTTTGTCTCCCCCTCCAATTTCCATGAGAGACTATGGACTCTGAAAAACAAACTGAGGGTTCTAGAGGGGAGGGGGGTGAGGGGGAATGGGTTAGCCTGGTGGTGGGTATTAAAGAGGGCACGTTCTGCATGGAGCACTGGATGTTATACGCAAACAATGAATCATGTAACACTACATCAAAAACTAATGATGTAATGTATGGTGAATAACATAACATAATAAAAAAATAAAAAAAAATAAGAGAGGCAAGTTTGACTCTAAAATTAGCCACCTATATAACTACTTCTGGAAGCTCTCTACCAGTGTAAGAAGTCCAGTTTCCATGAGGTGGTGTGAGTTTTCTCTCCGGTTCCTAGTAATAGAAGCTATAGGTGCATCTTATTTGCAGAGGCTGGCTCCTCCTCCCATCTCTATGGGTTGCATGGGTGGGACCTGACAGAGTGTTGATTTACTTTATTTCCTCTTCTTCTCTAGCATTACTGTCTTCTAAAATAATTTTTTTGGCTTTGACTTGCAGATGTAGGAACTGTTCTCATCTGTTTTTGCTCTAATATCAAATTTGTTCTTATCTAAATCATTTGGAATGGAAATCTCTCCTCAAAATATTAGACATACCGTGGCTTCCTAAACAAAGCAGGTATAAACAAAGCAAAACATAATTTCAACATTTTTTGAGGAGGTGGAATCATTACTATGAATATTAGTCACTATACTCTGCTATTACACAGGGCTCTGAGGACCTGTGGGGTGCATGAGATGACTGGGTCATATACTAAGGTTCCAGAAGGCTGTACATTTCTTTTTTTTTTTTTTTTTTTTTTAAAGATTTTATTTATTTATTTGAGAGAAAGAGAGACAGAGAGCATGAGAGGGAAGAGGGTCAGAGGGAGAAGCAGACTCCCCGCCGAGCAGGGAGCCCGATGCGGGACTCGATCCAGGGACTCCAGGATCATGACCTGAGCCGAAGGCAGTCGCTTAACCAACTGAGCCACCCAGGCGCCCAAGGCTGTACATTTCTTTAGTTCCTATATTTACTTCACTTTTTAAATACTTTAGGTGTTTTCTATTTTTCTATCTACCTCCTATGCCCCATCCTTTTAAACTGTCAGGGATCATTTATTCTGCGCACAGCCCAATTCCCACAGTTCCTTCACAGCTACCAAGCTCTTGAAAACAAATAACATAGTTGGCTAGAACTGGGCTGAAGAAAGCATAGGCATAACAGAAATAAAGAGCTAGCATCCAGGCTATTACTCCACATTCCAAAGCCCATTTCAGACTGAATATCCACAACATTTCTTCACTGAGGACAGAATTATTCTCAGTACAGCACTCCAAGCATACACTGCTAATAATTCAGCACATGACAGGAAACCCACTTACCATCTTCACCGTGAGCTTTGTTGCACAAAGGACTTTTAAAAAATTAATTTTCTTGTTTTTGGTTGTGAGTTTGTCTTTCAACTCAGATCAGGATAGGTCAATTTTGATGGTGAACAGTAGCAGAATGTGCCACCCCAAAATATGCTTCGTTAGCATCAGGATTGTTTTGAGTTGATTATTTTGAAAAACTGCAGACCCAGGAGAGGCTCTGAAAATAGAGTAGAAGTTAATCTTTTATAAGGGAAAACTATGTTTATAAGGAAATTTACAATAGGAAGGGGCCTGTGCTAGAAAGAAAGCTATTACGAGAGATAAGTTCTTCACCTGAGAGACTTATCTGCAGGGCAAGGCAACTTTTGCTTACCAAACAATCCCTCTTCTCACCTTCCCATGAATTGCCTCCTCCCCTTTGAAGCCACAGACCCCCATCCCTTTCCTTAGCTCAGGATGGGATATAAGCTTCAGCTGTTTAGATGCCATTTGAGTCTCATATTTTTGTGGGGCTCCCACAGGTATGCATGTATGTAATTGACATTGTTAATTTTTTCTCCTATTAATCTATCTTTTTTTATAGGAGGGGGGGTCTCTGCCAAGCATCTAGGCGGGTAGGGGGAAAATGACTGTTCTTTCTCTACAATGGACAGAGATCCCCTTAGATGGGACTGACATATTATGGAATAATAACCTTATCTCTAATAACCTCATAGAATGATTAAAAATTATTGGGTTAATTAAATTAGATTTTGAGTAAAATTTGGGTAATGTTGGGATGGCAAAATTTTCTACCTGTTTCTTTCTCAACTCTCAAATTAGGCAGATTAGTAACCTGGATGATATCAAGATATTATGCAAAGCAAATACCATCATTTTAAACAGTAGAAAAGGGCAAGGTGGTAGCATATCAGAAACAAATCATGGAATAACTTATTCATTCCAAGTTAATAGATTAGTGTTGTGTGCTTTTACTTATGCTATCTTGTTTGTTACTCATAAGAGTCCAGGGAGGTCCATATTGCCATTTAAAAAATGAAGACATGCTTAGGGAAGATAATTTGTTCAAGCTCACACAGCCAGTGAATGATAAATATGACTCCCACCCAGGTCTGACTGACTCCCAATTCCAACGATGGACCTGAGCATATTAATATAACCACCAATCAGCACACATTTCACTAGATCCTCTCCTTTCTCCCTCTTGCTCCCTCCCCTATTTGATAATATGGAACCAATATCGGCAGCACAGAAAAATAAGCTCATACCAATGATAAGGAATATTAAATTTTTATGAACTTTCTGAATAAGCATCAAAAGCCTTAAAATGTTCATAGTCTTTGACCCAGTAATCCACTTCTAGGATTTTATCCTAAGAGGATGACTAGAAATTTACACAAATATTTATGTGCAAAGATTTCAGTGAATTACAGCACTGTTCATAATGGTGAATGATTGGAATTAATGTGAACTCTGATAATACGATACAGTCATACAACAGAATTCTATTTAATTATTAAACATAATGCTTTAAAGGAATACATAATATGTGAGATATTTATAACACAATTAAAAGAAAAAAAAGCATGAAAAACTGTACCACAGGAAAAAAATGTCTAGATGGACTTATACCAGTATGTAATATCAATAGTTACCTCTATCTGGTAAGACTATAGTTGATATTCACTTTTTAGCTTTTTTGTAGTTTCCAAATTTTCTATAATGAATATGTATTATTTTGTAATTAGATAATAATGTTATATTTTTAAACAAAAAATCAGGCTATAGCATTTAAAAATTATTATTAGTGTTAAAAATAAGACAATAGGCCCCAAATGAAGTCACTTATGTTAAGCCCCATATCACTAAACCAAGACTTAATTACAGCTTCCATTCTCCCAGGAATGAAATCTTAAACCAGTCAGTCAGGAATCGCCTGATCAGCACTAGATAATCCACCTAACAGACCCATGCCATCCCCTAAAAGAACGTAGCCTTGTAATAACCAACTTTTTTTTTTTTTTGCATAGTATATAACTTCTTGTTCTTGCTCCCTCTTGCTATGAGTCTTTCATTTTGTACAACTCTTCAGAGCTCCCTTCTATCTGCTAAATGGGATACTGTCCAATTCAAATAGATTTTTGCTCAAACAAACGCTTATATTTTTAAATAAACCTCAGTTTATCTTTTAACATGAATGATGGAAGAATGGATTGTCGATGATACATCCAAAGCTACTGTAGAAGAGGGAAGAACAAATGGTTAACGGAGAACTTAAAAACAAATTTAGACAGGAAAAGTAATTATATGAAGATAAATGTAAATAATTTTATTTTCACAAGATTTTAATGAAAGCACTTATTAGCAGAGGAGAAAGCTAATATTTATCTGTAAGTTGCAAGCTTAATTCTTAAAGTACAAAGAAAAGAAAGTTTTTAGTGAAATACATATGACCAGAAAATGTTTCTTTACCTATTTTGCCATAAGAGGAGATAAATGGATATGAAATTGCTTTATAAACTTGAAATGCCTTGCAAATCTATTGCTATTACTGTCAGATTATCCCATTATACTTCTGGTAACTGCTGTGTAACTTGACATGGGTCTTCTATTTACACAAAAAATAAAGTTCCTAGGGTTTTGAAGATACTCCCATTCTCATTACATTTAGGCAGTGAAGGGTCTCTAGGTTGCCAAATGCAGACAACTGCCTAGTGTGATACTCCCATGTCAGCCTTAGAACACTATACTCGTAAAAGTACAATGCAACTTAAGTCCACAGTAGATGCAATCATTTTCTTACTTCAGATACAGGAGAAGTGTTACGAAACATCAAGTGCTCTACTGCTTTTAAAGACCCCAGAAAGAGATGAAAAAAAAAAAAAAAGAAAAACCTAGCTTCTGTAGCTGTGTGAATTCAGTTGCTCTAACTTCTTAGAAATCCTAAAACTGTTCAGACAAGGTATTGGTTAGGTGAAGGTGGATGATGCCTTGCCTGACTCATTAGCTATCACTGATAGAGTGAAGTGAGATGGAATAGTAGACACAATCTAATTCAGCCTTTTCTGTGTAGTCTAATGCACCTAGAATTTGGCATCACTATTTTACACCGGAAATACACATGATCATTAGGGGCCAGGAAGTCCTGGGGTTTTGCTCTAACTTCACCACTAACTTAAGAATGTGATATTGGGCAAGTTACTTAACTTGTACAAACGTCAAATTTCTTATCACTAAAATGTGGCTCAATGAGATAATGAATTTGAAAACACTTTGTAAAACTAAAAGTACCAAGGAAATAATTCTTCCATCCCAAAAGATTATGAACATCATTAAAATTGACCACATGGAAGAAAAGCACATATGAATGAGACTTAACTGTGATCCGCAGATAGATTTACAGTATTATCACATCATGGAGGACCACAGGTCTGATAAAGACAAAGACTGGGCGCCAACCTATGCCTGAGGAAATTCAGGTTTTCATGGGAAACACAGAGCTCTTAGCTGAATACTCTCTGGGTGGTATGGAGGTTATTCCTCAATATGTCCTAATTTCAAAGGGAGATAACTGTATCTTGAAAAGCCAAGAGGCCTGTAGAGACTAACATGGACATCATGCACCAGTCTAAATTAAAGTTTTACAAAGCAATGAGAAAGGGTCAGGAAGAAAACATTCTTGCAGGAGGTGGAGTCCTTGAAAGCCAGCTTTGATGGATGGACAATGTGTGCAACTGACTGACCTCTCTCTTTGGTAGGCAGCTTCAGGGACTAGAGCTTCCCTTTTAAAAGAACTTGGGCTACTCTTGAGTCTAAGAGGCTGAGTCACAAACAATGCGTAGCAATAAAAATAGCTTCTTATTGAATAGAATTTTATTTTCAAAGGGGAAGTAGGGGGTGTGACACATGCAGTAGCCTACAGTCTCCTACTGACTTTACCACCACTATAGCCAGAGAAGCCAGCTGATATGTCAGACATGTTAAAAAGTGAAAGTATGCCACAGTGTATGGTACTTTTACCCCCAAGCATTTCAAGAAAGAAATTACCAGGCCACCTTCATAATGGTGCCTGTTATGTGATAATAGGAATAAGCCAGGGGCCTAGGAACTCAATTTTCTACAGGGTCCCATCAATGTAGCCATATCCTGACCCATTCTCTAATGGAAATAGCTGGAGAGCTAGAAATATCAAGACTATGAGAACATCAAAGGCCTCATTGGAAAAGCCCCCACACAGAAAAATGTGTGGGCCTGAATTCTTCCATTCTGGAAGGGTAAAGGCCTGAGCTGATGATGCTGGGATGAAACACTGAAGTCTTTAGAGAAGCAAAACAAGTTTAAGAAAGTTGACACACAGATCATTAAATAGCCTTTCCCTTAGAACTAATGCTAACTTAGTTTTGATTTGAAAGGTACAGAGACATTTTGTACATTTTAGTAATAAAAAGATCATGATCATTTTTTCCTAACTTGTCTCTAATCTTTTCTAAAAGATCATTGATCTCTAATCTGGCTTTTCCTTCATTTTTTTCCACCTGAGGAACTATTTAATGCTTATTTTTAGATTTTACAAAGATGTTTTACATTCTTCAGAATGTTACCTGATGCATAAATAGTACTAAACCAAACCATTTTTCTTTTTTGTAGTACAAATACTCAGAATGGTTAAACTTTCCTGCCTACCACCCTCTTCCTAATCCTAAATTTACAAATCTACAGTTTAACCATGGTGTCAAAATCCAGTTTGAAGTCATATTCCTTCTTCAAAATTCTTTATATCCACTTCTCTTGAAGCAGCAATTTTTACGTTTTACCTGGGATTATACTCCTCTATGTACATGTCTTTCGTAGTGCACATCAGGTTCGTTAAGAAAGAATACTAATGGTAAGATTGGGCTTTGCAATCAGAATATTCTGGTTTCAAATCCTTGTTCTGCAACTTACTGGCAGTAAGGGCTTCATGACCTAGAACAAATTAGTTAACATATCTGAGATTCAGTTTTCTAATCTGCAAAATGGGAACCATCACAAGTTTGTTATAATGTTTAAACTAGGCTGTGTGTGTTCACATTGTTCTTTTTTTCTCCCTTTCTATATACCTCAGGTGCTAGATGTCTTTTTAAAGACTAGACACAAAATGAATAAGGTAGTAAAATTGGAGGAGTTATAAGCAATCTCTTTGAGGAAGGGTTTCTTCAATTCTCTCCAGTTTAAGTTACAAGTATATATCTGTACCATCATTATACTGAAGCAGTTAGTGCATTATACTGAGGACACATTAACACATGTGCAAAGTATCCTACCCAGTCTTGACCAACTTTAAGAATATTGATCTGATCTTATTTCAACATTATTATTTTACACTCATAGTGTCCCAGATGCTGTAGTGGATAAACCTAAGTCTATTAAAGAGGTGAAAACATAACAAGTAGAAACATATGAACTGGTTTACATACAGCACATGTAAAGTCTATTATAAAACTAGCATCAGTACCCTCCAATGCAAAGCCTTTTCTGAATATTTGTTTGTCATGAGTTATTTGTAGTACTTTATTCATTTTTTTCATAAAAGGTGCTCTAAAATTATAATGGATATCCCTTCTTCTGTCGATTCAATTCTGGCCTCTGTATAGTAAGAATCACCTTGGAATAAATGAGCCCAAATATCCCTGCTCTGAGGACTGCTCTTACTCCACAAGGCACATGCACACACAAAAACCCCCACCCCATGACCCACCTCAGCCTCCTAGGCTATTTACTACCATGCCTTTCTCAGCCCCAGCCACACTACTTAGGCCAGGATTGGTACACCTCAAGCTAGCCAGATCATATTCTCTTTCTCCTAAAGAATGTACAAATAGTGTCCAGCAATTTCAGTTAATAAGCTTCCTACTAACAAACTTCGTGATTCCTATTATTCTCATTTTCTACCTTATATTTAAAGAAATATAAGCAATCTGTTCAACAGAGACAGAGAGAGATGAAATGGACATTAAGTGGGAGAAAAGATTTAATAGCTCAGATGGTCCCTGAGATCAAGAGGAAGAAAAACCACCCTTGGTTCTTGTGACATTCCAACTCACCTTACATCCCCTTGGATGCCCAGCAAAAGGAATAAAGCAGCAAAAATATATTTGTTCAAACCCTCCTCCCCAAAACTAGCATTAGTACTCTTGCATGCAAACCCTTTTCTGGGTATTTATTTGTTAAACATCGTACCCATTAAAAAAAAAATGTACAATAGCTTTTAAGAGATTAAAACAGATACAAGAAACAATAAAATTAAAATAGCATAAAACAGTACTTCAAGCTCAATGAGCATTTATGTATTCTAGTCTTAATTTTTGTAGCTGAATTGTGTAAGAAGTAATCTATCATGTATGCATTAGCTCAGTTATTGTGTAGATCAAAAGGTAAAACCATCCTAAACAGGAAACCAATATTCTTCCTGTTTAATCAACAAATCTAAAAATTTATTCTTTTCAACTATTTACTCTTGTCCACCACACACCATAGTGCTCCACATGTTCATCAAAGTTTTATGACAAAGAGAAAAATTTCATGAGCCACTTTTGTATCCCCACCCCCTTAAAGAAAGAGGGAGGAAAAACTGTTTCATACAGAAGGCGTTAGTTGTATGAATTACAACTGCCACCTAAGTGTGGGCTCATGTAACCAACAGGGATTTTACCTACATCCATTCAGTCAGTTTATGGGGGTTTAAAGAAATTCCAAAGAGTCATCAGAAGAGGAAAAATAAAGGTAATGCTTTTTGCCACACAGGTAGAATCTTTGAAAATATGTGTAATATGTAAAACATTTTGACACCCCCATAAATATTTTTCCAGAATTAAGAGTATAAATTGCTTCTCTTGTTCAAGTGCTTCCTATCAGCCTCTGTAATCACTACTCACAGTAACCTCAACTCCTGCCACAATGTACAAAATGCAACTCTTGTCTTGCATCGCACTGACTCTTGTACTTGTCGCAAACAGTGCACCTACTACTTCGTCTACAAAGGAAACACAGCAACAGTTGGAGCAATTGCTGCTGGATTTACGGTTGCTCTTGAATGGAGTTAATGTGAGTATATTCCCTTTCTTACTAAAATTATTATATATAATTTTTTGAACTGGAGTTCATTTTTTAATGAAAATATATTATGCTTTCTCAGAATTATGAGGACCCTAAACTCTCCAGGATGCTCACGTTTAAATTCTACACGCCCAAGAAGGTAAGTACAACTTTCTATGTTCAATTTATGTCTTAAGAAAATTCAAGTAATATGAAAATTTGTAGCTGATTAGATTAATAGCACTTCATCTGAGGAAAAGAATCAGTAACTTCAATATTTAAAAAAATAACCAATTTGGTAATGAAGCTTCTGTAAAATAGCTTTGCCTATATATTTTTCTGTTTGTATTTGTATGTTTTGGGAGAGGAAGTGGGAAGAGACAAGAATAATATCCCCAGTTTATTGATGGGACAGATTATATTCTTATTTTTATTTAAAAATGTAAAACTTAAGAGAGATTTGATTATATCATTTTACCACACAAATTATCAAAGTTGATTTCCTATTTTTAAAAATCCTTTATTGTTTTAGGAAAAACTCCTAAGGGTCTACCTTTGAGAGGCAACATAGTAGTGGCCAATAGCATAGTCTCTATGGCCAGATTATCTGAACTGAATTCCCAGCTCCGTTATGTCTTAGCTTTTGTGACCTTGGGCAAGTTACCTACTCTGACTCAGTTTATTATCTACTTATGTGAATGATAATTATATATATACTTCATATTGTTTTGTGAGGATTAATGGGTAAATGTAAAGTACTCAGAACAATGTCAGTCGCAGGGTAAATACCATATAAACATTAGCTATTAGTAAAAGCAAAATTCTCCCTGGGAGTGTAAAGTAAAATTTTGGACTTACACATCTTTTATGCCAATAGACCTAGAGACTTATGATGCTATATGACTTGTTTCCCAAGATTTGGTCTTTTGGGGATTCAGATAGATAAACACAGATCATCCAAGCTCCTATGGCTATACTAGGAATATAAAGTTTCCTAGTAGTTGTGCCAGTCAACAGAGAGTGAACATGACTTGGTGCTGGAAAGAGTTTGTCCCAGGGTGAATCCAGGCCCAGGAAAAAAAAAAAAAAAATGGGACTTAAAGGTCATGGATGCAATGTCATTGATCTCCTATTGAAAGAAATTATGCTTCAAACTACTCCTTTGAAAGATGAAAATAACTTAGAGATGCTTCTTTAACTTAACCAGAGCCACAGAACTCTTAACTCCAGCACCATAAAGATACTAGACTGTTTTCTGAGGGAAATAGCTCCAAGTTGCTGTGCCAAAAACTTAAGCCCTGAACTTGTAGTAACAAGTTGAAAGGGCAGTGGATGGAAATGTCATAAAATGTGTGTGGTGTAGTCCTATCTTCTCTCCCTTTAAAGACTTCTAGAAAGAGAACATGAGATTATGTGCATAATTTACAGGGTGGTGAAATTCTTTGAAATCTAACAGTTTCTAAATGATGACTCATCTATTTGAAACCCAAAGTAATGTGATAAGCTCCATTCATTTGTTCATTTTACCACCATTCTTGGTTTGCAAAAAAATTTTTAGAAATTTATAAAAAACATTTAATTCAAAGGATGCTATGTTAGAGCTATAAAGAAAAAGAACTAAAATTTAATCTTGGCTCCACCTAATCATGTGACCTTGGGAAAACACTTAAATTCTGAGATTTAGTTTCTTTATTTGTAAAATGGAGATAACAGCACTGCATTGCTATCTCAAGGGGTGGCTGTGAGACTTAAATGGGCTTGTTTGGGAGAAGACACTTTAAAATTATAATGGACCAGAAAAGTATGAAATACTATCATTATAACAGACCACATGGGTGGGTGGGTGTATAGGTCTAAGTCAGGAGAGCCACCCAAAAGTCCTTCAAATATTCTGATCTTTTATTTGGGTTGGAACACATAATTTTTTAATATACTTACTATAGAAAAGTAAAAAATTAGGACAGTTATATGACTTGCTATACTGAGAGTCATTACTATATAGTTAAAATTGTCTCATCTATAAAATGCTGGGATTGTGACAATATCCAAGAGCTACTCTGTCCTTAACATTCTATGATTCTCAACTCTTAGATTATTAAATGTTAGAATTATAGAATGTGATCCTATACTTCCATGCTGTGACTGCTCTGATTCTAATAATTTCTATACAGACTGGAAAATAATTCTCCTTTTGTGATTTGCATTTGGGTATAGAAATGTTGACTTTTGGCAAAGCCAAATTAAGCTGAAATTATTGATTCATTATTTAACATTTATTTATTTGTTCATTTATTTATTTACTTATTTATTTTAGAGAGAGGGAGTGAGCACAAGCACGAGCAGGGGGAGGGAGAGGGGCAGAGGGAGAGAGGGAGAAGTAGGCTCCCTGCTAAGCAGGGAGCCTGACATGGGATTCAATCCTAGGCCCCTGGGATCATGACCTGAGCTGAAGGCAGCCACTTAACCCAGGAGCCCCTCATTATGGAACATTTAATGCTAAACATGGGTAGATGAACTCTAGTTTTTCCAGTCTTATAAGCTATATTGGTCCATCTTTACAGTAATGCTGAGAACAAGGAGAATAGTAAAAAACTACTCTTAATAAAATAGAGATTAATTTCTGAATCTGACCTTTAGGGCAAACTGACCTGATAATTATATTTATTATTATTCAAGGCCACAGAATTGACACATCTTCAGTGTCTAGCAGAAGAACTCAAACTTCTGGAGGAAGTGCTATATTTAGCTCAAAGCAAAAACTTTCACTCGACAGACATCAAGGAATTAATGAGCAATATCAATGTAACACTTCTGAAACTAAAGGTAAGGCATTACTTTATTTGCCCTCCTGAAGATAAAATAAATGGAAGGTCATTTTAAAGTGGTATAACATTTTTATAATTTGTGAACTTCTCATGCATTTTAAGACCACTGTGAACATGAATCATTTTTATGTTAGATGATACACTATGGAGCTGGGAAGTATAATTTAGAGGGTTTCTGCCTACCATCCACCCAGAGATAAGCCCATAACCCAGCACTCTTGTCACCTCTCTCTCACATTAATACAAAACTGGGAGTGGGAAAAGACAATTGAATTTCACGGAAAGCAGACAGGTTTTGTTACATATTTTCTAATTCTTTCAGATCATTTTCCAGAATAACACATACTAATTACCTGAAAGGTTTTAGGATGCGTTTTCCCTATTATTTGGTGGAAGGACTAAGAAATTTATCTAAAACACTGGAAACTACTAAAATGGCCAATGGGCTAGATAATTAACTCCTTGTTTAGAGGTAATATTTTTAGGAACTTAAGTATTTTTAAATGCACAGGAAATACTAAATATACAAGGGACTCAGGTGATGTGAAGAGATTCATGGCTCTCTTTTTTCATCTCATCTGCCAAAGTACAAACTTCATGAGTTAACAGGCATCCTTAATAGCGTAATTTTAATTACAGTAGAACTAAGTTTCTAAAATTATGTAATTCCAGTTGTTTCCAAATAAGTCATTGTATTAGTAGACTGTTTCTTTCCATCTAATTAAAAAAAATACATTGAAATCAATGTCATCTAGACATTGATAGACAATAACTGTGTCAAAAGGTTTGTTCCAAAATTTTTGACCATCAGAAAACTCATTCTAAATTCTTGATGCAAAATTAAGATAAAATTATGTGAAAGTTGGTAAATGTCAGCTATTTTTAAAAAATTTAAAATTAAATTTAAAAATTTAAATTTAAATTTAAAAATTAAAAAAAAATTTAAAAAGCTAATTTAAAAAATTTAAACCTTCCCAAGAGATATTTAAATAATTATATGTAAGAGGGCATATAACACTGCAACAGGTTATTTAAAGGGAATACTTATCTTACTAGTTTTATATTTCCATAATAGGAATTACCTCAATTTGAAAAAGTCCGCTCTTTTATCTTGTTATATTTCAAAATATTTTGTCAGCTAGAGGTAGAGTTGAAATAGCTCCTATCAGCAGAGGAGGTTAATTTCTAAAAAGTCAGTCCACAGAACAAAATTTCTAATGTTTAGACTTTAAAAGTTGGGAAACTCACCTGCATTAATACTAAGGTGGAGTAGGAGTGGGTATGAATATTTATGAAAATGTTCTTCACACAAATTTCTTCCAAACAAAAGCTTATCCTAACATACTCTGGGTTAGTTCTCTTTTGCTTTGGGGAACTATGGGGAGATTCACTAAAGTGAATAGGAGACTTAAGGTTTGAAAAAGAAGTATAATGTGTATATGACTGTATACATATAACCTATAAATAGATATATGCCCAGAGGAAGAGAGGTTTAACAACTTTATTCTGCATGCAGCATTTAATGAAATATTTGTCCAGAACTGTTTTTATTTAAAATGTTTACCTGTATACAATTCAGGAAAAAGAATTCTTGTGCTCACTGAGATGGACAGAATTGACAAATGAGAAAAATCTTAGTTTATATGTATGCTACTATCACTTGGTATCAACATATAACTTTTTGACATGCCCTTTTGATCATTTCAGGAAAATATGAATGATTAATATATTAGACATACTTGAAAGTAAAGGGCATCAGTCATAAGTTATTCAACTGAGAATAACTATGGGAAGCTACCTTGAACTAAAAAAATTAAAATTTTCTTTTATAGGGATCTGAAACAAGATTCAAATGTGAATATGATGACGAGACAGCAACCATTACAGAATTTCTGAACAAATGGATTACTTTTTGTCAAAGCATCTTCTCAACACTGACTTGATAATTAAGTGTCTCCTATTTAAGATATACCAGGCTATTTATTGAAATATTTAAAATTCATATTTATTTTTTTGACATATGGTTTGCTACCTTTTGTAATTATTATTCTTATACTTCATGTGATAAATATGGATCTTTTAAGATTCTTTTTGTAAGCCCTAGGGGCTCTAAAAACTCAAATTATTTATCCCAAAATATTTATTTTTTTATATTGAATTGTTAAATATACTATCTATGTAGATCAGTTAATAAAACTATTTAATAAAGTTGATGAATAAAAACAAGCCCAGCCATTTATTATCCTGGGAATAGCAGCACAGAGTAAAACATTTCTGAATTACTCATGTGAACTCATAAGATAGTTAAGATGCTTACAAAACTCATTCTTCCTCTGGAGAGGTATGTGGAATAGGAAATGGGCTTCTCAAAGTTCTTGCTTTCTCCTTTCATAAGCTGATTGGATCCTTAGTTCTAGTCTGAGAAAACCTCATCAAATCACACTACTTTCCTTCTTCAGGTTATGCCTTAAACAAGATGCCAAACACATTACTGAAACTCTTCATATAATTGGTGTGCCTCCCTATCCATTCTCCAGCATCTTACAATGTGCTGTCAGGAGGCTCACCTGTATAACATATATCAAAGGTCTCCCCTGCCCTCTGGATTTCCAGTAGGTCCCACCACTGGGGAGTTCTGGTAGGATGTCTGAGGGACAGAAGATATCCCCTGACTCTCCATGTGAAGTAGCCTCTGGATGGCTATGCCTCCCAACCAAAGAACCCAGTTTCTCTCAAGACTTTTTCCTTCTGGGTTCTGCTAACTTTTCCTTCCACTCCTCCCTTCAGCCCTAGGGATAGTAACACTTCGACCATTACTAGCTCCAGGGTACTGCATTATCCCTTGCAGCTTCCCTATACCATGACCATAGTTTGGTAAATTGTCTCTTTATTAGATCCTCCTTGACTTATTCTGAGAATGCCATCTCTTTTATGGCTCAAACACAGTAATCATGCCAGAAATAGCCCCAAGAAATAGACCATCAAAATCAGATCTGGGAGTGGGTTCATTAGGAATATAATGATCTATGGGATGTACTAGCATCCTGATTACTCAAATTATCATCAATGGTAGCACAGGATGAAATGCAGATTGAGGACATGTGTGAGATCAAATGGCCATGACATTTAATTGCTACAATAACAACAGTTATAAAAATTATGATTATCACCTAGATTCTTCTGATGGTCTCAGAGAAAAGAGGTGTTAAAAATAACTTATGAATATACAATTAAAAACATGCATGGGGAACCAGAAGTCCTTGCTAGCAGTTTTGAAGGAGTCGTTCATCCCCTGTAGTCAGAGCACATATGACAGAGGACAAAGCCAAGAGCCAGATGTAAGGTCTGCAAAGGTATAGCGCCAATTAAAAATTTAAGCGTTCTAGGTTTCTTACACTAAGAATGGGGAAGGAGTGAGATCGTGAGACAGGAGATGTAGATATTTTGCCAGAAAGAGAGGCTGAGAATTCTAAACATCCTATTGACAGAGGCAACCTCTTTTTCTTTTTTTTTTTTTTTTAAAGATTTCATTTATTTATTTGACAAAGAGAGACACAGCGAGAGAGGGAATACAAGCAGGGGGAATGGGAGAGGGAGAAGCAGGCTTCCCATGGAGCAGGGAGCCCGATGCGGGGCTCGATCCCAGGACCCTGGGATCATGACCTGAGCCGAAGGCAGACGCTTAACAACTGAGCCACCCAGGCGCTCTCTTTTTCTTTAATAGTATCCTTTTCAAGGAAAAATCACTCTTCTGCTTAAAAACCTTCCAATGACTCATAAATTAAGGAAAATTTTCCTCAGAACTCACCTGTACCACCTTTCATTACCTCTAGGCCTAAAATGAAAGTTAAGATGTCAACATCACTGAGGCAGTGAGATAAAAGGTGTTTAGACCAACAGGGGAGAAAATTAAATCATGTGTAGGCTGATATACTTTAGATCAGTGCAACTCCCTGGGATTCAAAATTTAATGATAACTTGCAAATGGCATTACTAGTTGGTTGAATAAATTCTTGGACTCCACGGTGGCCTTTTTAAATGATATTTAAATGCCAGAGTTTCCCTGTAGAACAGAGTCCAAAGGACCAGGGAAATGGAAAAGTGGAATGGATCTATTATGTGCAGTCTTCTCATCTTGCCTAGGAAGATATTAAGAAATGCATTGGTAAGGGGGACACTAGCATCCACCAAAGTTGTGTGATGGTTTTTCTTCATTAAACCAGAAATGACAGATGGTGGTGCAGTGGAATTGGTTTCCCTGATCTGAGAATAATGGAACCCTGGAGTAATAAAGTCCAGGTGACAGCATTTAGCCCTCAGAGACAAGGTGGAAGCAATCACTAACTACAATAAACCATAGGGCAAAGTGCTAATCAAAGTGCCTGGATCCAAAGAGATTTGCAATGGTGACTGACTGGTGACAAGATCCCTAAAAATTAAAAGATTCTAATTCTTCTGGGCAGAAATAATTGAAAAATCACCATAATTGGGATTCATGGCCTGTTTTCTAGTTCCCAGACTTGAGCCATTTCCTAGACCTGGTCTCCAAGGAGGCTAGATCCCTTTAAGGAAGGGCCCCCTAATATGTCCACAGATATATACTGTGAAATTCTCTCCCAAGCCATTTTGGAAGAGCTATTTGCCAGGGAGACCATTTACTGAGGAATGGGGAATGTCTAGATATTCTGGAGGTTATTAGTTAATGGCTCTGAAGGTACCCTGTAATTCTGAAACTCCACTGAGAGCCTCCAGTCAGCCTGGAGCTTATGGAGGCCACGTGAGAGATGGAACATTAGCCTGAGTCCATCTTAAGAGGGTCCAAAGGGATCACAGACCCTACCTGTGACATACCTCTGTAGTGGCCAGAGAAGCACACTGTTAAGGACTCCCTTCAAGACAGCCTAGTTGACTGGCAATCTCTAGCTCTTGCCATTTGCATTTACATGAATGAGCAACAGAATACCTTATATGTCTAGTCCCAAGGATATAACCAGTTCTGCTCTGTTATAATTAGTCTGGAGAGTATTTGATCTTATTATCTCACAGAATATCATGCTGGTCCATTGCATTAGTGATGTTATGCTAATTGGATATGATGAGAAATAACAGAGGTAGTGCCTGAGCAAGACATATGTTTGGTAGAAGAAGGGAGACAAGTCCTCCAAAAGATCAAGGATGTATCAGAAAAATGAAGTAGAGAAAAATATCTGACCACAGGACACCAAGTGATTATGCCACCTGAACTTCCCATCATGGGCCATTTATTAACTGATGTACTGAAACAACATTGGGTGAACAGAGCAGCACTTCATCATAAAATGAAGGTGTGTAGGTTTGAACAGGTCCAGGAGGGAGAACTAAACTGCATAAGCTGGCAGCTTAGAATCTCATGGTACTTAACCTTTCTTTCTCAGTCCATTCTTTTGGCTTCTTGGGGAGCTTCCTATTACAAATTAAAAGAGAGGAATAAGAACCTAGTTTAAAAATGGATTTGCATCAGATGCTGTTATCAGCCAGAAAATGGATGATCCCAGAACTATAATCCTATTCAAAATTGTGCATTTGTCTACTCCATGCAGAAGGAAAAATGGACATAGGTATGGATCTAGAACTGACTTATGGGAAGTGACAAGTGAGTTCACTAGATGATCATACATTGAAAAAGAAAATGGAAAAATGATGACAAAGATGTCTGGGGAAGAGGTATGTGAATGGACCTCTTGAATGAGCAGAGAACGTAAAAATATTAATGTCCCACTATAAAGAAGGCTCTCATTGTACAAATGGATAAGATGACCCTTCCTGTGAATGCCAGTCAACTCCTTTCTGTGGCTAATCTAGTGCTTACTCAATAGATCTATGTACAAAGTGGCTGTGGCAACAAGGCTGGAGACTATGTATGAGCCCAACAACATGGTCTTTCACTCACAAACGTTGATCTGGCTACTGCCACTGTTGAGTCCCCAGCCTCCCAAAAGCATAAGCCAATGCTGACCTTTCAATACAGCAGATTCCCCAGAGGAGCCAGCTGGCTATCAGATGGTAGATTGATTATATGGATCCCTATCACTATGGAGTAAACACTGTTTTGTCCTCAAAATGATAGATCTATGTTCTAATTCAGATTTTCTTTCTCTGCCTCATGTTCTGCAGCACCACCATTAGATTTATGGAATGCCTTCTCCATCACAACACTGCCTCCAAACAAAGAAGATAGTTTAGGACAAAAGAAGTGTGGCAATGGCATCATGCGCATGGATTTCACTGATCTCACTATGTACCCCATCATTCAGAAGCAGTTAGCTTGATAAGAGAGTGAAATAGCCTGTTGAGGGTTCACTTACGACACCTGTTTGAAAACAATATCGTGAAGATGAGGTATGGTCCTACAGGATGCACTATTTGGGTTAAATCAGCAGCCAATATATGATACAGCCTCTCCCGATGGATTGCACAAGTCTGGCAATCAAGAAGAAGTAAAAGGGGTCACTCTCATTATTATACTTACTCACTTGAAAAAATTTTACCTCCAATCAATAAAACCATAGCTTTGTCATTTTTAAGTCCTAGTGCTCAAGGAGGTATGTTTCTACCAGGAATCTTGACTTTGGTAACTGATTAAATGGAAGCTAAGACTATGTTTTGGCCATGTGGGGACTTTTCATGCAGCTGAACAGGTACATAAGGGACTACTGTACTGGCCAGACTGATTCAATCTGATGACAAGGGGAAATGGAAGTTCCTGCTACAGAACAGAGGCAACAGCTACACAAAGGGTAGCACTATATTTGGAACCCAGGAAATCCAGCAGGGCATTTTTAAGCACTCTCTTTCCAGTAGTACTAGTCAATGGAAAAACTGTACCAATCCCCAAAACGCAAAACATCAAAAACTCAGATTCCCCAGAATTGAAATTTGAAGTCCACTACCAGGTAAAGAATTCCATCCAGCCAAAGTAATGGCAGAAGATAAAGGAGAATATGCAAAGAGTACTGGAAGAAGGAAGCTATGATTACCAACTCTCATGATTAGCTATTGAGCAGAAACTCAAGTGTATTTATTTTACGTGTTTTTCTCTTCTTGTCCCATACCATGTGAAATGGGATTTTACATCGTCTCACTTTCTTTTTGTGAAAAATGCTCGTGGTGCCTAACATTTTAAGTTTCAGGAAAATTATTTCTGAATTGATATTACTTAACAATGATACCAAAGTTGGAAAACTTCATGTGTCTCCTTTGCTTGGGACACTTTTCTCCCAAATGAAGAGTGCACATGTTGAAGAATAAAGGGGTGAATTGTGCAGATATCTTCTATTTTCTCCTTGATGACTCTACATCTTTCCCCACCCTGCTAAGCCAACTTGTGTGGACTACATTAATGTGTTTTCTTGCCTTCTGGTTTCTGGTTGAATTTGGCTAAAGGGGATCCCTGGTGAGAGTTGGATGAAGGATCACCTCAGGATGGCTGCATCACTTGACGAAAGGTATACTTCTAAGTGCTCCTTTCTTTATGACCTTGTCCTTAAGTTTCTAGTAATCTACTCAACTCCTCCTCCCTTCAGGCCTAAGCCTGGCAGCAGTTTCCCTACGTGAGGACAGAAACCAATGCAGGCAGGTCTTGTAGGTTACATTCCTTAAGAGAAAGAATGCGTACAAGGGACACCCTGGATTTTCTCTGAGGGTATGTTCCAAATTACGGCACAGAGAAATGGAACCCAAGTGGTAGTCCCACAAGGAAATCAAAGTAGGAGTTCAGGGTTTCAAAGTGTATGAGATTTGAGAAGCAAAACAAAGAGAACTGTGGAGAAGGAGCCCATACATCCACATACAGGTTCTCTTCAATGGCTGATCCATCAGCTGCACATGCACCTCTAAACCACACACACACAAAAGGCAGAAAATAGTAACTAGGAGGCAAATGAGCTATGTAGGGAGCTGTGTGATGCTGAAGAGACACAGTTTGGAGTTTAATGGGCATGTCAGGATTTAAGATGAGAAAAAAGAAGGGCTAAGGTTCTAGGTAAACAAGCTTTGAAATAAGAGCATATGTGAAATTTAGCAGCTCTAACAAAGCCGAAAACCACACTTCAAAAGGATTAAAGGTATCTGCCAGATTCTTCTTGCCTTCTGAAGAAAATTTAACTTAAAGATACTATCATCCAGAGCCTCTGTTTCATCCAAATGTGGCATTAGTTAAAAAATTATGAGGTATGCTAACACACAAACACACTCAAAATTAAGAGGCAAAACCAGAAAAAAAAAAATCTCCAACACAGAATTCAGATATAGAGTTATAAGACACAGACTTTAAAATAACTGATTAATATGTTAAAGAAAACAGCATGGCACCTAAAATATAGAAAATATAGACTGCTGCAGAAAATTGAAATCTATTTGAAAAAATCAAGTGTAACATCCTAGAACTGAGAAATATAGTATCTGAAATTAAGAAATCACTAGATGTGTTTATCAGCATATTGGACATATCAGAAGACTGGATTAGTGATCCAAAGACAGGCCAATTAAGAAAGTATCCAAAGTGAAGACCAGAGGAAATAAATAAAAAATAAAATAAAATAAATATGGTGCTAACAAGAAAAACATAAGAAACAAGTGAAAAAAGTAAGCAGGATAAATACAAAAACAACAAAAAACCCACACAAAACCCTCAAATTCACACCTAGGGAAATCACAGAACTGTTGAAAAGCAAAGACAAAAAGCATCCAGTGTGAATAAAGGCATTGTCTTAACTGAGCAATAATAAAATTGTTGGCTAATATTTCAACAACCCTTATGGAAGTTGGAAAAACAAAGGAATGACATACAGGTGATAAATAAAACACATGATAATCTAGAATTCTGTACCCAGAATTCCTTAGAAATTTAGGTGAAACAGATATTACAGACAAAACTCTGAGAAAACTAGTCAAAAGCAGACCTGAACTACAAGATGTACTAAAGGAATACTTTTCAGCTGAAGAGAAAATTCCCAGATGAAAGCACAGACCTGGAAAAAAAAAAAAGTAAAAGAAATGAAGAGTACTACACAGGGTCAATCATGGCTAATTAAGAAGACAATATATCTTGTGCATTTTAACATATATATAAGTTACATATCTGACAACAAAACAACTAAGGGCAAAGGATGATAAATGAAAATTTAGATAGATAAAAATTAAAATGTTGCAGGATCCTTGCATTGTCTGGGAAGTGCTAAAGGAATGTATTTAGGTAGACTACAGTAAGTGTTAAAATAAAAAGCAAATGGAGACCTGTGCTAGAAACTTCCTGAGCAGACAAAACCAGTTTAGTCATACAAACCAAAGCTTAATTTAGCTTATTTTTGCAAGAGTAACTTGACCTGGGTCATTTCTTGCTTATGCCTCTGGAAATAAAAAACAAAACTTGAACTGTTTACCAGGTTGATATGAAATAACCACTGAACAATTCCCTACAATTTAAGAACACACTAATATAACCTATCACTGTGAAGAACAGAGAGTCACTGCTCTCCCACTGTGTAAGCCCATTCATAACAATATACCACAAGCCTCATTCTGTTTTGGTTTGAGTGCTTCCAATTTGCAGACTGTCTTTCTAATGTGTGCAAAATGTACTTATTATTACTTTGGTGATTTACTGGTTTTATTTCTGTTATTTCTGAACTTTTGACATAAGTCAAATTTGCATATTATAATATAGGTAACCTCTAAAAGAATAGTATAACTAAAAAGTAATAAAGCAGGAAATATAATATTAGAAATATCCAACCTAGAAAAAGGTAAGGAATGAGGAAAAAAGGGAAGCTAAAGGAAGAAAGAATAAATGAAACAGAAAATAAATAGCAATAAGGAATACTTAAAACAAACCCCATCGGTATCTCATTAAATAAAAATGAATTAAAAGCCCCAATAAAATATTACAGTTCATAAAAAACATGCTTTAAATATACAGACAAGGAAGGGTTAAAAGTAAAAAATGAAACAGGATATACAATGCAAACACTAGCCAAAACCAAAACATCCCCCAAAACAGAGATAGCTGTACTAATTTTAAAAATGGGACTTTAGGGGCACCTGGGTGGCTCAGTCGGTTAAGCGTCTGCCTTCGGCTCAGGTCATGATCCCAGGGTCCTGGGATCAAGCCCCACATCGGGCTCCCTGCTCGGCGGGAAGCCTGCTTCTCCCTCTCCCACTCCCCCTCCTTGTGTTCCTGCTCTCGCTCTCTCTCGCTCTGTCAAATAAATAAATAAAATCTTAAAAAAAAATAAAAAATAAAAAATGAATAAATAAAAATGGGACTTTATTTTTTAAGATTTTATTTATTTATTTGACACAGAGAGGGAGAGACAGTGAGAGAAGGAACACAGGCAGGGGGAGTGGGAGAGGGAGAAGCAGGCTCCTGGCTGAGCAGGGAGCCTGATGCGGGGCTCAATCCCAAGACCCCGGGATCATGACCTGAGCTGAAGACAGACACTTAACGACTGAGCCACCCAGGTGCCCCTAAAAATGGGACTTTAAAGCAAGAGATATAGCTAGAGATGGAGAAATTTCATAATGACAAAAGAGTTCATTCCATAAGATGTAGTAATTCTAAATTTGATCCATTTAATAATTCCGTAGTTAAAAATGTAGACTTCTGCTTTCCAGCTTTGAGTGAGTGGTACCAGACTAGTCCTCCTCTTATAATCATAAAAGTAGACCACTGAAGAACAGGAAGTATAGAAATGTGACACCTAAGAAAATGGACACAAATAAGGTGAGCCCTAGAGCACAGCAACCTCACTGAGCTAAAACAACAGAGATTAGAGTTTCAGTGTTACTGAAACAAGTGAAATTTGTGGTGCAGCATACTGGAGAAAAGAGAGCTGTATAGTGAAGGAGGTACAGAAATATAGAAACTTTATTTTTCTTTTCTTTTTTCTTTTTTTTTTTGGCTGCACACTAAGCTGTGACTATTTAGAGGTGATATTCCACAAGGCTAAACAAAGAACAACTAATAGGGAAAGCGTGTATCCTTAAAAATTGTGGCATAAACAACTTAAAAGCTTGTATAAGAATAGAAGATGCTCAAATTCTTTTTTTTAATATTCAGTTAGCCAACATATAGTACGTCATTAGTTTTTGGTATAGATGCTCAAATTCTAACAAGGCAGAGTAGAGAAACCTTACTGAACACCTGGAAATTTGGTAGAAATCCTAAAAAGACCAGGACTTAGATTTTGAACCAATCTAGCCTTATTTTAAGGACTACTCTAGACATGCCCTAACAAAGCTTAAAAGCAAGTCTTGAAAGATTCAAGAGAATCTACAAGTAAATTAATTCCGTTCCAGAATAAAATTCAACATTGTCTAAAATAAGACAACGACATGGATGGAGCTAGAGTGTATTATTATGTTAACTGAAATAAGTCAGAGAAAGACAAATACCATATGATTTCACTCATATATGGAATTTAAGAAACGAAACAGATGAACATAGGGCAGGAAAAAAAAAAAAAAGAGAGGCAAACCATAAAACAGACTCTTAACTACAGAGACCAAACTGAGGGTTGCTAGAGGGGAGGTGGGTGGGGGATGGGCTAGATGGGTGATGGGTATTCAGGAGGGCACTTGTGATGAGCAATGGGTGTTATATGTAAGTGATGAACTGGAAATTCTACTCCTGACACTAATATTACACTATATGTTAACTAAACCTTAAATAAAAACTTGAAACAAAAATAAATAAAAAATAACAAAACTCAGTCCAGCATAAATCAAAAATGAACAGGCATGTGAAAAAACATGAAAATGTGACCTATGATGAGCAGAAAAAACTCAACAGAAGCAGAAAAACAAATGACACAGATGATGGAATTCACTATTATAAATAAGATCAAGATTTAAAGGACAAGTTGAACACAATGAGGAGACAAATTGAGGATCTGAGAGAAATGAAAACTAAAAATGAAACTATTTAAAAAGCAAAAAAATGAACCACAGTTCTAGAACAGAAATTTTACAAGTGAAAAATATATGGGATGAAAAATTCACTAGATGGGCTTAAAAATTAGACACTGAAGAAGATCAATGAACTTAAATATACTCTGAAGTAAATTCCAGAGAAACAATGACACTAAAACACAAAGCAAAAAAAGGCTAAATAAAAAGTAAATGGGGGGTGCCTGGGTGGCTCAGTCAGTTGAGCATCTGCCTTCGGCTCAGGTCATGATCCCAGAGTCCTGGGATTGAGCCCCAAGTCATTGGGCTCCCTGCTCAGCAGGGAGTGGAGACTGCTTCTCCCTCGCCTCTCTGCTCATGCTCTCTGTTGCTATCTTTGCCTCTCTCTCTCTCAGATAAATAAAATCTTAAAAAAAAAAAAGTAGGGGTGCCGGGGTGGCTCAGTTGTTGGGCGTCTGCCTTTGGCTCAGGTCATGATCCCAGGGTCCTGGGATCGAGCCCTACACTGGGCTCCCTGCTCAGCAGGGAGTCTGCTTCTCCCTCTCCTGCTCCCCCCTGCTTGTGTTCCCTCTTGCTGTGTCTCTCTCTGTCAAATAAATAAATAAAATCTTTAAAAAAAAAAAGTAAACGGAAACTCAATGACTTGTTGAAGAATATCAAATGATTTAATTTATATATAATAGGAATACCAGAAGAAGAGGAAAGAAAAAAAAGTTTGAAAAAATAGTAAAAAATAATGGAAAATGATTCCGTAATTTAAAACTTTCCCATGAAGGAAACCTCAGGACTAAATGGCATTTCTCTTATTCTTCCAAATATTAAAGAAATAAATACAAGCATTCTCACAAAAGCAATCTGAAAGTAGAAAATCATTCTATAAGGCTAGCATAACCTTGACACCAAACTAACATCACCAAAAAGATCAAGTATAGGCCAATATCTCTGATAAACATAGACTCAAAAAACTTTAATAAAATATTAGCAAGTAAAAATCAGTGTTATATATAAAAGGTACCATACATGACCAAATCAGGAATATAAGACTGGCTTGACATTAAAAAATAATATGTAACTCACTGCATACAAAAAAAATAAACTTATATGGACTACTCAATTGATCTATAAATATCATTTAAGAGAATTGACATAAAAATTAACAATGCTCAGAAAACTAAGACTAGAAGGGAATTTCCTTAATCTGAGTATCTTTGTCACAAAAACCAACAGCTTGTATGTTAATGATAAAATATGGAACATTAAATTTGAGACCAAGTTTGAGACTAAGACTGACAAGGATGTGTAGTGCCATTTCTATTCAGTAGTGTAGTGGAGGTTCTAACAAATTTAATAAGAAAAAGAAGTAAATTATTGGAAAGAACTAAAATTATCATTTTTCACAAATGTGACTGTATAAATAGAATATCCAAAAGAATCTACAACTACAAACTACTAGAATTAATGGGTGAACATAGTAAAGTTACTAGCAATAAGATTAATATACAAAAATTCAATTGTATTTTTATATGTCAGTCTCAGAGAAAATTTAAAGACAATACCATTTGCAATAGCACGAAAATATTTAAAAATTGGGAACAAATGTGATGAAATATACATACCTCCCTCTTGAAAATAAAACATTACTGAGAGAAATTAAGACCTAAATAAATGAAAGCTTTTACTACATTCATGAATTATAAAACTCAGTATTCTTGAGATGTTAATTATCCATAAATTAATCTACAGAGTTAATGAGATCCCATTCAAAATTTCAAAGATTAAATGTGTGTATGTGGTGAAAGCAGACACAAAATCAAGAAAGCGAGACATATTTATATGGAAATACAAGGAATATAAAATAGCCAAGGCAAATACACATTCTTGTCAAGTGCACATAGAATATTCTCCAGAACAGATCACATATTAGGCCACAAAACAGAGGTCTCAACAAATTCAAAAAGATCAAAGTCATACCATGCATCTTTTAGGACCACAGTACTATGAAACTAGAAATCTACCACACACACACACACACACACACACAAAAATCTGGAAAGAGCATAAATACATAGAGGTTAAATAACATGCTACTAAACAGTGAATGGGTTAACCAAACAAAAAAATCAAAGAAGAAATTTAAAAAACAAAACAAAACATGGAGACAAATGAAAATGAAAACACAATGGTTCAAAACCTTTGGGATGCAGCAAAAGAGGTTCTAAGAGGGAAGTCTATAGCAATACAGGCCTACCTAAGGAAGAAAAGCCTCAAATAAACAACCTAACCACACACATAAAGGAGCTAGAAAAAGAGGAACAAACAAAACTCAAAACTAGACGGAAGAAAACAATAAAAATTAGAGCAGAAATAAATGAAATAGAAACTAAAAACACAACAGAAAAGATCCATGAAATCAGGAGTTGGTTCTTTGAAAAGATAACAAAACAAAAGATAAACCTTTAGTCAGACTCATCAAGAACAAAAAGGACTCAAATAAATTCAGATATGAAAGTGGAGAAATAAGGGCCAACACCACAGAAATATGAAGGATTATAAGAGAATATTATGAAAAACTATATGCCAACAAATTGGGACAACCTAGAAGAAATGGATAAATTCCTAGAAACATACAACCTCCCAGAACTGAAGCAGGAAGAAACAGAAAATTTGAACAGACCAATTACCAGCAAGGAAATTAAATCAGTAATCAAAAAACTTCCAACAAACAAAAGTCCAGGACCAGATGGTTTCACAGGCAAATTCTACCAAACATTTAAAGAAGAGTTAATACCTATTCTCAAACTATTCAAAAACAAAGAAGAAGGAAGGCTTTCAAATCTATTCTTTGAGGCCAGCATTACCCTGATACCAAAGCTAGATAAAGACACTACAGAAAAGGAGAACTACAGGCCAATATCTCTGATGAACATAGATGTAAAAATCCTCAACAAAATGTTAGCAAACTGAATCCAACAATACATTAAAAAAAATCTTTCACCACAATCAAGTGGGATTTATTCCCATGATGCAAGGGTGAGTCGGTATTTGCAAATCAATCAACATAATACATAATATCAATAAAAGGATAAAAAAAAACATGATCATTTCACTAGATGCAGAAAAAGCATTTGACAAAGTATAACATCGATTCATGATAAAAACCCTGAATAAAGTAGGTTTAGGGGGAACATACTTCAACATAATAAAGGCCATCATACTCATTGGTGACAAGCTGATAGCTTAGTCCCTAAGGTCAGGAATAAGACAAGGATGTCCATTCTCACTACTTTTATTCAACATAGTACTGGAAGTCCTAGCCTCAGCAATTAGACAAGAAAAAAAATAAGAGGCACCCAAATTGGTAAGAAAGAAGTAAAACTTTCACTATTTGCAGATGACATTATACTATATATAAAAGACCCTAAAGACTCCACCAAAAAACTACTTCAACTTATAAAATTCAGAAAGGGGGGGGGGCGCCTGGGTGGCTCAGTCAGTTGAACATCCAACTCTTGGTTTCAGCTCAGGTCATGATCTCAGGGTCATGAAACTGAGCCCTGCATCAGGCCCTGCACTCAATGCAGTGTGCTTGAGATTCTTTCCCCCTTTCCTCTCCTGCCCCCTCTGCTCCTCCCCCCACCCTCTCACGCTCTCTAAAAACAAAAAAAAATCTTAGAAAAAAAGAATTCAGAAAAGTCACAAGACACAAAACCAATATACAGAAATACACTGCATTTATATACACTAATAATGAAGTAGCAGAAAGGGAAATTAAAAGAACAATCCCATTTACATTCACACCCAAAATATTCAAATACCTAGGAATAAACTTAACCAAGGAGGTGAAAGACCTGTACTCTGAAAATTATAAAACACTAATGAAAGAAATTGAAGATGACACAAACAAATGGAAAAATAGTCCATGCTCATGGGTTGGAAGGACAAATGTTAAAATGTACTACCCAAAGCAATCTACAGATTTAATGCAATCCCTATCAAAATACCAACAGCATTTTTCATAGAACAACAACAATTATTCTAAAATTAGTATGGAACCTCAAAAGACCATGAAGAGCCAAAGCAATCCTGAAAAAGAACAAAACTAGAGGTATCACAATCCCAGATCTGAAGATATACTTAAAATCTGTAGCAATCAAAATACTATGGTACTGGCACAAAAATAGGCATACAGATCAACAGAATGGAGCCCAGAAATAAACAATGATTATATGGTCAATTAATCCTCAACAAAGGAGGCAAGAATATGCAATGGGAAAAGACAGTATCTTCAGTAAATGGTGTCGGGAAAACTGGACAACATGCAAAAGAATGAAACTGGACCATGTTCTTACATTATACACAAAAATAAACTCAAATGGATTAAGGACCTAAATGTGAGACATTAAACCATAAAAATCCTAGAAGAACACAGGCAGTAATTTCTCTGGTATCAGCCATAGCAATATTTTCTAGAAAAGTCTCCTGAGGCAATGGAGACAAAAGCAAAAAATAAACTATTGGGACATCAAAATAAAAAGCTCTGCACAGCAAAGAAGATAATCCACAAAACTAAAAGACTAAAAGCCTGCCAAACAGGAGAAGATATTTGCAAATGACATATCCGATAAAGTATTGGTATCCAAAATACAAAAATAACTTCTACAACTCAACACTCAAAAAAGTAATAGTCCAATTAAAAATGGGCAGAAGACATGAACAGATATTTGTCCAAAGACATACAGATGGTCAACAGACACATGAAAAGATTCGCAATGTCACTCATCATCAGGGAAATGCAAATCAAAACTACAATGAGATATCACCTCATACCTGTCAGAATAGCTAAAATAAAAAACATAAGGAACAACAAGTGTTGGCGAGGATGTGGAGAAAAAGGAATCCTCGTGCACTGTTGGTGGAAATGCAAACTGGTGCAGCCACTGTGGAAAACAGTATGGAGGTTCCTCAAAAAATTAAAAGTAGAATTACCATATGACCTACTAATTGCACTACTGTGTATTTACCCAAAGAATACACAAACACTAATTCAAAAGGATATAGGCACCCCTATGTTTATTGTAGTATTGTTCACAAAAGCCCAAGTAGCCACAGATAGTTGAATGGATACGGAAATGGTGTGTCTATGTCTATGTCTAGACACACACACAGACCCACACACATACTCTGGAATACTACTAGCCATAAAAAGGAATAAAATCTTGCCATTTCCAACAACATGGAGGGATCAAGAGAGTAAAATGCTAAGCTAAGTCAGTCAAAGAGAAATACCATGATTTCACGCATATGTGGCATTTAAGAAAGCAAATGAACAAAGAAAAAAAGAGACAAACCAAAAAACAGACTCTTTACTATAGAGAACAAACTGATGGTTCCCAGAGAGGAAGTGGGAAAGAGTATGGGTGAAATAGATGAAGGGGATTAAGGATTAAGAGTACACTTATCTTGAGGAACACTGAGAAATGTATAGAATTGCTGAATCACTATACCATACACCTGAAACTAATATAACACTCTATGTTAAGCATACTGGAATTAAAATTTTTAAAAAACTGAAGTTACCTTATTTTCTTTCTTACAAAACAATTACCCTGATTTTATAGTTAAAATTTATAAAAATAAACACATAAATACAAAATTAAGTAAAATAAATAAAATAGCCAAGACATTTGGATTTCCCTGATGCCGAGTGATGCTGAGCACTTTTTCATGTGTCTGTTGGCCATTTGGATGTCTTTTTTGGAAACATGTCTATTCATGTCTTCTACCCATTTCCTGATTGGACCATTTGCTCTTTGGGTGTTGAGTTTAATAAGTTCTTTATAGATTTTGGATACTAGCCCTTTATCTGGTATGTCATTTGCAAATATCTTCTCCCATTCTGTCGGTTGTCTTTTGGTTTCGTTGACTGTTTCTTTTGCTGTGCAAAAGCTTTTTATCTTGATGAAGTCCCAATAGTTCAATGAGATACCACATCACACCAGTCAGAATGGCTAAAATTAACAAGTCAGGAAATGATAGATATTGGCAGGGATGCGGAGAAAGGAGAACCCTCCTATACTGTTGGTGGGAATGCAAGCTGGCACAGCCACTCTGGAAAACAGTATGGAGGTTCCTCAAAAAGTTGAAAAATAGAGCTACCATACAATCCAGCAATTGCACTACTGGGTATTTACCCCCAAAGATACAAGTGTAGGGATCCGAAGGGGTACGTGCACCCCAATGTTTATAGCAGCAATGTCCACAATAGCCCAACTATGGAAAGAGCCAAGATGTCCATCGACAGATGAATGGATAAAGAAGATGTGGTATATATTACAATGGAATATTATGCAGCCATCAAAAGGAATGAAATCTTGCCATTTGCAAGGACATGGATGGAACTGGAGGATATTATGCTGAGCGAAATAAGCCAATCAGAGAAAGACATGTATCATATGACCTCACTGATAAGAGGAATTCTTAATCTCAGGAAACAAACTGAGGATTGCTGGAGGGGTGGGGGGTGGTAGGGATGGGATGGCTGGGTGATAGACATTGGGGAGGGTATGTGCTATGGTGAACGCTGTGAATTGTGTAAGACTGTTGAATCACAGACCTGTACCTCTGAAACAAATAATACATTATATGTTAAAAAAGAAGAAGAAGATAGCAGGAAGGGAAGAATGAAGGGGGGGAATCGGAGGAGGAGATGAACCATGAGAGACTATGGACTCTGAGAAACAAACTGAGGGTTCTAGAGGGGAGGGGGGCGGGGGGATGGCTTAGCCTGGTGATGGGTATTAAAGAGGGCACATACTGCATGGAGCACTGGGTGTTATATGCAAACAATGAATCATGGAACACTGCATCAAAAACTAATGATGTAATGTATGGTGATTAACTTAATAATAATAAAAAAATAGCCAAGACATTCTTGAAGAAAAACAATGATGGAAGGTTCACATTACCAAATATCAAGACATTAAAATGCTACTTGGTAAATAAGAGAGTATGACACTGATTGACAGAGTAGTGGAGAAGAAAAAGACCAACATATATAAAGTTACATGAGATGTGCAACTATAATTCAGTGAGGAAAGAATAGTCTTTTCCAACATACTGCCAGGTCAACTGAATAGACATTTTTTTTTTTTTAAACATCCTTGAACACTATGTTGGAAAAAAAGAAAAAGAAAAATAACAACTGCTGACACAAATGTAGAAAAATTGATACCCTTGTGCATTGCTTGTGAGAAAGTGAAATGGTAAAGCCACTGTAGGAAACAGTGGTAATTCCTAAAATGTTAAACACAGAATTACCATATGATCAAGCAATTACACTTTTAGGTATATGCACAAAAGAACTGAAGGCAGGGATTCCAAAATATTTATACACTCATGTTCATAGCAGCATGATTTACAATAGCCCAAAGATGGAATTAAGCCAAATGCCCATCAACAGATGGATTAACAAAAAAGGCAGTATATCCATACAATGAAGGATTCAGCCTTAAAAATGAAATTCTGATACATGTTATAGCATAAGCAAACCTTCAAAACATTATGCTAAATGAAATAAGCCAAACACAAAAGAACAAATATATGATTACATTTACATGAGGTACCTACAATTGGAAAACTCATAGAGACAGAAAATAGACTACTGCTCACCTGGGGTTTGGGGGAAGGAGGGAGTAGGAGTTATTGTTTAATGGGTATAAAACTTCTGTTTGGGATGATCTAAAAAGTTCCAGAAATGGGTAATGGTGATGGTTGCACAACACTGTGAATGTACTTAGTTCCATTAAATTGTACAGTACTAAATAATACTGGTTAAAAGAGTAAATTTTCTTTTGTATATTTTTCATAACAATAAAAAATGCATGGATGTTCATTACAGTTTTATTTATAACAGGCAAAATTGGAAACTACCCAAATGTTCTCAAATGGTGAAGGGATAAAACAAATTGTGATAATACACCAAATGGAATGCTATTCACCTATAAAAAAGAACAAATTGCTGATATACTCATGAACTTGGATTGATCTCAAGGTCATCCTCATGAGTGAAAAAAGCCAATTTCCAAACATTATATGATTCCATTTATACATACTCAAAATGAAAACATTATATATAGAGATTGCCAGAGGTCGGGGGAGAAGACTGGATTATAAAGCCTGAGGGAGTTCCTTTGTGGTGATGGAACAAATTTATTTTGTGGTGATAATTTATCCACATATATATATGAAAATATATCATAAAACTATACACATGAAAAAGGGGTATATATGAAAACTGATGAAATATAATTTCTGTGGTCTACTTAATAGTATTGTGCCTATGTCAATTTCCTGGTTTTGATAATGCTCTATAATTAAGTAAATGCACCATTAAAGGAAGGTGGGTAATGGGTACACAGGATCTCTCTGTACGATTTATGCAACTAACTTATGAGCCTATAATTATTTCAAAATAAGAGTTTTAAAATTCTGAGAGGAAAAATATTTTAAAAAGAACACATTAAACTTGGTGTCATATACCATAATAATTCAAAAAGTTCTTGACTTCTAAAAATACAAGTTATGTTAATAAGTACACAGTTCTATAGAAGGTGTAGTCATTAACACTCTAAATGATTAAACAAGACAATTCATCTATAAGAACATATAGCTAAGGGAGCCAGAGATGCTCCAAATTTCTGTACTAGTAAATTTTACTGTTTCTAGACATGAAGGATAGCTATATCTTTCATTCTTAGGAAAAAAATTTTAAAAATTGATTTTCTTTATTTTTTATTATGTTAATCACTATACATTACATCATTAGTTTTTGATGCAGTGTTCCATGATTCATTGTTTGCATGTAACACCCAGTGCTCCATGCAGTATGTGCCCTCTTTAATACCCATCACCAGGCTAACCCATCCCCCCACCCGCCTCCCCTCTAGAACCCTCAGTTTGTTTCTCAGAGTCCATAGTCTCTCATGGTTCGTCTCCCCCTCTGATTTCCCCCCTTCATTCTTCCCCTCCTGCTATTTTCTAGTTTTCAATAAATAAATATTAACTAATTATTATAGGAAAGTTGTTGTCCAAGAGGCAATAAGTAAAAAATGAATAAATTTACAATTTGGTAATAAATATGTAAAAATAAATGTAATAAGATAGGAGTAGGATATATGAGTTCAGAGATAGGAAAGACATTTAAAACTAAAAGGTTTCAGAAAAATTTCATGGAAAAGTTATATTTATATAACTTTATAAGCAGTAGCTAAAATGGGACGAATTTTGATAAAAATGGATTGGAGAGGTTCCAGTTCAAGATGGAACATAGATCCTTAACTGACTTCCTCCCACAGGCATACTGAACCTACAGATATATGCAGAATAATTTTCTCTGAAGAAAACCTGAAAATTGGCAGACCAACTCCCTCACATTGAGCAAGTGGGAGGGAAACAATATCAAAGCAAGGTAGGGAAAAGCTGAGACACAATCTCACCATAAATCCCATTCCAGCACAGTGATCCATAATTGGGAGGGAACTCAAAATGTACAGCTTCTCCCTGAGGAGCGAAGAGTCTGTACCCCACATCAGGCACCCCAACTTTTAAAAAGCAGCATCTGAGGGACAAGCCCCCAAAACATCTGGCTTTGAATACCAATGGGACTCTTGCCCAGGAGACCTGTGGGGGCAGTGGCCAATTGAGGAATAGTTCTTAAAGGGCTCGTGCAAAGACCCAGCTGCTCCAAGGTCCAGCACAGAAGCAACCTTTTGAAAAGACAACTTATTTCTTAATTTTAAAGCACTGGTCTGAGGATCAGGGGCCTTCTGGGATTCTCTTCAGGGACAGAGGCTAGTGGGTGCCATATTCTTGCTCTGCCTTGCTAAAGCCAGTGAGTGTCATCATCTTTCTTTTTTCTCTTTTTTGCAGCAGGTGTCATCTTTGACCTCCCTTTCTGCCTCACTCCAGCCAGAACATCTTCATGTTCTCCCTCTGCCACACTCCAGAGTGGCAGTATCTCCTGGAGGGGAGCTTCTACACATCTGGTATCCTGAGTTTTACATCTGGTGACACAGTTTTTGTGACTGCTACCTAGGGGATGCCACCCCACGCTCATCTGGCTCTGATGGCTGGTTGTGGGGGTGAGGTCGGGGGAGCTTGCGTTCCTGGGTTCTCTGGGACTGTAACAATCAGAGAAACAGTTCTTGGGAGGTTACCACTCCCAGAACACTACACAGATAGCAGACTAAAACACACCCCCAGGCTTTCAGTGAAAGAAGCCTACTTGCTTAGTCCTGGAGTTTTGACCTTAGTAGCAGGCTTCAGGTTTAGTATATGTCTAGAGGCTACAGAGGTCATCTCAGGGAGCACAGGTTGAGGGACACCATCTTTGTATTCCACCTCTACCTTGCTACAGCTCACCAGTATCTCCCAGAAAGGAGTTTATACACTTGTCTGGAGCCCCAATTTTTATGACTGCTGCCCAAAGGATACCCCCAGATTGTCTGGCTCTGGGGCCAGCAGGACTTATGCTTGTAGTCACACAGGTCTGTATATATTTATACATACATCAGAAGCTGCTGCCCGAGGGGCTGGCTTCCAATGAGATCTGAGATCGTCCTGTTTGAGACACTGAGAGGTCTTGGCACACCCTCAACTACTAGGAGCTTTTAAAAATAAAAGAGAATTTCAATACTGTACTGAAATACAGCATACTGTGTTTATATATATGTATATATAAATAGAAAATACTGAATAGTTTCCAGTAGTTGAGGGTGTGCTACTAACTGGAATCTAAATAAAAACTTAAAAACAAACTAAAAAAAAAAAACCTAAAAGAAATAGATTGCTTGGACAATCACAAAAGCTAGACAATAAAAGCTAAGATGAGTTTGAACAATAAGGTTCATCCCCTACCTGAGGCCACTCCTACAACACTGTTTTAGCTAATGCACAGAAACCAACCAGAGTGTCAAGGAACAAAGGAGTATATTTCAAATGAAGAACAAAATAAAACCTCAACAAGTCCTTAATGAAATGGAGATACACATTTACCTGATAAAGTACAAAACAATGGGCATAAAGATGCTCACTGAGCTCAAGAATGAATAAACAAAGTGAGAGTTTTAACAAAGAGGCAGAAATATGTAAGACAGTACCAAAAAGAAGTCAGAGAGCTGAAGACTACAATAAGTGAACTAAAAAATACAATAGAGGGACTCTTAGTAGACTAGATGAGGCAGAAGAAAGAAGAAACAATCAGTGAACCTGATCACAGGGCAGTGGAACTCACTCAGTCAGAGCAGCATAAAGAAAAAGGAATGAAACAGATGAAGACAGCTTAAGACTTATGGGACAATATCAAGCAAATATTTGCATTGCAGAAGTTCCAGAAGGAGAAAGAAAGGGTAAGAAAACTTATGAAGAATAATGGCTGCAAACTTCTCTAACCTGGGGAAAGAACATCCAGACCCAAAGAGCCCAAGGAGTTCCAGCTCAGATGAACCAAAAGAGACCCACACCAAGACACGTTATAATTAAAATGTCAAAACTTAAAGACAAGGAGAGAATCTTAAAAGGAGCAAGAGAAAAACAAATTGTTATATAGAAGGAAATCCCCAGAAGATTATCAGATTTTTCAGCAGGCCAGAAAAGAGTGGCATGATAGAGTCAAAGTGCTGAAAGGAAAAAAAAGAAAACTTGCCAACCAAAAATACTCTTCAAACTGTTCTTCAAAATTGAAGGATAGAGTTTTCCAGATAAGCAAAAGCTAAAGTATAAAGAAGTTCATCACCACTGAACACGCTTACAAGAAAGGTTAAAGGAATTTGTTTAATGTAGTGGATCAATTTTAAGGATAATATGAAAGTTAAAAGACAAAAGTAGGAAAAATAACGAACTACAATAATTAGTTAAGGAATAAACAAGATAAAAAGATGTAAGCTGTGACATCAAAAACAAAATGTGGGTTGGTGGACTAAAAAGGTAGAGCTTCAGAATGCATTCAAACTTAAGTTGTTATCAATTTAAAATAGACTGCTATAAATATAAGTTGTCATATGTAAGATGGACTGGAGATATTGGTCTCACACAGTTGAGGGAAGAGCATAAGACAATACAGCAGGAAAGACAGACTGTATTTAAAAAAAAAACAGAATTATTCTAATTGGCTAAAAAAACAGGGTATTATTAAAGAACTAGGAAGTAGTAAATAAACTGGAAGAATAATTGTGGTGGACTCCAAAAAAAAAAAAAAATCAACGATTTTCCCATGGTAAAGAACACTGAAAGCAATGCCACCATCATATTTTTAATTCTCAGATAGTAAAGTTTGACAGTCTCAGAGCTATAATATTCAAAGTTTAATTTGAAAATGATATAAAACTGTACTTTAAATATTTTTCAATTAATGGAATAATTCAAAGAGAGTGGATAGAAAAAAATTACTAAAATTCTGGAAAAGCATCCACAGATGTAGCTTAATTATATTAAGTCATCTCTCCAAACAAGTTACACATTAGAATGCTTCTTCTCCAATAGCGAATTTCCTCTATAGTCAAAGTGCAAAGCAAAACTCTGACAAGTATACTAATACATGTGCTGTTTTGGTCATCAGGATGCTCCCTTGGTACTATTAAAACAAACAATCAGATATTTTTGACATCTATTATAACATAAGAGGTGACAGAGTAAGTTGTACTTTAAATCAACTTAATTTATAGGATGGTATCAGGATCAAAGATTTCTAAAGAGGAAATTCTCATGTTTCCTGTTAATATTCTTTTTCCTTTTTCACATCAAAGAACAATTATCTTTATCTAGGAACCATCAATTTCAGTTCATTCTCAAAGAAAATAAACTTGCATTTGAAAATATCAGTGATTCTTTATTAACAGTTGTTATGAAGCTTGACAACATTCATATCCAGTCCCCATCAATATTTTCAAAGTATTTGTACATATTTAATGCATATATTATACTCAAATTATTTTTCACAAATTTCATCTAAGGCTTCCTTAAAGTAATGCTCAGTCATGTCACTTTACCTTATGTGCAAAATGAAATATAATTATCCAAAAGTACTACCCAACCACGAAATTTTTTTAAAGGTTTTATTTATTTATTTGACAGAGAGAAACACAAGTAGGCAGAGTGGTAAGCAGAAGGAGAGGAAGAAGCAGGCTCCCCACTGAGCAGAGAGCCCGATGTGGGCTCGGTCCCAGGACCCTGGGATCATGACCTGAGCCAAAGGCAGACGCTTAACTGACTGAGCCACGCAGGTACCCCCCAAGAAACTGTTTCTTACACAGATATAAATAAATGTCTGATCTACTCCCTACAGGTAGTGCCTTTTTAAAAAAAGAAGATTTTATTTATTTGAAAGAGAGAAAGCACAAGCAGGTGGAGCGGCAGGCAGAGGGAGAGAGAGAAGCAGGCTCCTCACTGAGCAGAGAGCCCGATGTGGGGCTGGATTCCAGGACCCTGGAATCATGACCTGAGCCGAAGGCAGATGCTTAACCGACTGAGCCACCCAGGTGCCCCAGAGCCTTAAGACATGACCACCACCACCACATCTTTTATTAAAAATTTTAGGAAGCTGTAATCATTGACAATATGGTACTGGCACAAAAACAGACACATAGATCAATGGAACAGAATAGAGAACCCAGAAATGGACCCTCAACTCTATGGTCAACTAATCTTTGACAAAGCAGGAAAGAATATCCAAAGGAAAAAAGACAGTTTCTTCAACAAATGGTTTTGGGAAAACTGGACAGCAGCATGCAGATGAATGAAACTGGACCACTTTGACCTCTTTGACCTCAGCCTCAGCAACTTTCTACTAGACAGCCTCCAGAGGTGAGGGAAACAAAAGCAAAAATGAACTATTAGGATTTCATCAAGATAAAAAGCTTCTGCACAGCAAAGGAAACAATCAACAAAACTAAAAGGCAACCTATGAAATGGGAGAAGATATTTGCAAATGACGTATCAGATCAAGGGCTACTATCCAAAATCTATAAAGAACTTACCAAATTCAACACCCCAAAACCAAAAATTCCAGTCAAGAAATGGGCAGAAAACATGCACACACATTTCTCCAAAGAAGACCTACAAAAGGCTAACAGACACATGAAAAAATGCTCACCACCACTCATCATCAGGGAAATACAAATCAAAACCACAATGAGATATACCACCTCACCCTGGTCAGAATGGCTCAAACATAATACCCTGGAAACAATGGATGTTGGTGAGGATAGGGAGAAAGGGGAACCCTCTTACACTGTTGGTAGGAATGCAAACTGGTGCAGCCACTCTGGAAAACAGGATGGAGGTTCCTCAAAAAATGAAAAATAGAGCTATCCTATGACCCAGCATTGTGCTACTAGGTATTTATCCAAAGGACACAAAAATAGTGATTTGAAGGGGCACCTGCACCCCAATGTTTATAGCAGCAATGTCTGCAATAGCCAAAATGTGGAAAGAGCCCAGATGTCTATCAACAGATGAATGGATAAAGATGTGGTGTGTGTGTGTGTGTGTGGGAATATTACTCAGCTATCAAACAGAATGAAATCTTGCCATTTGCAACAACGTGGATGGAGCTAGAGTGTATTATGCTAAGCGAAATAAATCAGAGAAAGACAAATACCATATGATTTCACTCATGTTGAATTTAAGAAACAAAACACAGAGCATAGAGGAAGAGAAGGAAAAATAAGATAAAAACAGGCAAACTGTAAGAGACTCTTAACTGTAGGAAACAAACTGAGGGTTGCTGGAAGGGAGGTGAATGGGTAGATGAGGTAACTGAGTGATGAGCATTAAGGAGGACACTTGATGTAATGAGCACTGGGTGTTATATGCAACTGATGAATCACTAAATTCTACCCTTGAAACTAATAATACAGTATATGTTAACTAAATTGAATTTTAAAAAAAAACCTAAAAAAAAGTTTAGAATGCTGTTTTCTAAACTTTTTCATACCACAGCACAGACAAGAAAATGGCATTACTGAACATAGGGGTAAATGACAGTATGCCTAAGGCCAGGGTTGACTGTCCAGGACACTAGCTATCCCTGGCACCACAAAGATCCCTCAAAGATTGAATGGAATGAACACTAAATCTCAATTTATAAGCATTTTTTATGCCTAGATTTCAACTATTATTTCTAATAACTGACTGAAGGTGAAGGAAACCTGACAAAATACAGGCTAGAGTTAAATATCTAAGAATTCAAACTTCGAAAATACCCTGAATACAATCTCCTGTTCGCTCAATATTTGCCCTCTCCGTGAAACTGCTTTACTTCCACTTAATTCTACGTACTCATAGTTTATTTCCCCCATTTTGGCTTGAGCCAGTTCAGTAATACATTCACATCACCCCAAATTCCCTAAGCAGAGCTGATCTGATTGCAACTAGGCCAATTATCTGACCTGACATCCACTATTCCCCAAAACAAGTCATCAATATCACATTAGGTGGCTCCACTATAAATTCATGCACATTGATGAAATCTCTATCTTACAAGCAAAGAAATCCAAAAAACCCAAACACAGCCTCATTAGTCTCACCACCAAGCTGCTAGAAAGAATAGAATTCAATCACTGACTCCAAATCCTCATCTCTCATTTATTCCTTAATTGTGACTAATCTTTTTGCTACCACCAAAATTTTATTACTTTGCAGGGTGGTGTTTTTCAGCGTGGTCAATGTACTACCCACATCAAATTATCTGCAATAACTTGTTAAAATGTAGATTTGGGGGCTTTTCCCAGATCTGCTCAATCAGAGTACCCTGGAGTGATGCCTTTTCTGAGCACTCAGCTCGGGGAACTGCTATTTTAGTCATTTGTAGATTCTTGGTTGTCAATTCCAGTGATATTTTTCCAATTCTTATTCTCCTTGACCTGTAGAACACTTGAGAATGCCTATTCTAGTCTTTGAAATTCCTCTTTCTGCCAACCTCACTCTTCACCCACCTGTTGCTTCCTCTTATTTTTCCAAATGCAAAATGTAAGAGTTTCTTGGGAATCTAGCCCTAATATTCTTTTTTTCATGCTCCCCAAGAAAAGGCAAACATCTTTTCTCACAATTTGAGAATTGCCTCTTTGCAAGTGATTCCTAATTTTTTATCCTTACTCTAAAACTTTCTCAAAGGTCCCTATACCTGTATTTCTAATTGCTGAATATCTCTACTTGATGATCTTATTACCACCTTAAAAATATATGTCAAATCTTCAAATATTTTCAGCCACATCATTCTTGACTCCTCTACTTATATTTAAAATACTTCCAATTTCTAGCTCAGCCACTGTATAGTACGTACCCATGGTATCATTTTCATCTTGTCTTCTCCTTTGTTTCATATATCCTATTTTTAGGTCATATCTCCTCATCACTGCTTCAATTTATCTTTCCCTTAATAACTGGTCACAACCTTGGTTGGGGTCATCATTACTTATTAGGCTACTGTTATGGCCTCCTGACTTTCTAGTCTCTTCTGCTCTAAGCAACCTAAAAACACAAAACAGGCATCCATCAAAATCCTTGAGGAGAACACAAGCAGCAACCTCTTCGACCTCAGCTGCAGCAACTTCTTCCTAGAAACACTGCCAAAGTCAAGGGAAGCAAGGGCAATAATGAACTACTGGGACTTCATCAAGATAAAAAGCTTTTGCACAGCAAAGGAAACAGTCAACAAAATCAAAGACAACCGACAGAATGGGAGAAGATATTTACAAACGACATATCAGATAAAGGGCTCGTATCCAAAATCTATAAAGAACTTATCAAACTCAACACCCAAAGAACAAATGATCCAATCAAAAAACGGGCAGAAGACATGAACAGACATTTCTGCAAAGAAGACATCCAAATGGTCAACAGACATGAAAAAGTGCTCAACATCACTCAGCATCAGGGAAATCCAAATCAAAACCTCAATGAGATAGCACCTCACACCAGTCAGAATGGCTAAAATTAACAAGTCAGGAAATGACAGATGGTGAGGATGCGGAGAAAGGGGAACCCTCCTACGCTGTTGGTGGAACTGTAAGCTGGTGCAGCCACTCTGGAAAACAGTATGGAGGTTCCTCAAAAAGTTGAAAATAGAGCTACCCTATGACCTAGCCATTGTACTACTGGGTATTTACCCCAAAGATTCCAATGTAGTGATATGAAGGGGCACGTGCACCCCAATGTTTACAGCAGCAATGTCCACAATAGCCAAACTATGGAAATAGCCTAGATGTCCATCGACAGATGAATGGATAAAGAAGATGTGGTATATATATACAATGGAATATTATGCAGCCATCAAAAAATGAAATCTTGCCATTTACAGTGACGTGGATGGAACTAGAGGGTATTATGCTAAGCAAAATAAGTCAATCAGATAAAAGATAAATATCATATGATCTCACTGATATGAGGATTTTGAGAAACAAGGCAGAGGATCATAGGGGAAGGGAGGGAAAAATGAAACAAGATGAAACTGGAGAGGGAGACAAACCATAAGAGACTCTTAATTTCAGGAAACAAACTGAGGGTTGCTGGAGTGGAAGGGGGTGGAAGGGATGGGGGGCTGGGTGGACATTGGGGAGGGTAGGTAATATGGTGAGCACTGTGAATTGTGTAAGACTGATGAATCACAGACCTGTACCACTGAAACAATAATACATTATATGTTAAAAATTAAAAAAAAAAACCCTACCACTAGAGCACTGTAATAGCAAAAAAATATAAAACAACCCAAGTGACTATCCATATATTTATGTGTGTGTGTATGATTACATTAAAAATAAAGAAATGAAAAACCTAATAATTTTCTGTACATATGCATATACATATATTTATGTGTGTATATATAAAGCCAGAAAGTACACATGCACACATATTCTCAGGAAGGGCCAGGGATAAAGCTAGATGTTTCTGTATAATACCATGTATTACAGATATCTTATATATTTTTTATAGATTTATGTATTTATTTTTAGAGGGTGGGGAAGCACATGTGCACCCATGCATGAGCAGGGGGAGGCGCAATGACTAGTTCCAAGAATGGAGCAACAAATGCACAAGATGAGGCAAGAACATCTGGTCATAAGAGAAAGAAAGGAAGTTAACAAAGACTACTGGGATCATGTACAGAAGACAAAGGCACCAACGTGACAAGGTTCTCACAGAAGACAAGGACACTGCTACACTACTTCTATTCACATTGTACTGGGAAGTTATAGCCAGTACAAAAAAAGGCAAGAAAAAGAATTGAGAAGATAAAGATTGGATCAGAAGAAATAAACCTGTCATTATTCGCATATGACGTGACTGTGTATGAAGAAAATCCAAAAGCTCTCCAGATAAACTATTAAAATTAATTTAGCAGGGGCACTGGATATAAAGCCAACATAAAAAATTAGTTTTATGTCTATGTCAGCAACAAATAGAAAATAAAACATACAAAATTACTTAAAAAAGCATTAGAAACATCAACTAGAAGAAAAACACTGAGAGGTTTAGAATAGGTTCCTACTGACACAAGAGAACAATATGAATATGAATTGTAATGAGAGAAACAAAAATGTGTTTAAATTCATAATGATATTAAAAAAATTCTCACTGGTGAACTTTAAAAAATGATAGGGAACCAACTATTTCAAAAACATAAATACAGAGAAACAATCTAGCCTTTGTACCAACTGCATCCCAGGTCATCAAATCATCTATAAGCAAACATTTAACAGAAGCATTCCATCTAATGAGAGAATTTATCACCTGCAATCCCCAATGAAATAACAGAATTGGGCAATGATCAATGACTGCTAATATTACAAAAAGAGAGAACCCACACATTGTGTCTTGTGATGAATGTACACAAAACTACCTATGATGTATTTTTGCTAAAAAAATTGAACCTCTATTTGAAAGCCTCTAAATTTAACTATTGATTTCTGGAAATACAGATCACAGAGAAACACACTAAATGACATTATGGAAATGTAAGCAGCAAAAATGAGATTGTGGAAGACTCCACTAAGAACCTAGCTTTTTCCAGGAACTAATTAAAAGGGAAAAAAGTGAGAGAAAATCTATAGATTAACAGATATTTAACACAAAAATTCCAACATATGGATGTTGATTTTGATCTTGATTCCAACAATCTATACAACACTTAATAGATATTGGGAGAACTACTATTAATTTTTAAGGTGTGCTAACTGGATTGTGGCTATACACATGTGTGTGTGTCTGTGTATTAAAGAGTTCTCATGTTTCACGGATGTGTCTCAAAGTATTTTCAGATGAGAGAAACTGAGAAACAGACTAAACTAAAGAGAACTGATGGTTACCAGAGGGAAGTGGGTTGGGGGAATGGGTCAAACAGGAGATGGGGATTAAGGAGTGCACTTGTTGTGATGAGCACCAGGTGATACAGGGAAGTGGTGAATCACTATAGTGTACACCTGAAACTAGTATTACATTGTATGTTAACTAACTGGAATTTAAATAAAATTACTTAAAAAATAAAACTAAAAAAAAATAACTTGTCTGGCATTTGTTCTAACATAATCCAGCATGGGGAGATATATACGAAATAAAGATTGCTATGTTTTAATAATTATTGAAGCTGAGTGATGGGTACATGAGGATTCATTTACTATTCTATTTTTGTATGTTTGGAAATTTCCATAATAAGTAAACAAAAAAAATGTTCTGGAACGGTGTCTTAATGTATGTCACTTTCCTACACAAAATCCTTCAAGGGTTCCCTTCTGATGACCCAAATAAGAACATCTGCTAGACTCAACCCTCAACTTTCCCATCCAGTGTTCTATATTCTAATCTCAAACACTGTAACATTTCCCATCTAATCTTTGCTTTATTATTTCCAGCTGGAATACATCCCCTCTCTCATTTCAGCCTTCTCAATTTTTATCTATCCTTTAATGTTTATCTCAGATAACAGAACCTGAGACTAAAAGAGGACTTAAATTTAGATGTAACTAATTTAATGGCTTTTGAACAATTTTATAAGTTGAAGTTTAGAAGTCTGAATTTTGAAGTTTGCTTTTCTTCAAGCAAAATATCTTCTACAACCGTAAAACATAAAAGAGGCAATAAGCATTGCTGTTTTTGATGTAGGGCAGTCTAGAGTCCTTTCTATCAAGCTTCTATCTCTGAACAAAGAATGACAACCACCAGTATCAATTTCAATCTTCCAAAGATACTTTTAGAATAGACAAAACAAAAAACTTATATTGACCTCATCAGAGATTATAAAGACCCAAGCTAAGAAGAACAAAGTTTGAGACCAATAATGTTTAATTAATCTGTGATTGAAACTAAGGAATAGGTTTGAAGAGGCTGAAGTATGGAACAAACTCAACATTTCACTGAAGACATATAGCCTAATTCAAGTATAACTAAACTTTCTCTTTTGATCTAATCACTGTATAAACAAATATGAGTGTAAAGCTAAATAATTTTTGTTGATTATCAGAAATCCCTACTTATCTAAATCATAAATATTAAATCACATTTGGATGGATCTTACACAACACTTGAAAATGGTCAATCTTATTTAAAAGCATTTATGATGACCTTTAATCAGAAGATCATGGTTAACATTTTTCTGCATGTATATGTGCAGTTTGCATTCATAAACTTCTTGGACATGAGAAATGGTGTTCTAGTTGTTTTTCACTATCACACAAGCATGGTTACTGGCAAATATTAGGCACTCAAATGTTTGTTGAATTAATCAACAAATGAGCAAAAACTATTATTTGTATTCCTGGATTCTAATTTTTAATTTAAAAAGAAACAACCTGAATGAGATACCCAGAAACAATGTTGAGTATATTTGCTAAATAGATAGCTTCAAAGTAAAAACTTAAAAGAAATTTTCTTTTAAACTACAAAAAGGGCAGTGGCTTTATAATGCCTGTAAAAATAAAGGCAAAATGGCTGCATAATGACTCAGGTAATAATTTTTCCAAAAGGCCACAAAAAATTCCCCAATGTTTTAATGTAAATTATTACTGTCAGCAATCTCTGGACACCGCTGTTGCAAGACTTTGGTTTTGAAAGCTGCAAACCACAAATTCTTAAAATATATTTACTAGTCAAAGACACCAAAAAATAAAAGATTTTTAATATGACAATGGATTGCCTAAATCACATACTAAATTGCTCTATACAGGGAGATTTCACAATCCAGGAGCCATAGCCATGTTGCTGGAAGTAGGATTTCAGCAAAGTTTTAGCTTCTTGATAGGATCCAGACATACACTATAGAAAGAAAAAAAACTGAATTACAGGATATAGGCAGAATTTGGCTTATGAAAAGTAAGTAACCCTAATCATGCTTCTTTAGTTTGACATTTTAAAATTTAATGAAAATAGTTTTGAATTCCTATTTTTCTCATTATTCTTGAACCTAAACATTTTTCTTGCCAACACTCCTTAAAGACAATTTTTTTGTTTTTTTGTTTTTACATTTTTTATTAAAATAATCATACTCATTACAGAAAACTTGAAAAGTAGAGAAAATATAAAGAAAATAAAATCTGCCTATAATCCCCAAACAACAGATAACCATCATTTTGGTTTATTTCATTTTTTTATAAATGAACATACAGATGAACTTCTTAAAAAGCTTTACTGAATGGTTAAGCGACTGCCTTTGGCTCAGGTCATGATCCGGAAGTCCCGGGATCGAGTCCCACATTGGGCTCCCTGCTCAGCTGGGGGTCTGCTTCTCCCTCTGACCCTCTTCCCTCTCGTGCTGTCTCTCATTCTCTCTCTCAAATAAATAAATAAAATCTTTAAAAAAAATGAAGCTTTACTGAAGTATAATTACATACCATAAATGCACTCACTGCAAGTATACAGTTTAATGATTTTTAGTAAATTTATAAAGGTATGCAACCATCCCACAAATTGTAAAACAATTCCATCACCTGCAAAAAAGCTCCACTGTGTCCATCTGCAGTCCAATCTGTATTCCCAGCTCCAGCCAACCACGAATCTATCTACTTTGTCTTTAGAGTTTTACTTTTTCTAGAAATTTCATAAAACTCGAGGAACACCATATGAACTCTTTTGTGTCAGGCTTCTTTTGGTTAGCATAATGCTTTCAGATTCATTCATGTTGTTTCATGTATTTGTAGTTTGATCTATTTTATTGCTGATTAGTATTCCATCATATGGATTTATGACATTGTTTAAGGATTCACCAACCGATGAACAACTGAATGTTTCCAGTTTGGGGCTATTAAGAATAATGCTGCTGTAAACATTTATGTACAAGTCTTGTGTGGATGTAAGTTTCTGTTCCTCCTGGACAGATACCAGTGAAAGTGCTGGGTCACATGGTAACTATATGATTACCTTTGCAAGAGACTGACAAACTGTTTTCCAAAGAGACTGTACTATTTTACATTCTCATCGGCAGTACAAGTCTCCAGTTTCTCTTCAACATCTAGTATAGTGTTTTGGATTTTAGTGTTTGTGCATATGGTCAACACCTAATGCCTGATGAGGCTGAGCATCTTTTATATGTGTATTAGCCATATGAATATATTCTTTGCTACTTTTAAAAACGGTTGTTTGCCCTCTCAATACTGAGTTGTAAGAGTTCATTATATATTATTACAGCTCCAAGACCTTTATCAGATGTATGATTAGTCAGTTTTTTCTTCCAGTCTATGACTTGGATTTTCATTTTCTTAATGAGGACTTTTGAAAAGCAAGTTTTAAATTATGGAGTCCAAATGATCAATTTTTTTCTTTTACAGATTGTGCTTCTGGCATCACATCTAAGAAACTGTTTCCTAACCTAAGAATATAAATACTTTGACATTTTCTTCTAAGTTTTATAGTTTTAGCTCTCTTAGATATATGATCTATTTTACGTTTTTTTTTGTATGACTCATATGAGTCTAATTTTTTTTTGTCCACAGATATCCAACAGTTCCAGCACCATTTATTAAAAAGACTATTCTTTCTCCCATTAAGTTACCTTGGCACCTTTATACAAAATGAATTGACCATAAGTGTGTGGGTTTACTTCTGACTTCTGTTCCATTGATTTATAGGTCTAACATTACATCAATACATTGTCTTGACTACTGTGACTTTATGATAAATTTTGAAACTATGTAGGGTAAATCTACCTTTTAAAAAATTGTTCTGGTTCTTTTATATCCTTTGGATTTACTTGTCAATTTTGATCAGAATCAGCTCGTCAATTTCCACACAAAAGCTTGCTGGGATTCTAATGAGTTTGCTTTGAATCCATAGATGAATTTGGAAAGTGACAGCCTAACAATATTTAATTTTCCAACCCATGAAATGGTACATCTCTCCATTTATTTAGGTCTTCAATTACTCTCAGCAACGTTTCATCATTTTCAGTGTATAGATCTTGTACTTATTTTGTTAGATTCATTGCTAAGCATTTTTTATACTATTCTGGAGAAAACAGTTTTCCCAATTTTAATTCTGGAGTGTTCATTCCATATATATACACACACACACACACACAATTTATTTTTCTATATTGTCCTTATAACGTGTACTAAGTTCACATATGATATAGTTGTTTGTTTTTGGTAGAATCCACAGGATATTCTACATACAAGATTACATTATTTAGAAACAAGAACAGTTTTTCTGTTCTTTCCAGTGTCGATGCCTGTTCTTTTTCTTGACTTGAACTTGCTAGAACCTACAGAACAATGTTGAATAGAAATGATGAGAGCAGACATTCTTGTTTTCTTCCCTAATCTTGTCGGGGGCAGGGGCAAGAGTATTCTTTCACCATTAAGCATGATGTCAATGGTAGGTTTTTCATTTGAGGAAATTTACTTCTCTTTCTTATTATTTTTAACCACGAATAGCTGTTGGATTTTGTAAAATACATTTTGTACATCTTTTGAGGTAATTATGTGGGTTTTGAACTTGAATCTAGTCATATAATGGTAATACATTCAATAATTTTTCTGATGTTAAATCAACCTTGCATTCCTGAAACAAACCTCCTTTGTCATGGTGTATAATCCTTTTCATGGGTTGCTGGATTTATTTTGCCAGTATCTTAAGAATTTTGCATGTATACTCCTGAGAGAAAGGGTTCGTAGTCTTCATTTTTTGTGATGTTTTAATCCTGTTTTGGTATCAGGGTTATAGTGACCTCATAAAAGTTGGCAGTAAAGTTTTTAAAAACTTCCACTTTATGGAAGAGTTTTTTTGTAGGATTTGTATTTTTTTGCATATATGTTTGCTAGAATTCACCAGTAAAGCTATATCTGCACTCTGCTTTCCTTTAGGAAAAGAATTTTTTTTTTTTTTAGTTTTGATTTTAATTCCACTTAACATATAGTGTTATATTAGTTTCAGATATACAATATAGCAATTCAACAATTCCATACATCACTTGGTGCTCATCAAAACAAGGGCAATCCTTATTCCTCATCATCTATTTAACCCATACCCTCCACCCCCTCTGGTAACCACCAGTTTGTTCTCTATAATTAAGAGTCTGTTTCTTGGTTTGTCTCTCCTTTAGGAAAAGACTTTTAATTAATAATTCAATTACTTTAGTTCAATTTGGATATTCTCTTTATTTTTTTTTAATGCTACCATGCAACAAAACTTTTATTAACATTTTGAACAGCTACTGAGAAAACCAGTGATTCAGCTATTACTGAAACTAGTAATTTCTAAACTTAAATTGGGGCAAATGGCTATAGTGCAGAGCAATGCCATCATTGGGCACTTTGAATTCAAGACTGAAGAATTAACAGCCACCCTCAGACGGAGAACCAGGTGGAGAGTTGACGCTTTCTGAATGTCATGTTTTATAATTTAGATCTTTCTAGGAATGTGTTCATTTAACTTGTCTAATTTTTTGACAAAAGCTTGTTCATATTGGGTGCCTGGGTGGCTCAGTCAGTTAGCATCTGCCTTCGGCTCAGGTCAGGATCCCAGGGTCCTGGGATCGAGCCCCGCGTTGGGCTCCCTGCTCTGCAGGAAGCCTGCTTCTCCCTCTCCCACTACCCCTGCTTGTGTTCCCTCTCTGTCTCTGTCAAATAAATAAAATCTTTTTTAAAAAGTTGTTTATAATATTCCAATTATTTTAGCTCTTTGGGGTCTGCAGTGATGACCCTTCTTTCATTCCAAATTTTGATCACTTGTATGTTATCTCTTACTATTTTATGTTAGCCTAAAGGATTATCAATGATTTTTTTTCAACGAATCAACTTTTGATTTCATTGATTTTTCTCTTTTCTAGTTCACTGATTTCTATACTTTATATTACTCTCTCCTTTTGTTTTAATTTGCTCTTCTTCTAACATCTCAAGGTGGAAGCTCAAATAACTGATTTTACATTTCTCTTCCTAATGTAAGTGATTAAAGTTGTAAATTTCTAACCACTCCACCAATTTCAATATGTTGTATTTTCATTCTGTTGAAGATATTTTTTAATTTGCTTATAATTTCTTGGCTCACAGGTTATTCAGAAGTTAAGTTGTTTAATTCTCAAATGGCTAACTTCGCAGATCTCATTCCACTGTTGATTTTTTTTTTAAAGATTTTTATTTATTTGAGAGAGAGAGAATGAGAGAGAGAGAGCACATGAGTGGGGGAGGGTCAGAGGGAGAAGGAGACTCCCCACTGAGCAGGGAGCCCGATGCGGGACTCGATCCTGGGACTCCAGGATCATGACCTGAGCCGAAGGCAGTCGCTTTAACCAACTGAGCCACCCAGGCGCCCCCACTGTTGATTTCTAATTTAATTCCATAGTGGTTAAGAACATGCTTTGTCTGATTTTAATCCTTTTAAACTTATTAAGACTTGTTTTATTGCCAGTAATGGAGAATGCTTCATATGTACTTGAAAATAATGTATATTCTATTATGTAGTGTTTTATATAGGCCAGTTTGGTTGGCACTGATATTTAAGCCTTCTATATTCTCACTTATTTTCTGTCTAGCTGTATTATCAACTGCTGAAACAACACTATTAAAACCTCCTACTGTAGTTGTAGAATTATCCACTTCACCTTTCAATTCTGTCAGTTTTGGCTTGTGTATTTTGGGGTTCTGTTACTAACACATGAGACTATTATATAACTTATCTGTTATATGTTTCAATGTATTAGCCTTTTTATCACTATAAAACGTTGCTCTTTGTCTTGTAATATTTCTCATTTTAACGTATGTTTGATGTTAATGCAAACACTTCAGCTCTCTTTATTGATACTGTTTGCATGATATGTTTTTTCATCATTTTACTTTCAACTTGTGTTTTTTAATTTCATGTTTCCAGCAGACAGCATTTACAGCTGGATCTTGTTTTGTTTTGTTTTGTTTTGTTTTACCCTATCTGATGAGCTCTGCCTTTTCTCTGGAGCATTTAGTCTAATAGAATCTAATGTGATTATTGATATAGTGGATTCACGTCTGCCATTTCACTGTTTTCCAAGCCCCATGTCTTTTATATCTCTGCTTCCTCTTTATTGCCTTCTAGGCTTTTTAAAAATGAATTTTAATACACCATTTTAATTTGTGTGTTGATATTTTGCATGCAGTTTTCCAGTTATTTTCTTCATGATTACTTTAGGAATTACAACATGCCTCTATATCTTACATTCTACTTCAGATTCATACTGACTTAATCTGGTAAAATACAGTACCTTTGTTCCAATACTGACTGATTTCCTTCTCTGTCCTTGTTACACTATTGCTGTTTATATTGCATCTACCTTTGTTACAAAATCAATAATATACTGTTAAGATTGTTTTAAAGAATTTCCATTTTTTAAAGAAAATAAGAGGAAATACACACACATACACACACCTTTATATATTTACCCCCATGATTACCATTTTCAGTATTCTTTATTCCTTCCTGTAGATTTATATTCAGCTGGTGTAATTTCTTCCAGGCTTCAAGGTTCCTTTGGAATTACTTTCAGAGAAGTTCTGCTAACAACAAATTTTCATTTTTTTCTGCCTGCGGATTTTTTTATTTTGCTTTTAAGAATTACCTTGCTATAAGCAATGTCTACAATAGCCAAACTGTGGAAAGAGCCAAGATGTCCATCAACAGATGAATGGATAAAGAAGATGTGGTGTATATATATACAATGGAATATTATGCAGCCATCAAAAGGAATGAGATCTTGCCATTTGCAACGACGTGGATGGAACTGGAGGGTATTATGTTGAGTGAAATAAGTCAAACAGAGAAAGACATGTATCATATGATCTCACTGATATGAGGAATTCTTAATCTCAGGAAACAAACTGAGCGTTGCTGGGTGGGGTGGGAAGGATGGGGTGACTGGGTGATAGACACTGGGGAGGGTATGTGCTCTGGTAAGCGCTGTGAATTGTGCAAGACTG
>NC_058404.1:101405782-101533282 GCF_002201575.2 Neomonachus schauinslandi
ATATATATATATATATATATATATATATATATATATATATATATATATGATATACATATCTCTAGGGGAGAGTCCCAGGGTGGCAGCAGAAAGACCCAGAGAGGAAATAAAAGGAAATTAATGCATGAGTTTCTAGGTAGATGGTGCACGGACAGCTTTGCAGAAATTTCCATAACTCACATGGCAACATAGCAATAGAAATATTTCTGTATCCTCAGACTGTGACCTAGGGGGGTACAAAAAAATAAAGAAATGCAGACATGAAGAAAGCATTTCAGTAGTGACCTGTATGTCCTAGATTGTGCCTTCTTCCATGTCTTGCCATTGTGAAGGTCCCCAAACTGAGATCACCCCTCCTTCCCCAACCCCCGCCATGAAGTCTGGGGGATAGGGAACAATGAATTGACGAGGTTAAGGATTTGCTATCTAAGTGGAATTAGGAGTTAAATAGAAAGTTAGTTGAGTAACTAAAACTGAATATAGTTAAAATTCTTACACAATTGAATTTGTGGCCTGAGGTTTAGACTCACTGTGTAGGTACTTTGATTTTTTTTTTTCAATAAATATATCCTTGAGACAATTTCTTTTTAAGTGAGTTCTATTTTAAATGCACATAAAGTTCAGGTTGTATATTCCATGAGGGCAGGAACCATGTTTTTTTCATTCCACACTTTTCCTAGCACAAGAATAGTGTCTGATATATAACAGTGTTCAATAGTTGTTAATGAATAAACTCGTTATTTGAAGACAGTTTCATTAAAATGAATACATTTTTTTTAAAGATTTTATTTATTTATTTGACAGAGAGAGACACAGTGACAGAGGGAACACAAGCAGAGGGAGTGAGGGAGGGAGAAGCAGGCTTCCCGCGGAGCAGGGACCTGATGTGGGGCTCGATCCCAGGACCCTGGGATCGTGACCTGAGCCGAAGGCAGACGCTTAACGACTGAGCCACCCAGGCGCCCAAAATGAATACATTTTATAAAGAAAACAATCACTCTCAGATTTATTTATTTTAATTCTCTGCATTTTTAGTTTTAGAAAGCTTACGCCTGATCCCATTCACTTTCACCACCTCCTCCCTCACTTCTATTTAGTGTCAACTGCCAACAAGATCTGACACTTCTGGAAGCTTGGCCTTCAGCAGCCTCTTGATTCAGCAGCTTCTGTTCATCCATCATGCTCTGGGGACATTTACTAACAAGGCCCAAATGAAGTGTCAATAATGTCACCTCCTTTGGAGAGATGATAAAAGAGCTGCATCAGAGTCTATGTACTTTGATACCTCAGAATAGAGGAGGTAGATACTGCGGGACATATGAAGCTTTTAAATATTATTGATTTAGTGGAATAATGGAGTAGAATAATTCCTAAGAAAATCCATACCTTAAAAGAGAACAGCTGACCCAACCCAGAGGAGACTTAAGTGAATAGAAATGTCACTTAGAGTACCTAAAAGTTAAAAATACACCTTCATTGGCTCTTACAGGAATTAGTTTATAGTTTGCTGAACAGACAAGATATCTTCAACCATTTGTAACTATTTCATGATCTCAATCACTTTCAATTAACAAACAGCAAAATTGGGGCTCTATCCTCAGCTTATATGCTTTCATACAATATTTCAGCTACTTTTGAAAGAACATGTAGATCTACAAAGTCAGGGAGAGTATTCTGGACTGAATTAGCCTTCGGAACTGGCAGAACTGCTGACCGGTGCCCAGTGGTCCTGTGACCTGGTAATCAAACTAAAAACATACATGCCTTCAAGCAACTCTCCTACTCCTCAGGGATTTGACTGTCAAGAAAGCAGTAACTTTGTGTTTAACTTAGTTGTACAAGAAAACAGCTAGTATACTCTCTACAGGTTGGCCCAGAGAAAATGGAATTCCATCTGAATGCCATCTGTCATTTTGTGGAAAAACAGATAAAGATGGAGGTGGAGTGCCTTAAGTCAGTCTGAAAATTGGTGAGGGACACTCCAAGTAGAAGTAGTTAAACAATCTGTCTTCTTGTCTTAGAGGATTTAGTCATATGTTCCTTCCAGTAATGACTGTTATACAGTATTCTTATGCACCAGGCATGGCTCTATGCACTTAACAAATATTATCTAAATCAATCTTCAGACCACCCTATGAGATAAGTACTTTGAGTGTCCTCATTTTACTGATGAGGAAACTGAAGTTTAGAGAGGTAAAGTAACTTTCTCAGGGTCATCCAGTTGTTAAAGGGGGAGGGGGTTATAGAAGTGGAACCCACATAGTTTGGCTCCACAGTCTAACACCTACTATGACTAGCTCTCAGAGCCAAGCAGTCATAATTACAGGTCAGCATTAATAATAACTGCACTTCTTAGAGTTGGAATGAACTTCAGAATTAATCTAGTCCATATAAGCCTTGCGTATATGATCCCTGATTTGTGGTTAAATAGTCTCTGTTCTGTTCTAGTAATGGAATTTCTACTCCATGAAGTAATTAATTGTTTAATCAGGGAGTTTTAAGTTGGAAAATTCTTTCTTTTAAACAAAAAGTCTTCTACCTCCCTAAATCTTTCTAGTGCCCAGAGTTTTGCTCTCTGAAGCAAAACCAAATAGACTGCTCCCCTTCCAAGTGTCAGCCTGGAAGGGTCAACTAATGGGGGATAGTTGTCATTATCTCCCTGTGGTCCCCTACTTCATAGGGTAAACATCCCCAGTATCCTTACAATTCTTCTTTATACATATTAAGACCTTTTGCCCTTTTATAGTCTCCCTCTTAAAATGAGAATCCTTGAACAGAATGTGAATCTGACCAGGAGGACCATGATCTCCATTCAACTGGGTACTATTTTTTTTATATACAAACTAATCATGGATTTTAATCAGTTTTACCATATTTTTTTGGTCACATTAGAATTTAAGTCAGCTAATACCTTCAGGCCTTTTTCATACTAATTGCCATGAAGCTGATTTCTATATGATCAGGTTTTATTTTTTAGTCCCAAATGCAAGATGTTAAAATTTATCTTATAGGCTTGGGCTTTGTCAAAACTTTTTTGAATTTTAGAACTTCATGGAATTTCTTAACACTGCAGAATTAAGATTTTAAAGTTTATTTATGAGCCTTATGGTCAGGTAGGGGTAGCAAAGAAGTGTCTCCAGGGGTGAGGTTAATCCAGTAGAGGTATTTTCTTTTGTATTGGTGCATGCTGGGACTGTTGGGAAGAGTCAAAATTGTAACTGCAAACGCAAGAGTATTCATTACTTCCAAGAGCCCTAATGGGAGCAGGGACAATGATGTCTTGGAGAATAGAAAGGCAGTGTTTTTCTTCCAAACATGTCTATCGTAGGGGCCCAGGGGAGGCTGCCCCCAAATGGACCACTTGGTCATGCCCATTATTCTGAGCTGAAGGCATCCAAGACCCTACAGCCTCAAGAGAAATTTTTGCCCCTCTCTTAACTACAGAGAGTAATCTAAATTGGAGGGCCTTCCTAGAACGAGGGCTATTAGCATAAATAAATTTTATCTGAGTGACCCATCTGTGTGCAGGGTAAACATCTACTCACCAAACACCTGCTCTTATCACCCTGTAAAGTGCAATCCTTTCCTCTGAACTCCCAGACCCCATCCCCTTCACCTTAGTTCACGATGACATATATATCTTATTTTGCCTGTCTTTGGGATTTTCATGTCTGTGTAGACTCCCTGTCCATATGCTATTAAATTTAATTTTCTCCTGTTAATCTGTCTCATGACAATTTGATTTTTAGTCCAGCTAGAAGGACCCTTGAAGAGGACAGGAATTCTTGTTTCCAGACACTGGTTGTTAAACAATTTGCCATTTATCATATTTCTTAGATTGGATCATTTCCAAATTTAGAAAGGCTGGTTTCTGTGTTTCTGTTTTAGATCTTATCAATTTAAACTACATCTTTTCATCTTCAGGGTTTTCTGACAGAAGGAAATGATTGATCTCTGCATTTCTATTAGTAGTATGAAGTTACAGTAATTGAATGGCATTTCCTGGGACAGGTTTTCTTTTTCCTTTTGAGGAACCTGCCTTATCTTGAAGCAGAAGGAAAAGGATCTGTTCAGCTCTGTCAGAGTCCCTTCTCACTAATGCACCACAATATATGCACACAGACTGTCAGGACACTAGCGCTGATGATGAAGGACAGTTGGAAGAAAGGCAGGCAGGGATAAGCAACCCCCCCCCACCTCCAAGAGGAAACCACTTAAGGATTTTACACCACCCTGGAAGGAGGCCTCCACCCTTTTCCACATGAGAGATAGATGACAAGAACCTGATTGGATGACAGGAGCAGGAAGGTTAATCAGATTAAACAGTTTGCCAACAAGCCAATAAAAGCCCTTAGACTTAGAAACTCCCATGGCAACCCTCTTGGGTTCCCTCCCTCTTTGGGAACTTTGTACTCTATCCTTCAATAAACTTTACTATTGCTCAATGAACTTTGCTTTGCTGCCCACCACTCTTTGTCCTGTCTACTCTTCATTCTTTGAAGCAGCATGACCAAGAACCGTGGGAGCTGACGGAGAAGAAACCCTGTAACACTGAGACTCCAGGAGCCGGGCTCTCCCAAATCTGTTTCTCTCCATGCTGGCACTTTCTGAATCTGTCTTGGGAGCACCCAAAGAGCCCACTGATGCTCACAGCAGAAGAGTAATGAAAGGAAAAATGGTCTCTTTTTCATCTTAAATGTGCTGTGACTTTAATCTTTTACATATATTAAAATTCACCAAATAACAGAGTTAAATCAGTAACATTGCTATCTCAACAGCAACTCAATAATTAATTTTCTATGCTGAGAGTAAATGCTAAAGAAAGAATCAATTCTTATTTACATTCAACTTTTCCAGTAACAGGCAAATCTGAAAATGCCAAGACTTAAGGAGAATAATGTAGCAATGGAAGGAGCAGAATCATAGAATCATATAATATCAGAACTGGACATGACCTTAGAGACTGTCTGGTACAACGTCCTCATCAACACAGAAAATTGAGGCCAGAAAAGGAGAGGTGACTTGCGTAAGGTCACAAAGGATGTTTGTGTTAATCTTCCGAAAATCAATGGAAGTAAAATTTCAGTGTGTCAAGACCGAGGTTTCTTGGCCTTGGCAATATTGACATTTGAAAACTGATAATTCTCTACTGTGGGTGTTGCCCTGTGAATTATAAAATGTTTAGCAGCGAAGGTGAACAGAATATGTCACTCTCAAATATGCCTCTTTGGATAAGGATTAGTTTGAGCTGATTATTTTGAGAAACAACAGATCCAGAAGAAACTCTGAAAACAGAGTGGAAGTTACTCTTTTGTAACAGAGGAGGAAGTTACTCTTTTGTAAAGAAAATGTACCCATTGTAAAGAAATCTCCATTTGTGACTGTGTCTCCTTCTCTGTAACAGAGGAGGTTGACTAAATCACAAGAAACTCATCAATGGAGAAGGCACAGACTTAAACCCACCTAACAACCTTTCTCTTGTTTACGGTGCTTTTCACCTCTCTGCAACTGGCCTCCACAAGCCCCTCTCTTACCTTTCACTGAAGACAGCATTCAAGCCTGAAATGGAACCACATCATGAGTTACTCACCTTTCATGGGTATCTCCCATGTAGACATGAGGTATACATGTTAATAAACTTTTTCTCTTGTTAATTCATCTTTTGTTATAGAGGCTCCAGAGAGGTCTTAGAAAGATAAAAGGAAAATTGTTTGTCCTCCTCTTGAGAAGCATCCCTGGCTTTACCCACGAGGTGTCAGCAGCCTCATATCAAAGGAAAGTTCTGGGCCTCACTCCAAGATAAGTTAAGAGGCTAAGGATAGTGTTAATTATGTAAATTTTATAAGGTTCACAGAATTCTTTGCTATTGGAAATTTGTTCATATTAGCTTTTACCCAACTGACGTCTACAAACTGCTGGACATGAAAGAGTTAAATAGTAATGCACCTGTACTGTATCTTCCTAGGGCATAAAGCATTGTTTTAGTGCTTCCCAAGGAAGCAAATCCATTCTCAGCTTGGATTCCCCACAAGAAAGTGAAGCTTCTGGCTTAACGGGATTTAGAAGTCCATCTCTATATAGCTGTCCCTTCAGGGCATGGAATATGCTGGTTGCAGTGGAAAGAATCCAGCTGACTCCCTGTCAGGGGATAGTCTCAGGTCAGAGAGCTAGATATAAAGTCCTGCGCATGATCTAGTCATTACTGAAGTAGGAAGAAAGCATTTCGGAGCACTTTGGAGGAAACTGAAGACTTCTGTTGACATTAGTTAACTTCTGTTGACATTAGAACTCAAAGACTTCACTTTTTTTTTTAAAAGATTTTATTTATTTATTTGAGAGAGAGAATGAGAGAGAGCACATGAGAGGGGGGAGGGGCAGAGGGAGAAGCAGACTCCCTGCCAAGCAGGGAGCCCGATGCGGGACTCGATCCCGGGACTCCAGGATCATGACCTGAGCCGAAGGCAGTCGCTTAACCAACTGAGCCACCCAGGCGCCCAAAGACTTCACTTTGAGAAGAGCATAAGCTAGAGTCGTGGCCTGAAGTAAGTAGCAAACATCACACTGCAGATACTGTGGAACGTCTGAAGGAAAAGAAAATACCCGATGAGAAGAGAGACTTTACTCTTAGCTATGGTGACTTATGGCTGTCACCCATTCTACTGGCTTGGGAAGGAGGAGCCCCCAACTGCTAGCAGAACCCCTGTAGCAGACTTTTCTGGTGCTCGTGTCACATCCCTTTGGCTCGCTTCCGAAGTTAAGTGACAGCTTCGGCGGACAACTCACTCTCCCTGTCACATTCTGCCCTGGGGCTTTGTCTGTAGGAAATGATTTCCTCCACCCTCAGGCAAGTATAAGCCCCAGAGTGTTGGGGCACACGACTCCAGAGGCAACCCTCAAAGAACAGGAAACACAGGCAGTGGATCAATGTTCCAGCCCCTTTCTCCAAGTGGAAAATTCCTGAAGACATTCTGTGCACTTCCCAGTGGAATCAAGGCTCTAGCTGTTCACAGCAGTGACCTCTACAACATTCTATTTATATTGGGTTTTCCCTTTACCCTTCTTGCTCCTCACTCCTGCTTCCTGGCATCGCCTTCCAAATGAAACACCCGAACCAGAGTTCTTGTCTCAGTTCTGCTTCCCAAGACACTCATACTACAGAGCCCCCTGTATGGTATTCATATTCATGGCAAATATTTGAATCCAGATGAACTATATGGAAGGTATCTCATTCTCATCCCTGAGTTTGGGTTTATTCATTCGTAATGGTCATTTTGCTATCCTACATATGCCTCAGTTAAAGAACTCCTTCTGATATTGTTAGGAGTTAGTACCCAGCACCTAGTCAAGATTGTGACTAACAACATTTATTTCTGTCTGGGTGTGCTACACATTCAAAAATAATCTATTGATATTAAATAAATTTTAAGGATAAACTAAGTCTATTCATAAATCCTTTAGCCCAGAGAGGTTGAGAATTTTAGTACTTTATATTAAGGCATATGGTTGAGAATGGCCTCTCAGATTATCACCCTTAATCATTCTGGAAAAACTGGTATCCACCTAGTGAGGAAAGTGACTTCCATGCTATTCCTTGAGAATGAAAAGTATACGTGAAAATCAGGCTGTCTTTAAAGCACTGCCTAACAAATTTAAGTATTTTTTCCCCTAACAATTATATTTATATCATTTGAGTATTGCACTAAAAACTTATACTATTCTAGACAAAAATCCTGTGTGTTGGGAGAGGGTGGGTATAAAATTGTTGAGGAAGCAGATGAGAATAGCTGCAGCTCAAGATCTCCTCCCTCTTAGGAAAGGCTTTGAACCTTCAGGGGGATGGATAATGGAGAGAAAATGGACAAATGTCAAGCTCAATGCTCATTAGTACAGTGTCTGACTAGAGAAGTTATACAATTGCCTTCCATGGAGCCCTTAAATTTAAATCTCCAAGAGTCCATGTCTTTGCCTTCTATCTATATCTCTCAGTAACTAGCCCAACGCATTATATCCAGTGAGAGCTAGCAAGACTAATGCCTAACCTTATCCAAATCTGTGTGCCAGGCACTGTTCTAAGAACTTCAACCTATTAATTCCTCTAATAAGGGTACTTGATAAATATCTTAAGGTATTAAATAAACACATAATAATGTTTACCTATAATATTTAGGTAAAATCTGAAGCAAGTTAGAAAAATCGGTTCAATGAATTTTTGAAGCCTCTGCAGCTCTATAAATAAATTTGTCAAACAACAAATGCTAGATAGCATTCTTATTTCCTCTATGGAAAGCTGAAGGGACTCCATTTTAGAAAGGCTCCAACTCTGCTGTTTTTCTGCTAGGCCCCATTTACTCGCCATATTTTGCCTCTGAATAAGCCAAAGAAGCTATGCTCCCACTTCAAGGGGGAAGCAAGAAAGTTAATCATTCTCTGAGTTTTGTCCTAGGCCCCAGACACCTGATAACACCTAAGGAGAACCAGATCCCAAACATCTTCCAGGACATTAACTTCAGCTGATGCTGGCATCAATACCCCTACCTTAAGTAATTTATAGAATAACACCTATTGTTCACATGACACTCGCCTTTGATTGGACCCTACCTTGGACTCCTGGAGGAATACGTACCCTAGACCCTTTCATATATATGGCTATAAACCCACAGCCCCAAGCAACAACAAAATTCATTCTCTTTTCCTTTTGAGTCTCCCAAACACTCCGTCTGCTAATCTCTACCTGTCATTTACACTATTCAATAAACTCGGTTTTCACTTTCTTTGGCTCACATTTGATTTCTATCCTGTGTGAAGCCAAGGACCCTCTTGGCTGGTCCCATGGGACCTTCCCCTGGGCTCTTGGGCTCAGCCTGCCTGCATCATTATCAGTATACTTTTTTACTGATAATATGTTTTGACTCCAAAACAGATGAACATAGGGGAAGGGAAGGAAAAATGCAATATGTTGAAAATTGAGAGGGAGGAAAACCATAAGGGACGCTGAACTCTAGGAAACAAACAGGACTGCTGGAGGGGAGGTGGGTGGGCAGAAGGGATAATTGGGTGATGGGCATTAAGGAAGACACTTGATGAGCACTGGGTGTTACATGCAACTGATGAATCTCTAAATTCTACCTCTGAAATTAATAATACACTATATGTTAACTACACTGAATTTATATAAAGAATTAAAAAAAAGTTTTGACTATCATTCCTACCCTCTCTGCACTCTCTGGAAGGTTCCAAATTTCCTGGGCAGGCAGTGATCTAAACTTCAAGCTGTTTCAATTGCATTAAACCCAAATAAGATTACAATGGTCACCAGTAGACTGGGCTTCCCTACTTTCTTAAGTTCAGTCTAGTCATGATGTCTATGGTTAGAAGAGAGAAGATGGATGTACAACCATATTCTTTATTATCTACACTGGTTTCAACCAGTTATTGCAATAACAGTTAAGTGCTTTCCCAGCTTCTCCTGAGAGCACATCTGCAATTCAACTATTTTGTATACAACTCAGATTCCTTCTCTATTGACCTCATACTTCACTTCCTCTAACTCCCTCCCAACTCCTCCTTAAATCTTTCTCCAAAGCAGACTATGTATGGCTCCACCTCTATAACTATTTATAAATTTACATGCATTTTTCCACCTCACTGTAATGTCCTTACTGTCATTAATGTCATTACAGAAATGATGCATGCTCAGTTAAGGTTCATTGGACCCTTTTCTCCTTTGGCCAGACTTCAGCTGAGCACTTGGGTCACCTCACTTCTGGGGTCACGAGAATATAAACTTTCTGCAGTTTCTCCTTCAACATCTGTTCTTTCCACATCATATTGGTGACCTGTGACTATTCCTTTGAACTCATTAATTTGGCACATTCTTTTTCTACAAACTAACTGATCATTTTCTCCTTCAAATACAGTATAATTGAGTTTCTTTTCAAATTTCTCCTCTGAGAAATACTACCCTCTCAATGGTAATCTTAGGAACTCTCTGTTTAAAGGAGTTCACCAGTGTTCATCATTAAAAACAAACGAACAAACAAAAACAAAACATAACTTGCTCTGCCAGTATGACATGCCTACTGACTCTTGATTAAAAAGGAAAATCTGTGTGCACTTTCCAAAGGATATTTAGACCTGCTGATTTTTTATTGTGATGGGAGCAAATGAAATGGATGGTGACCAGCTGTTTCTTATGGAATCTGTGAGGCTAGAAAGATAAGAAACAAATTAAACTGAAGCTTGGAGTAGTTTAGGTTCAATGTCAGGAAAAATTTCCTGTGAATAAGGGATGCAAAAAATTGGAATGGATTTCTAAAGAAGATAGATAACTCAACATTTTCTGGATGTCTCCCAAAATGGAATAAATTTGCCCATGGATAGTTAAAATAATATCCTTTTATTGTGATATAATGCATCAAGATTCTTTCCACGACTGAGATTCTTTAGCCCAGTTTTGGAGAATATGAAACATACAGAGAAACATACGAGAAAATGAAACATTGTTGTAAAAATGACAAAATAGCATTTTAAAATAAAAATTATTACCAGATTATTTCAAACTAATTTAAAATATGATTTGATTCTGGTTAAATCAATTTAACAAATACTTTTAGCTATTTACTATAAGATAAAGAAGATTGAGACAAATTCATTCTTAAGGAGCTCCCTGAAATAGGCTTTTATTAAATCTTTCAAGGAATGCTATGGTAGAAGAGGTTAATTCTTACTGCTATAAGATTTGGGAAGTCTTCATAGAGAAATTGACTTTTGAGCTGGTCTTGGAAGGATGGACAATACTCTGGTGGGGAGACTTAGAGCAGAGAGACACTTTTCTTTTAAGGGATCGGAATAAATAAAATTCTGGAATTCATAAATGTTTGAACTGGGTGGAGAATAGAAGTATGGGGCAAGGGAAAGACCTCGGAGCTGATTAAAAAAAAAAAAAAGGAAAAAAGTCCAAGCAAGAGTGTGACACTCCTATTCTTTGTTGTAGAGGCATCAAAGTCCAGAGAGTGAATGATATAGTAAGAACCATAATAAGGATGCAGCTGTAGAAGTACAGTGGCTACATTGGAATGCTATATTCAGAGCTAATTTATCTTGGAAAATTCATTTGAGATGAAATATGAGAGAGATTCCAACAAATAGTGTCACTGGAAACCCTTCACACTGCAGTGAACTTCTTGGGAGTGAATCCTCCAGGCCCAGGTAAGCCACTTAGCTATTACGTGGAGCAAAGACAAGCTAAGCTCTTCCCACCAAGCCCTACCCAAACTGCAAAATCATGAGCAAATGACTGTTGTTGTTTAAGGACTCTGACTTTTGGGGTGGTTTTTTATACAGCAACAGATAACCAAAACACAAACATATCTTTTTTTAATATGAAAATTACATAGGGTTATGAACTTTAAATTTGGAGCATTAAAATGATATTCTCAACTCATGATTATTATCATCTCATGAAAAGGAAAAACTTTAACACCAAAACTTTAACACACAGAAACATACACACTGAGAAAATAATCGCAGACTAGAGATGAGTTCTTTAAATTTAGTAACTTTAATTTTATAAAAAATTCACAATATTCCCTTATTGTTCTCATTTTTTTTCTCTATTTACTGAAATATCATTAAGAACTCATACCTGGAAGTCACTGCTCTACCATCCTCTAGGACAGTTCCAGAAGCAGGATATCCTTATTTTTAAAATTTGAATAAATTTTCTTGAGAAAAGATTTATCTTGACCAAACTAACAGCAAGCCCTTCCTTTTCTGAATTGTAGTCTGTATCATTAATGAATATCACAAATTGATAAAAGATCTCACTAGCAAAAACCACAATTTGGATATTCTTGTTGGTGTCTTCTGCAAAATTTGGTTACCTATATACTTAGGGGATACAAAACTATTGACACAATTCGTGGATCAAAGATGGGGTATTTCTGTGGATGGGAAACATTCTCCCTTCATAAAAAGATCTTAGGCCTGCCTTGATCAAATATTCCACAGCAGGGACAGGCATGCTTCAGTGAACTGGAGGACATATCATCTTCTAAATTCCTCTCCCAAATAAGTTATCCTGCCTAGGATAGGGCCTGTTGGGTGACACATCTAATTTCTCACTGCCCAGCTCTGGCTGGCAAGATGCACATACATGTGTGCTGTGGGTCTGAGGCCCCATCTAGTCCCTGGCATCACTGATAAGTTCTCAGTGGAATACACAGAAGTCAGCTGAGTGTGTCATTAATAGCTCCTTTCTGTATCTTCCAATGAAATTAGTAGGGCCTCTACATAAGACTTACTGATTATTCAAGTTATTTTCATGATCAACTAACATATATTAGAGTGATATGGGTTGATTATTGTGTTTTAACATTCAAGCCATTTTACTCCTCAAATTTGTTTCTAAACATGTCATAATTTTTGAAATAGTGAGAAAATTTTCCCACCTGCTTGGCAGTGGAAACATTCCGCTCATCTCTGATGGCTTCTGGTAGTAATTTTATAGAAAGTAAAACAAGGCAAAAACATTTTGAATTAAATGCTAAGGGATATTTTGATAAAGCCAACCTAAGAATGCCTGAAATATGACACAGTAAATTTCTTTCTTTGGCTCCTTTTAAGTATAATTGTAAGTTATAAATGTAACCTTAAAATTTACAAAGGTATCCACAAATACATTTATATTAAAACTGGACTTGTGATATATAAGAGTAAGTGCATTTCCTGGTTTGACTAGACCAGCTCTAAAGGACTTGTTTGGGACAATTGAGGGAAGTTGAATGTTATCTGAAAATTAAATGTTATTAAGGAATAACTGTTACTTTTGTAAAGTGCGATCATGAAATTGTGGATTTTAGGAAATACTCTGATTTTTCAGGGATGTATATTGAAGTATTTAGGGGTAAAATGTCATGATGTTCATAATCTGTTTTAAAATACTCTAAATTTATGAACCAAATATGCCAAAATGGTTACAATTATTTTTTAAAGATAATGGTTAAGTATTTATTATGCTAGTCTCTCTACTTTATATGTTTTTCATAATAAAAATATGAAAAAAAGGATACATGTATTATATGCTTGCATTTTCCTTTCAGGGAATATGATGGAAAGAATTCAATAAACCTTGAATTGTACTTTAAAAAATAGATGCTAATCCTGAAAGAAACATCTACTATAGAGCATATAAGCTTCCCATCAGAAAGGTTCTCTCTCTAATTCTGATTCAGTCCTACTTATTTATCTTCTCAACTACTGTCCATAGACGCACTACCAGCAATCAGAATAATTTTGATATTGTTACAATCTGAACCCTGACAAGCACAAGATTCAAATTTTATTTTACTTAATTTGATGAGTTTCAAATGTGTGTACTTTGATTAAGCAGGCGATTTAGAGAGCAGATAATGGGGCTGACACAGCCTTCTGAACTAGGAAAAGTACAGCATAATTGAAGTCAGCTAACAGGATTTCCAGCAGGGAACGATTGCCCCGAGTGTGTGATCTGATTTTCTTTGATGTTTGTATTACAGTAATAGCATTAACAGCATCCCAAACAACACTTAATGAAATTTTAGACTTGCTATACGTGAGGCCTCCTCTGTCATCAAACTTGGCTCTTTTCTATACAATTTCTCTCAGGTAAACTAGCTCAACATGTGGGAAAACCAGGACAATATAGGACATATATCAGCTTCAAATTCCAGATGAAATATCCCTGCTTTTAAAAATAATTCTATATGCTTGCTATCCTTGGCCTAAACCTGTGTGGATTTTGAATTAAGGAAGTATCTAAACTAGTCAAATGCGTAGAAGTAAAGAATAGAATGATGGTTGCCAGGTACTGACAGGAAGGGGAAAACAGGGAGTTGCTAATCAAAGGGCATCAAGTTTCAGTTGTGCAAGATAAATAAGTTCTAGAGATCCGTTGTACAGCATAGTGCCTATAGTTTACAATGCTAAATTGTACGCTTAAACCGTTAAGAGGATAGATCTCATGTTGTGTTCTTATCACAATAAAAAGAAAAAAAAAAAGAAAGTGGGTAGAACAACATCAACTGGGCATGAGTATAGGAATAATGACTGGCTAAGTCCTGCTAATGGTTGTTGATGGTGATGGTAGCTTAATGCACAAGGAATAGTGCATTTCACACTTCCAGAAAATTGCTTATATCTCTTCAAAGATGGTTTAGAAATATAACAAATGTTAAGTGCCATTTAAGGAGTCTAGGATTCCAATTACCACTTGTAATTTTATTAAGAGTGAGTCAGTAAAGAAATATTGAACTGTCTTTAAAAAGCTTTTCAATGAATAATTAACCCTCACACAGGGAGAGAGGGTCATCATCCTGACTTCACTGTCATATAAATTTGGAACCCGAAAATTCATCTCTCCCTGGAAATGTTTGAAAAATGAAAGAACAGGTTCTTGCTTTCCATAACTCATGCCTGACTACTAATCCATATGATTGAATTGTATGTAACTACCAAGGTTAAAATCCATGTCTAAGATTTTCCAGGTTTGATGGAAAGGGTTTTGTTCTGTGTGTATAATTAGAAGAAAGGTCTTGGTTCTTAGTTCAGAACTAAAAATGGGGGTAGCGGGGTGGAGGAAAGTGGGAATCTATGGCTGATGGATGGGCCAAGTACATGTATTAATGATTCCATAAACTAAAGTTATGCTGAAACTAACAAGTAATTATAAGAAATTAGTAAAAGTAGGTAATTATTGACAATTGCCAATAAAAATGAGAAAGGCATTTGACCAGTTATGACTCCTACCTAGTTAGAATCCATTTTAATATGGTCCCAAGTTGCAGAGTTCCAAGAGACACCAGGTAGATGAAGATTCTGTATTCTGATGTTTGTGATTATCTACAATTTTTATTAAAGGCACTTCAAACAGGTCACTGAATAAAACTCATGTAAATGTTTTTGCTCTATTGTGGCTGTTTAATTTTGAAGTTCAGCTAGTAGGATGATGTAGTCTAGATTTCAAAATGTATAACGTATTTCCATTCACTACAACTGGTCTTTTTAAGACCCTGATTCCAAACTCAATCACAGGAAAGCAGTTAATTTGGAAGTTCTGAAAATCATTTTTGTTTTCCTTCTGTTGAGATCAATTACCTTGTTGTGTATAAAATTCAGGTTCCCCAAGGATTTATTAGATAAATCAGAAAGTGTGACTATAATATGGATGATGGCTTATTTGGGCTCCAGCTAGAAGACAGAAAGATTACAAAATCACTTCACATTTGTTTAATATAATTTCACTCATTTTGGGGCCAACATTTATTGAGCCCCTACTACAAGTAAAGGATGTGCTTGGTTGGCCTTCTGCTGTGTACAAATACAGTAGGCAGGAAGGCAGTCCTGGCCTGTGGGTGACCTTAGGAGATCAATCCATTAATGACTTGCAAATATTCAAAAGTATAACATTATTTAATATTTTTGCTAAGTCAATAATGGATTATATCTTTTATAGAAGTTTATCTTATCTATTTAAGAATTGAAAAGTAGATTTTTAACATGGGTTATATCATAAGAAAATAAAAGTGACCCACAAGGATAAATGTTCCTGGGTACCTAAAAAGAGCAGAAAAGTTGGGACTTGAATTTGGCTCTAGTTTTCTGGCAGCTAAGATGAAAAGGGAAACATAGATCATGTCTTGTTATGTTTTCTATTTTGTTCCTCTGCAGTGGCAACATTTTTCCTGGAAGTAAATCCTATGAATCATGAATAATTTAACTCAGCAAAGACAGGGTACACTTTCCCAACAGAGGTGATAGTATTTTGACAAGAGTCTGCAGTCAACCACGTCATACACAGCAGACGTGGTGGTTTTTATTCTGTAAGAATAAATAGCAGGGTCATTCACATGTTCAAAAGATGTGTCCAAAAAATATAACAAAAACATATTTTTGTTTATCAGTTCAAAATATCTTAGTTTTCATTATTCTGATAGTGTAGAAATCCCAAAAGTAAAGTATTCCATTCTTCTGAGAATAACAGCTAACAGTAAAACATAAAGAAAGATTCATGAGGAAATATTTTATGACTATTAACTCTAATGTACACAAAAGGTTATCCAGGTTTGGTGTCATTAAAAGCTTTTATCAGATGATTCCTAATAGGACATAATGGTTCTGTTGAGGTAGTTAAATAATGCCTTTGATATTTCCTTTTTATTCTAAATCATGCTATGCATTTTTAAGAACACATTTCAATTGCTATCAAGTAAACTTAAATTATATTGGCAAAGACAAATATCAGTGGATTATGCTAGTAGAAACAGATGTTTTATTTAACAATCCAAGTTCCAAAAATGATTAACAATGTAATAATAACGTGATTTTGTGAATTCTAGTCTATGGCTGTTTTTATAAATTTTCAATTTTCTGGAGACCTATAGAACAATTGTATAGCCAAATGATTTGCTTGGCTTTAGTGAAAGAAAATGTTAATGTGAGGCTTGCATAGGTATAAAAATGTTTGGAAATTGAAATTCTTCACTAATTAATTTAAATGTAAAAAACTGACAGCACAGACCTATTGAATGAGATTCTATTCTATCGTAATATAGGAGTAATGGTTAGTCATCTTTGTAATTCAGTATTCATTCATTTAGCAAAGATTTATTGAGTCCTACTCTAGGCCATCACTGTGTAACATGTGGGGACATAATACTGAGTAAAACAGACAGTCTTAAACTTGTGATGCTTGAAGTCTATTGGTAGTCAAGATATTTCACAAATACATAATTACAAATTGTAATGCATGCTATAAAGACACTTCTATTGCCTAGAAGATGCAATGAGAGTGTATCATAGGTAGACCAGATGTAATATGGGGGTCAGGGAAGGCTTTCTAGAGGAGGTGGCATTTAAGTTTCTATTTGAAGGGTGAATAGGTGCTAAATAACAATGAAGAAGAGAGTGGGAGGATTATTCCAGGCAGAAAGAGAAGCATGTTCAAGGGCCCTGAGGTAGGAGGTATGGAGGAACTGAAAAAAGAAAGAAAAGCCCTGCCTGTGGGATTGGATCACAAAAAGTGTTGGGAAAGTGGCACGAGATGGTATCAGAGAGGCAGGCAGGGCCAGATGTCAGGATTTCGGTGTTTATTGGTAAAAATAATGGGAAGCCTTTGAAGTATTTTAAATAGAAAGGTGATATAACTAGACTTGCAGGTTTTTAAAAATTACTTTTATTTTTTTAATCCCAAAGTATAATTTACATTCAATAAAATGTTCCCACTTTAACTATACAGTTTGATGAGCTTTGATAAATGAATGCCTGCTTATAATCACCGTAAAAATTAAGATATAAATACTTCTTTTGCCCCAGAAAGTTCTCTCATGCCCCTTTCCAGTCTTGATGACACCTCCTTAGCCCTAAACAGCCACTGATCTGCTTTCTGTCACTATATATATTACTTTTGCCCCTCCTACTATTTCATGTAAATGGAATTTTACAACATGGACTCTTTTATGTCTGGCTTCCTTCACTCAGCATGTTTTTGAGATTCACCCTTATTGTTGCATGTATCTGTAATGCTTTTTCTTGCCAAGTGGTATTCCATTCTTTGGATATACCTCAATTTGTTTATCCATTAATCTGCTGATGGACATTTGTGTTGATTCCACTTTTGAGCTATCATGAATAAAGCTTCCACGAATATAAAAATCTTTTTTGTAGACCTATGTTTCCTTGGATAAAAGTAAGAGTGGGTGGAGGGTAGATGTTTAACTTTGTAAGAAGCTGCCCAATGCTTCCCCAAAGTGGTTTTATGTTCCAAAACAATTTTTTTTTTACTCTGAAGTACATTTTATAGTCCCATAAATGGTGTATGAGAGTTCCAGTTGCTCCATATCCTCATTAACACTTAGTATGGTTAGTCTTTTTAACTTAAACTTTCTAACAGTTATGAACTGATAGCTCATGTTTTTAATTTTCATTTGAAATAAATCACCCTGACTTCAGGGTGGAGAAGGACAGGAAGGAACCAAAAGTGGAAGCACAGAGAGATCAATAATTTGGATGACCAACTCATGTCTGCTTGGCCTGGACTATCCCAGTTTAAAATCAAAAATCCCACATTCTGGGAATGCTCTTAGTGCTGAGCAAACCTGGATGGTTAGGCACTCTATCAATAAAGAAGGAATGGTGGTGGTTTGGCTTGAGTGGATGGCAGTGACAATGAAGAGAAGTGGAAAGATTTGAAAGATATTTAGGAGATACAAATCAACAGAACTAAGTAATGGAGTAAATAGATGTGGGGAGAAGAGGAAGATGCCAAGGAGAACTCCTAGGCTTCTGGCTCTAAAACTGAGTGACTGGTGGTGCAGCCACTGGGATAGAGAACACTGGGGGAGGACCAGGTTTAGGGAGGATGACCTCGAGTTCAGTTTTGAATACGTAGAATGTGATGTATCTTTGAGACATCCACTTGGCATTGTCAAATACACATATAGCCTGGAGCCTAGAGGACAAGTTTGGGCCAGAAATACAAATTAGGGAAGTAGGCAAATACTCTGGTGGGTAATTGAGGACAGGGATCTCAATGAGATCAGAGGGATCTCATTGCAGAACTTTAGTGGAAGTTTCTTAACTGACTTTCCCGGGTGTTTTTCCCTGTGATTTTTGTAGTATGTAAGTCATACTACTTCAGTATGAGAACAAGAATAGAATTTTATCATGAACATGTCACTTTATATGGCAATTTAAAATTTATTCTTGATTTCTTAGTATCAAAAATGTAACATCTCAAACCCCTCTTTTTTTTTTTAAGATTTTATTTATTTATTTGACAGAGAGAGAGAGAGCACAAGCAGGGGGAGCTACAGACAGAGGGAGAGGGAGAAGCAGGCTCCCCGCTGAGCAGAGAGCCTGATGTGGGACTTGATTCCAGGACCCTGGGACCCTGAGCTGAAGGCAGACGTTTAACCGACTGAGCCACCCAAGCACCCCTCAAACTCCCTCTTAAACTAGATTTTCCAACTTGGCATAATACAGACTCTTATAATTAGATGGCTTAATGAATGCTTCTGTACCTACCCTATGCAAAATATATTTATTGCAACATCATTTAAAGATAACATATTTTTATTTATTTATTTATTTATTTATTTTATTATGTTATGTTAATCACCATACATTACATCATTAGTTTTTGATGTAGTGTTCCATGATTCATTGTTTGCCTATAACACCCAGTGCTCCATTCAGTACATGCCCTCCTTAATACCCATCACTGGACTAACCCACCCTCCCATCCCCCTCCCCTCTAGAACCCTCAGTTTGTTTCTCAGAGTCCATAGTCTCTCATGGTTTGTCTCCCCCTCTGATTTCCCCACCTTCATTTTTCTCTTCCTGCTATCTTCTTCTTTTTTTTTTTTTAACATATAATGTATTATTTGTTTCAGAGGTACAGGTCTGTGTTTCATCAGTCTTACACAATTCACAGCGCTCACCATAGCACATACCCTCCGCAATGTCTATCACCCAGCCACCCCATCCCTCCCACCCCCCACCACTCTAGCAACCCTCAGTTTGTTTCCTGAGATTAAGAATTCCTCATATCAGAGATCATAAGGATAACATATTTTTAAATGGGTGGTAAATATGCCAGATTTCTGAGGAGCCCAAATTTAGGGGCTTCCGTCTTTTTGAAAAGAGACTATTTTCACATCTGAAAACAACAAAACTCAGATATAATCCCTTTGCTTGAAAGATGGGAACATCAAGAAACAAAGATACAGTGGTATGGTGAGCGCTGTGAATTGTGCAAGACTGTTGAATCACAGATCTGTACCTCTGAAACAAATAATACATTATATGTTAAAAAAAGAAGAAGAAGAAGAAGATAGCAGGAGGGGAAGAATGAAGGGGGGGGAATCGGAGGGGGAGATGAACCATGAGAGACTATGGACTCTGAGAAACAAACTGAGGGTTCTAGAGGGGAGGGGGGTGGGGGGATGGGTAACCTGGTGATAGGTATTCAAGAGGGCATGTTCTGCATGGAGCACTGGGTGTTATACGCAAACAATGAATCATGGAACACAACATTAAAAACTAATGATGTATATGTGCTGCCGAAGCGAGCACTAAAAACTAAGGATGTAATGTATGGTGATTAACATAACATAATAAAAAAAAGAAACAAAGATACAAAGATATGGAAAACACATTTTTTAAAAGATTGTATTTATGTATTAAAGAGAGTGAGAGAGAGAGCACAAGAGTGGGGTGAGGGGCAGAGGGAGAAGCAGATTCCCCGCTGAGCAGGGAGCCTGATGAGGGGCTCAATCCCAGGCCCCGCAGGATCATGACCTGAACTGAAGGCAAATGCTTAACCAACTGAGCCACACAGGTGCCCCTGGAAAACATGTTCTAATATGAAATTCCAAATACTACATCTTAATTTAGGTATGCTATTTTCATTTAAATGTATGTGTAATTTCTAGATTATATCCTATCCAACGCTCAGAGAATGCATCAAAATCTGAATCTTAGCAATGCCAATATTTTAGTAAAATATCTGACTAAACCTTATCTTAAGAAATATAGGGATTTTTTAATTTAAAAAAAAAAGGTCTTAGGGACCTAATAAAGAGCTGAAGAAAATGTGCATAAACATAATATATAAGTGCATAAAATAATAGAAAAGTATTAATGAAAGGCAAGCACTGAAAATGCAGATTGTATGTTTAAGAAATGAGAGCTTCATGTGTGGGGATGCAGCCACAGACCAGGTCAAAGAAAGCCTGGAATGGAAGGAGAGATAATTGGGAAAACGTTGGTGCCCTACTTTGTCGAATATCAGAGTATCACATCAGCATTCAGGAAAGCAGTCTTGTAATGCCATATAACCTATTAGACCCCATCTGGAATACTGCACTTCAATCTATACTTCTGGAAGCTACATTTAAGCATTCAGCCCCAAATTGTTCTTAAAAGTATGTTCTATTATTTTTCTGTCACAGTATTAAACACAGGTACGGGAAAGTTAAAAAGAAAGAAAAAGGTTCAGAGAAAAACATGGACATAGTACAAAGGATTTTAGGTGTAAATAATGTGATGAGATGAAAAGAACTAAACCCATCAGCTGAGAGAAACTTATTAGGGACTCAGTTACTGGGGGCTTATTAGGGATTGATATATATCTCTGAAAGAAAAGAAGGAAAATAGTGGGTAGAAGACATCAGAATTTGGTAAGCATGGTAGAATAGAATAAGAGGAAAAGATTCTTCTTTTTGAATTTTCATTATTTAAGTTTTGGTAGGAGGAAAGCCATCTGACCTGGAAATTCCATGATCACCGGTAGAAGTTTTATTCCTTGAGATATTCTGAAGACTTCATGATGACAAGCTCAAGAGTCTAACAAAGGGGAGAATGACTGTGTATGAAGAAACTATGAGAATGTGAGAGCGTTTTAATGGGGCTCAGCTTGGATTTAGATATCTATGAGGAAAACACAGAACGCCACAGTGTGTTCCAAATGACCATGGGTCAGTAAAATGCATACCAGAGGCATACGGACTGTGTGTCAGTTGCTAAACTTTTTATCAATCCCGCTTTTTGAAGATTGTTTCTGCTGATTGATTTGTAACCCCATTTGCCCATAGATAGCCAACGTTGTAGCCTTTCGTTTAGCATAATTCTAATAGAGCCAGTCTAAGCAAGCTTTATATAACAAGGATCTGAAAGAATAAAGTAAGCCCCACCCTCAATTCCAGAAATCTGGTGTTGCAGGCAAGCATTTGTTGTTTTCCTATTGCTGCAATTTGGTGGCATGTCTGCAGGGTGCTGAATGCATTATGTAGAGTGCATTGAAGATACAGTGAATGTTTTCTGAAAGCTTTTGTGCTCTGAGTTATTTTCTAAGGTGCTATTTAATACTACCAGATGCTAATACAGTGATGTGAAATTTATGAAGCCAAGTGGCGAATGCCCTCCGCTATACTTTTTCCAGTGCCTTGAATGCCAGCTTGCTGTGATTATTACTTTTCTTCCTTTCGTTTTATCAGCAATAGACTTCCAACAGAGTGTAAATTTACGTATGGTTTATTCTTTGTTTTATACAAATACTGAACTCTAATTCAGAGGACCCAATACCACTCTATACATTTGTCCAGCTGGACACTATTTTAGGCTGCTTCAGAATGTGTGTTTAGGGCAGGGAAAGGGGGTTGGACACTTGGATTGTATTCAATATGGAGGCAGCTGCATTAATAAACACCACTTTATACCACTGATTTCATTTCACAGTAACAAATGTTTTTATTTAAGTGTTCCTATTTCCCTATGAAATAAGTTTAAATCTTTAACTCCCCATCTAATTCTAATTTTGATTAATGTTAATAATTCTCCCCACCAATACAGGAATTCAAAATTTAACAAATGAATTATAATTCTAAGGAGAAAAAATGGATTGAGTTCTTTTGCATCCTTTAAGAAGTCTGAAGTGAAATCCCCATTCATCCATGTCCTTACACCTCAATGTTTGCTGTTCCCTGACACACTCTCATCAGATCAAAGTGTCTACTCGGTATCCACCGGATTGTGTTCATTCCTACTTCTGTGCTTTTGTTCACGTAATTTCCTTTTCCTCTTAGCTTTTTAAAAAATGTTAATGATTTTTATTATGATGTATTTCCAATATACAGAAGAAAGCAGAAAATAAAATACAGAACAACTATATGTATTCATCTCCCAACAGCTTTAAAAGACATTTAGTGGTCATACCTGCTTTGATCTCACCAGCTTTTTTTTTTTTTTAAGAAAAATAGTTTTGCTCAAAAAAACCTTCCAATTCCTTTCAGTTCAGCTGTTTGTTTTTGTTATTCAATAAACAAACAACTGTTGAGTACATCTAGAGGCTCTACTATATCTAGAGGCTGTGCAGGGGGTAGAGAGGTGGGGAGAAGAAACCAAGTAGCCTAATCTTTTTTTTTTTTAATTTATTTTTTTATTCTTATGTTAATCCCCATACATTACATCATTAGTTTTAGAGGTAGTGTTCCATGATTCATTGTTTGTGCATAACACCCAGTGCTCCATGCAGAATGTGCCCTCCTCAATACCCATCACCAGGCTAACCCATCCTCCCACCCCCCTCCCCTCTAGAACCCTCAGTTTGTTTTTCAGAGTCCATCGTCTCTCATGGTTCGTCTACCCCTCCAATTTCCCCCGCTTCATTCTTCCCCTCCCGCTACCTTCTTCTTCTTCTTCTTTTTTTTTTCTTAACATATATTGCATTATTTGTTTCAGAGGTACAGATCTGAGATTCAACAGTCTTGCACAATTCACAGCGCTTACCAGAGCACATACCCTCCCCAGTGTCTATCACCCAGTCACCCCATCCCTCCCACCCCACCCCCCACTCCAGCAACCCTCAGTTTGTTTCCTGCAATTAAGAATTCCTCATATCAGTGAGATCATATGATACATGTCTTTCTCTGTTTGACTTATTTCACTCAACATAATACCCTCCAGTTCTATCCACGTCGTTGCAAATGGCAAGATCTCATTCCTTTTGATGGCTGCATAATATTCCATTGTATATATATACCACATCTTCTTTATCCATTCATCTGTCGATGCACATCTTCAAGTAGCCTAATCTTTTAAGAGTTCACCATACAGGGGATCCTGGGTAGCATTGTCAGTTAAGTGTCTGACTCTCGGTTTCAGCTCAGGTATGATATCAGGATTGTGAGATAGGAGCCCGACGGGGGCTCCGTGCTCAGTGCAGTCTTTTGAGTTTCTCTCTCTCTCTCCCTCTGCCCTTCTCCACTTCTTTCTCTCTCACTGAAATAAATAAATCTTAAAAAAAAAAAAAAGAGTTCACCAAAGAAAGCCCTTCCCCTGTTTAAATCTTCCCTTCTCCCATTAAGGACTTCCTAATAGGAGTCTGACAGGCTGACCTCCCTTCCCCAGACATCTAGGACACCTGTGATCTAAAAACACCATTTAAGGGATTGTGCATGTAGACAAATGACTAGTTGTGCTGGAGCTGGCTTGTACTAGCTTGTGAGAGACTATGGCATATAGCTCTTTCCAGCTCTGCATTCAGTGGTGGCAGAAATGAGCAAACACTACAAATCAGAGATTTTGTTTTTAGGAGAGCTCATTTACCAGCACATCACTGCATGTAACACACATATAACATACCTGTCTTGTACACTTAAAACGTTTTTGTAAAGAGGTCTTAACTGTAAGTCCTATAATCTCCTTGAAGATGGAATCACATTTTATAGGACTTTCTTAATCTCCGAAGAGTTGGGCAAACAGTAGGGATTTTATAAGTACTTTCTGATCATTTTGAAAGAGTGTGTTCAGTTCTCATCTTGCCATAGCGATTCATTAATGACACCCACTTTGCCCTGTTTTTGTTACAGTGAACTTTAAGATGCTGTTATTTGAAATTACTCTGATAGCTAATTGCTTTCCCTCTCCCTGTGAGGTAATTTCATAAACATCAAAATATCAAGTACTTGCAGCCCAGAAAGACAGATTCCAGTAAGTGATAGTCTCTCGGGTCCTGTGCATCCTCTGGCGATGCTGTGCTCTAGGACACAGGCCGCCTGCTCCGTCTGTGGCTCAGTTGTACTCTGCATGTTCTGTATTACCCAGCAGGTCTCTTTTGGAGGCCTGGCTTGATGCTAGTCAGTTATTAAGAATCTTGAAAAAGGGAGGGGAAGTGTGAGGTATGTGCTTCTGGATGGGCAAAGGGCCCTTAGAGGGGAGCACAGGATCTATCAGAGTGAAATGAAGTCAGATATTAACATTGACAGTCATGTGCAAGTTTCTCAGAGTCCTGACCTTTTTATGTCTTCATTTCTCATCCCTCTAGTGAGATAGCAAAGCTCATTGGAGAGACCGATGCTCTGCAGTTCTCATATTTGCAGACCTTGTGCTCCTTACAATTCTTACACAAAGGTAGAGATTCTCACAGATCTGGGGTATGTCTGCAGAAAGACTACTGTCTGTCCTACCTCAGGGGTCCTTTAAGGGACCAAACATACCTGAATTTTTCTTTTCTGTGGCCTCCTTCTTCAGTAAACCACTATAGTGTTCAATCACTTTGTCCATTTTTAAACTGGAAAAATGTTTTTATTTCCCTTATTCTAGCAAGACTAAAATAGGGAGTAGATTATGATTATATCCTGTATCCTGAGAATTTAAAGAAAGTTACACACTGGCCTTTTTTTCTCTTAATCATATTTATGGGGGTAGGCAGGCAAGAGGTAGAGGATGCTTTATGCTTTGTGATATGACTGTTTACTTAGGTTTATGTTCCATGAGTAAATGAAACAGCATCCACTTCCTTTTCCCATCTTGCCAGAATTCCCAACATACAGACTATTTGGCTGACTTTCAAACTGAAGAGCTTCCTTCAAATTCATTGTCCCAATCTCCTCCCCTTTCCAGGGGCCTTTAATAAATCCTCAGTCCTAGGGGAGGAAGCAAAGGCAATCAACTGGTTTTCCCATTTTGCTTGTCAAATGCTTTTTAAAAAGTTTTATTTATTTATCAGAAAGAGAGAGAGCACAAGCAGGGGGAGCTGCAGGCTCCCCGCTGAGCAAGGAGCCTGATGTGGGGTCGATCCCAGGACCCTGGGACCATGACCTGAGCAGAAGGCAGACGTTTAACCGACTCAGCCACCCAGGTGTCCCTTCTCAAATGCTTTTAAAATTCTCCCTTTGAAAAGAAAAGGCTTTGCAGAGGTGGCTCTGTTCTCCGTGTTAGGGACAGATAAGGAAATTCGTCCCTCCTGCCACCACACTTACTGTGACCTCGGTGCGCCTCGGCAGCTTCACCAGCTGGAGGGCCCCATCGCTTTCCAACCTTGGCCTCTGGGCTGACAGGACAATAGACCACATCTGGCTCTGCTGGCACCACATTTCTGGGCTGATTTCCTGACTCTTCATAAATCACAATCCTTAACAGGCTTTACACGTTTCTTATCAGTTACAGAGTGGCTGAATTTTATCATCACCTCACTGATCAGCCTGTAACAAGTTTTCCTGGTTGTGCTGAAACAGAGAAAGTAAGCAATATCCATCTTGTTGAACCACTGACTTACACAGGTGCTGAGGAGCCTCTTAGGAAAAAACCTGACACTTTTCTACAGTTTGAGTCTGGACATGTCTGAAAGATGAGGAACAATGGAAACCAGATTAATGAAAACCCCCAATAAGGGAGAAAGGAGACTTGCAAGATAAGCTAGACCCATCATCAGGACCCAAACAACATTTATTTCAATACTTAATTCAGTGTTTATGGGACGCCTACTATATACCAGAGCCTGCACTAAGTGTCAACCTTAATTTTGTGTGCTTCGTCATCTGTGAGTACAGAAAATAAGAAGACAGACCCTATTTGGGTTTTCTATGTGTGGTTTAGGCAGTCAGGACAATTTTACAATTATGACTTTAATAGTCTGAGCACCTTTAGAGAAAGTACTAATTTTGATTACTAATGATATTCAAATTGAGTTACTTTTTAAATATTAATTAATGCTACCCATGATACTGGAATAAAATCCTAAATATGTTAACATATTTCAAAAGAAAAATTATCAATGTAACCTAATAATTTTCATATAAAATTCTATTATTTCAACAAAAATTTGGTATTGCATTTGTTATGATTACCCGACAGTGGTAGCTTCCCATCATTTTGGGGATGCTTGATTAGATGTGTCCAAATCCCTGACTGCATTAAACAAATGATTGTATTCTATATAATTCCATGTGTTGTGCATAACTGCGCTAGCCCTTCCATTTGCCATTTTATCCCTAAACAAAGACCCAAACACTCAGAATGTGAAATGAAAACATTGATGGGTTTGAAGTTAAGTGGAAACTCATGAACCTTGAGTTTTTACCCTACCTAAAATTTGACCATATGACTTCAATTCTCAGGATAAACCCTAAAATGATGTGGCAGTTACTGTGCTGCTGGTAAGATTGCAAAGCTATGTCATTGGAATTCATCTATGTCAGTTTCCATTTCTGGGGGTATATTTTACCACGGGAATAGTGTGTGGTGGAAAAGAGATATAAGAGAATTGAGTAATGCTGAGTTAGCATCTCCAGGTACCCATGGTCCCAGAGGGCAAAGTTATAAGAGCAGTGGTGAGCACAGACCACTCAAGCTATATCGCTAATGTTAAATGAAGGAATATAATGGAAGCTATCAAGAATCTAGGTAACAGCTGGACATTCGACCTCCTCTGTAGCTTTGGGAGCAAATCTATACGATGCATAAAAATTTCTAGGATGGTGAATATGTAAAGAACCACATAAAGAACCACACAGATATAAAAAAGACCTGCAAAAACTTTCAGCTATAAGATGAATAAGGTCTGAGGATCTAATATAAAACATGGTGACTGTAGTTGATAACACTATATTTATAACTGAAATTTGCTAAGAGCAGAACTTAAACATTCTCACAAAATAAAAAAAAGAAGGAAAGATAAATATGCAAATGATGAATGTCTTTACTAACTAGCTGGAGGGGATCCTCTCACAATCTATATGTATACCAAATCACAATGATGAACACTTTAAATACATATCTTCCAATTCTATATGCCAACTATATCTCAATAAAGCTGAAAAAAATACCTATATTTAGTGAAACTCATTCATTGCTATAATGTGCACTGTCATAATTTCTGATGAGACAAACGAACTGGCAGAAGACTGGAATTTCCCTTTATAAGATTCTGGGTATAAACATGAGAGTATTTAGCCTTCTTCATAGAGTTCAATGCATCAAAGTAACTTAGCAGGTTCTGGGGCACTAGTGTAAGGATGGAAACTTCAAAACTCATCGATTCCCACTTCCCTGCATCTGAAAATATTTCCAAGCCTATTTTCTGAGGCTGTGATACATGCCTCCAGTGTTGGAGTCTGTTTCAGTTGCTTAGGTCATAGCAACTTCTGCTGCTCTCTGGGACAGTCACATCATGGTAGAGAAAGCCTGATTTCCCCTGAACTATTTCTAGGCTAAGTGGATTGGCTTCTAGATTACTGCCAATAAGTTTCCACTATTGTTTGCCTACCACACGAGGAACTGCTATCAATAACACTGTATAACAATAACAAATACTACTAACAATAACTAAGAAAAGTAGCATTGGCAATTCTGGTAGCCGGCGTCAAGTCACGCAAGCCTACAGGAATTAATGAACAGCACAAGAAGCCAGAAGTGGGCCACTGAGGTCTGAAGACAGCCACCACTGTGAAAGAAGTATCCACATTAGAACTGTGAAAATTAATCAAGGGAAACCTCACTAGAAGGGAATTAGAAGGTTCAGCAGAGGGAGCTTTCACACCCTACCACTCGTCAATTGCAGATCCAACAGGAAGAGACGGACCTTGCAAGTGGATATACTACCTTTACTACCCCAACAAGAAGGAAAGATGTCCTCCTCCCCCTGCAATAGTCCAGCCAATGAAAGACAGCAACAACCGAGCCAATGAGAAGCCACTATCCTTCCAGCTCCCAGTTTACTCCAATGGAATAACAGTCTATACTGATTCCATTGATTACTGAATACAACAGCTCACAACACAGGATGCCAAAGGATGAGGTATCTTGAGACTGAGTTACACTAACTTTGTAGCAATGCACAGGAGAAACAATAACAAAAAAACTATAGTTTACAATACAGAGCAAGACTTTTTCAAGTCTTAGGAAAGTCAATAAAGTAACCAGGGATCTTATTTAATGCCATTTTACAATTTCCTAATAATAAAACATTTTAAAGATGTTTTGTCAGTTTCTCAGGTAGCATATCAACCTTCAGCTGTTTTTGTTAACAACTGGTGATCAATATTTGAGGTGATGTGGCTTCTCCTGTCACATTCTAGCTCATTTATTTCTCTACCCACACTAATCACATGGCCCATTGTAATACTGCCTCTGGTACCCTCCTGGCTATTCTCATGCTTTGAAGAATTTTCACATTAAACTTTTCAACAAATTGCCAAGTCTACATATTCTAATTGCTCCTTGTTTGAAACGAATTTTTAAGAATATTTTATATGTGGGAGAATTGTTTTGACTATTTTTGGGGTGACGGTTTCTATTTCTTCAACCTTGAAGCATTTTTAAGTTGTTTTTTTTTTTTTGCCAATTCTTCAAATGACATATCAGCATTAATTTTGTATGTTTTATCACCAGTAACTAAAGCTGAACATTCCTATTCAAATATTAAAACCATTTTTAATAAGTCAAGAAATTTTGGCAAATTGGTAATTCAGTGAATTGAATCTTATTTTTCAAAGTATTGCTTTTGTGGTGACTTGATCTCCCAAAAGCTGGAGGCACTAAACTATGTCCATGCTTACACTGAACAACTTCTATAGAATATAAATAAATACTGACATTTTTGAAGTATTTTGGTTACAATAGTAGCTCGGATGAAAAGCATACACATTAGAACACACCGCCCATGGGGCGGCTGGGTGGCTCAGTTGGTTAAGTGACTGCCTTCGGCTCAGGTCATGATCCTGGAGTCCCGGGATCGAGTCCCGCATCGGGCTCCCTGCTCGGCAGGGAGTCTGCTTCTCCCTCTGACCCTCCTCCCTCTCATGCTCTCTGTCTCTCATTCCCTCTCTCGCAAATAAATAAATAAAATCTTAAAAAAAAAAAAAAAGGAACACACTGCCCATGATGTAAATGATTAATAAAAGGACAAACTCTTGAAAGATTTAGGCTCCAGAAGTTGAGAAGTGTCTTTATCACAATCCCAAAGAGTTTATAAATAACCCAGAAGGCTCAGGATTCTGTTTATAGGTGTTATATTGTGTCCTTCATCTAGGAATATTGCTGAACACTGCTGGATCTTTTGTTTGCTTACCTATTCATGATACCTTACAGGAACTTTTGTTTCACTGTCTCCACCATGAAGGTCCCACTTGTTAGGAGTTATAATAATAATTATTGTTTGTGTAGTAATATATTACTTATAAAAATTGTGTATACCGTTACCGCTATTAATAAGGCAATAAACATAGATCAATGGAACAGAATAAAAAACCCAGAAATGGACCCTAAACTATATTGTCAACTAATCTTTGACAAAGCAGTAAAGACTATCCAATGGAAAAAAGACAGTCTCTTCAACAAATAGTGTTAGGAAAACTGGACAGCAACATGCAAAAGAATGAAACTGGACCACTTTCTTACACCATACACAAAAATAAATTCAAAATGGATGAAAGACCTAAATGTGAGACCTGAAACCATCAAAATCCCACTAGAGGAGAACATAGGCAGCTCCCTTTTTGACATGGGCCATAGCAACTTTTTACCAGACACGTCTCTGGAGGAAAGGGAAGCAAAAACAAAAATGAACTACTGGGACCTCATCAAGATAAAAACCTCTGCACAGTGAAACAATAGAAACTAAAGGCAACCTACAGAATGAGAGAAGATATTTGCAAATGATATATCTGATAAAGGGTTAGTATCCAAAATCTATAAAGAACTTATCAAATTCAACACCCAAAAACCAAATAATCCAGTTAAGAAATGGGCAGAAAACATGAACAGACATTTTTCCAAAGAAGACATACAGATCACTGACACATAAAGAAGTGCTCAATATCACTGATCATCAGGGAAAAATAAATCAAAACCATGATTACATAACACCTCACACCTCTCTGAATGGCTAAAATTAACAACACGGGAAACAACAGATGTTGGTGAGGATGAGGAGAAAGGGAAACCTTGTTACATGGTTGGTAGGAATGCAAACTGGGGCAGCCACTCTGGAAAACAGTACGGAGTTTCCTCAGAAAGTGAAAAATAGAACTACTCTACAACCCAGCAACTGTGCTACTAGGTATTACCCAAAGTATACAAAAATAGTGATTTGGAGGAATACATGCACCTTGATGTTTATAGCAGCATTATCAACAATAACCAAATTATGGAATAACCAAATGTCCAGTGATGAATGGATAAAAAAAGAATTCATTCTTTTTTATGGCTGAATAATATTCCATTATATATATTACTCAGCCATAATAAAAAATGAAATCTTGCCATTTGCAATGATATGCGTGGAACTAGAGTATATTATGCTAAGCAAAATAAGTCAGTCAGACAAAGACAAATACCATATGATTTCACTTATATGTGGAATTTAAGAAACAAAACAAATGAACATGGGGGGAAAAAAGACAGAGGCAAGCCATAAAACAGACTCTTAACCTCAGAGAACAAACTGAGGGTTGCTGGAGGGTAGGTGGGTGGGGGATGGGCTAAACAGGTGATGGATATTAAGGAGGGCACTTGTTGTGATGAGGACTGGGTGTTATATGGAAGTGATGAATCACTAAATTCTACTCCTGAAACTAATATTACACTATATGTTAACTGGGATTTAAAGAAAATGTGAAAAAAAAAAAATAAGGCAATGAGCTAGTTTCATTGTTGTGGATTTTTTATAAAGAGGGAGAATTTTGTATAGTAATGTAGAAAAGTATCTCAATTCTTCAGCTACAATTTCAATGTATTGCACATTCACATGTAGAGATTTCAATTAAGAACCTGTGAATAATCAATTTAATACTCAGAAAGCCAAGGTCCTTTTTCCCAAAGCTGGTTCAGGCATGGACCTATGCCTTTACCATTAATATGCCTCAACTCTAATGTAGCTTCTCCTAAGGCAGAAGATAACAAATTCAAGAAGAATTTATTAAGCTGAGGCTAACACTAGCATTATCAGAATGGCTTTTCAATAAAGTCAGGAATCGAACTGACAGCACCAATCGAAACTGGACATCTTTGATTTCATTGGTAAGACAAAAAACCCAAGAAACAATGTTTGGCTACAAAACCAAGTAGCAGCAAATGTACGTACACCAGATTTTTCTCTTAGTAGTCATAAAGTAAAGCTACTTGTCTCTTAGATGCCCCAAGCCAGTCCTGCCCCGACCAGGCTCTGTTCTCATGTTTCCCTGGATATAGTACAAGGAAATCATTGACCAATCTTGAGCTATATTCATGTTGGTGACTGGCGGGGATTAATATTCTCTTTGAATTACAGTAACTTTCTCTGAATAAAACCATGCACAAAAACCCACTTTGATTACAATATGTAACTATGATATAAAATGAAGATGCAAAATCTCTGGACACTGAAAACCAAAATAGCCTCTTAACTGCTTTTCCTAAAATAGGTGATATAAAACCTCTTTTACAAAGAGATAATTGGCTACCATTAATAGTCTTATAAAATGTCTCTTGTTTCTGCTGTAAAATTAAAATATGTCCATAACAAAAGAGAAGACTCCAAGTTTTAACATTTGATTTTTTTAAATTTTTTATTGTTATGTAAATCACCATACATTACATCATTAGTTTTTGATGTAGTGTTCCATGATTCATTGTTTGTGCATAACACCCAGTGCTCCATGCAGAGCATGCCCTCTTTAATACCCATCACCAGGCTAACCCATCCTCCCACCCCCCTCCCCTCTAGAACCCTCAGTTTGTTTTTCAGAGTCCATCGTCTCTCATTAACCTTTGATTTTAATGCTGAAGTCATTTTGCAAAAAAAAAAAAAAAAAATACATGTGATATTTATATAGTAAATCTAGCTAAGATTTTACTACCAAATGATGACCTGCAGAAGCACTGTGAAATGACTTAATTTCTTATACACTTCTTCACTTAGTAAAAAGGGCTATTCGTCACATTTTAGCCCATATAATTTATAAATGATTGATACAATTAAAACTTAATTCGTGACCTAATTGTGGGAAAATGCCTACTACACATGAAACAGAGGTTGCAGCGTTGACCAGTTGAATCCTAAGTTTGAAAGTTTTATAAATTAAGGATATTAATGCTATCAAAAATAGCAAATGCTATCAAAGTACCCTTCCTGTCTTGTGTTTTGAGGTTATCTCCAGTTGGTGACTGGAAAGCCAATAAGGAACCCAGTTCCATTTCATGCTGGAAGTTTAGCCCTCTTGTCAAAGGAGGAGTGATCAGAGGCACAATGACGGCAGCTGGAGAGATATGAGAAGCAGGTTCTGCCAGCATGGGCACAGTGATGAGGCTAGGTAAGGAGAAATAATGACTGGACACAACCAAGCTGGATCTGATTAGCAATTGGGAGCCTCTCCTGCCTCATGAGCAGATGATAAAAACTATTCTGTATGTGAAGGATAAACTGGAAGGGAAGAAAATGCAGACAAGGAGCCCAGCTAAGAGGTTGTTACAAACACGTGTGAGGCAGGTAGGATATTGGTTATCGTGGTGGCTGTGGAACTAGTCAGAAAAGTTTAATGGGGAAAGTACTGAATGAATTGGCAGCTGATTGAGTGAGGAGGAAGGGGGAGAACAGGACAGAGAGGCAGTAACTAAGATGCGCTCCGATGTTGGGAGCCTAGGGTCCCAGGAGAGTGTGGAGGCCTTGGCATTCATGGAGAATTTTGAAAGAGCTGCAGATTTGAGGAGAAGATGGAATGGAAGCAGAGTATGTAAAGCACTGGTTCAGAAAAGAAGACTATATTGCATGGTAAAGAAAAATTGAATCATGTCTAAATATCAAAAGAGAAGACATGGAAGAAAAATATTTAAAGTATTAGAGATTAAAGTATTAGAAAAATTCCCACTATGCATGAAATCCATGGTCAGGAGAATCTGTGCAGTGAAGACACTACTGAAGAGGGGAAAATGAAGTCTTCAGAGATATCTAACCCTAAAATGAGTCAGTGGGGAGGGAGTGCTGACAAGACCCTGAAGAAAAGCAGGTGGAAGAGAGGAAGTGACAGCACAAGATGATGCCAGTATGTCAGACTCTTGAGGATAAGCTGAATCTGTCATCATACCCTTTTCCACCCTGAAATCCTGATTCATGGTGTCTCTACCCTCCCTATTCATTCGTTCATTCATTCATTCACTCACTCACTCAAAAACTGATTAGATACCTTATCAGTAGCAGGCACATGCTCGGATATGAAGATACATAATGTAGAATCTTTGTCCTTGAAAAGCTCACAGACACACAAAAAGTTATTGGATAGGGTGGGAAATACACATGCTCGTAATTCATTATGGTAAGTGCTCACTTCGAGAACACTAAGGACAGCACAAATAATTCTGACTAGGAAGTGAGCAAGACTTTCCAGAGGATGTTTGTCAAAAAAGTCATATGCATGAACACTTATCACCAAATGCTTTCACCAATAGATATCTACAAGAACGTTCATAATAATATTATTCATCAGATCCCCTGATTAAAATCTATGCAAGTGTCCATCAACAGCAGAATGGATAAATAAAGTGTGGTATATTCATATAATGGAGTGGGAATGAACAAATCACAACTACACACAACAACACAGATGACATAATGTGTGGGAAAAGCCAGACAGACATAAAAGAGTATGATTCTACTTAGATCAAGTACAAAAACAGGCAACGTGATTCTATGGTGTTAGAAACCAGGATGGTTACCCTTGGGAGAAGGCAGAGACTGAAAGGGAGCCTGAGGGGAGTTCCTGTGGCGTTATTAACATTGTTTCTTGATGCAGATGCCCTTTACAATGTATGTTGACTTTGTAGAAAGTCTTCAAGCTATGCACTTATTACTTGTGAATTGTTCTGTATAAATGTTACACCTCAATAGAAAAAATAAACAAGTAAAATGAGGAAAGAAGGATTTGAAGCCTAAGAAGAGCAAGTTTGGGACACTGTGGAACGTGAACCACCAAGGACCTGATGAAAGAGTGTGTCAGCTCTCCCCTGCCTGCTCCTCAGCACTAGCTCTGCAGCCACCCCCGTCTGGAAGGGTCACTATTGTGGGTAGAATTGTGTCCCTCCAAAAAGACTGTGTTGAAGTCCTCGTCCCCAGTACCTCAAAATGTGACCTTATTTGGAAATGCGGTCATTACAGATGTTCATTACACATGTAAGTAGTTGAGATGTGGTCATACTGGAATAGGATGGGCCTCTACCAGTACGCCTGGTGTCCTGGGAAGATCATGTGAGGACAGAGACACAGGGTGGATGACACCACGTGAAGACACAGGGTTGGAGAGATGCATTGAAAAGCAAAAGAAATGCCAAAGATCGCTGGCAAATCACCAGAATCTAGGAAGAGGAAAGGGAGGATTTCCCTAAAGTTTTTAGAGACTGCATGGTCCTGGCAATACCTCAGTTTTAGATTTCCAGCTTCCAGAACTGTGAGATAGTAAATTTCTGTTGTTCTAAGCCACTAAATTTTGGGTACTTTGTTATAATAGCTCAAGGAAAATAATACATGGACTTTTATAGACCTTTATGGACGGCATTAATAGGCTTCCCTAGCACTAGATTTTGGCCAGTGTGAGGTAGCTGTAGGAGGCCCCACAGATTGGAAGGTGGAAAGTGTGCTGGGCTATGCTGGCAGCTGCTGAGTCTCTCCACCAAAGACTATAGCTCCTGGTCCAGGTCCTTTAACTGTAACATTATCATGCCTCTCTGGCCCAGGGGTGGTAATGGACCCTGTTGTTGCTAGCTCCACGGTACTTTCCCATCCCTGGTAGTTCTCCCTTTAGCTAGCCTATACTTTTGTACATAGGCCCCCATTAAACTCCTCTCAATTACCCTGTTTGAGGATTCTGCATGGATCCTGAATTATATAAAGGAGAGAACTAGCATTGCCTAAGTAGGACATACATACATATACACAACACAGTATAGTTTCAGAATAAGTTTGTGGGAGTCATGATGAGAGGCCTTCAGGAAGATTCTCTATGAGGGAGCTAAAACTTTAGATAATGACAGATAAAGATTTTTCCTGATACAGGTATATTGCCTATTGTTCTTTTTTTTTTTTTTTTAAGATTTTATTTATTTGTCCGGGGGGGTGGCAAAAGCAGGGGGAGTGGCAGGCAGAGGGAGAAGCAGGCTCCCCGCTGAGCAAGGAGCCTGATGCAGGACTCAATCCCAGGATGCTGGCTGGGATCATGATCTGAGCCAAAGGCAGAAGCTTAACCAACTGAACCACCCATCCCTATTGCTTATTGTTATTTTTTTTTAAAGATTTTATTTATTTATTTGACAGATAGAGACACAGTGAGAGAGGGAACACACGCAAAGAGAGTGGGAGAAGGAGAAGCAGGCTTCCCGGGGAGCAGGGAGCCAGATGCGGGGCTCAACCCCAGGACCCTGGGATCAGGACCTGAGCTGAAGGCAGACGCTTAATGACTGAGCCACCCAGGTGCCCCTTGCCTACCGTTCTTAAGCAAGGTCTGTGTACTGCCTCCCAGAGCCAGATTGCATTTCTGCAAGAGGAGAACTTGTACCTTCAGCAAAGCCCCTCCTTAAAACCCTTTGTTTAGAAACCATGTTTGTTGGTTTTTCCTCCCACAAAAGTAGAGAAGAGGAGAATTAATCTCTGAATGCAGGCAAAAGAATTTTGTGATTGGCTGTCACCATAGCCCATTATTTCTGTTCTGGGAAAAACCACCCATGGTCTATTGGCATGGGTTTGCCCACAGGCTACAGCCTTAAGAAAAAGCCCTTGGCTGGGCTCCTGGCTGGCTTAGTGGGTAGAGCACGTGACTCTTGATCTCGGGGTCATGAGTTCAAGCCCCCCCCCACCCCACTGACCCCACACTGGGCATGGGGCCTACTAAAATAAGCCTTGTGCTCCCAAAGGCTTCTGCTAGGTGCTCAGAGGCTGTTCCTAAAAAAAAAAAAAAAAAAAAAAGGGGGCGCCTGGGTGGCTCAGTCATTAGGCATCTGCCTTCGGCTCAGGTCATGATCCCAGAGTCCTGGGATTGAGCCTTACATCAGGCTCCCTGCTCAGCGGGAAGCCTGCTTCTCCCTCTCCCACTCCCCCTGCTTGTGTTCCCTTTCTTGCTATGTCTCTGTCAAATAAATAAATAAAATCTAAAAAAAAAAAAAGTAGAGGGAAGTCAAATCTTTTAATTTGTCTCATTATTATATAAAAAAAATGATGAATGGTCTGGTCCAAAGAGGGGGCAGTACCAAACTTGATATATGCTAAGAAAGAGAGACAGTAATTATAATTATAATTATAGTTACATTTGAACATTTGAGTGCTCACCACTCCTCACATGCCAGACTAAGCATTTTACATATCTCTCCAACACTACAGGATAGGTACTATTATTACCTCATTCTATAGATCAAGAAACTAAAGCTTAAGTAAATTGCCCAAAGTCACACAGCTGGTGAGTGTTAAGTTTAGGATTCACATCCAAGCCTATAATAGACACCAAAACTCCATTGTCTTCCCAGGACAAATGGGAAGAGAAAGCCCTTGGGTCACCTCCTCTCAAAGGCTGAAAAACTTAGGGATGGAGAAAGAAGTGAATTACATTTAAAAAAAAAAAAAAGGAGGGGGAATTCCACTCCAGATTTTGATCTCTGGCTGTGAGACCTCCATTTTGCAGATGAAGAACCAAAGTTTGGAGGTTAAGTAGTTTGCTCAAAATCCCATCCCAAATTAGCACAACCCAACCCAAATTTTTGCCTTCTTAATATGAATAATATGTTTTCAATGAATTAAAGCTAAACCTCCACATTTGGGAAGCTTGTGAGTATTAATCTTGGAAATTAAAGTGCTGATCAAAACAGAAAATGCCTTTCCCAGAAAAGGACTCTGCTATTAATTGAATTAATAAATGAAATCGAGTGCCTTGGGAGGGTTCTTTTTTCCTCAGGGTAATCAGGCTTAGTCTCTTACAAAATTGTGTGGAATAGCAATTGGCAATGTAGAGAAATATTTAGCAAGGCAGAACCTATAGAACTAAGAGACAAAATTAGATTTACTATGTAGTTAACATCCCAATGGGATCATGGAAAAAATGGCCAGTCTTAGTTTAGTGGAACTGAACTAGGGTTTGAACATTGTCAGCTACATGTATCTTAAGATTTAGGTTTATAAACTTTATGTTCTGTATTGATGCTAATTGAAAGACTAAAGTTTAATACACCTTTAAAATACAAGAAAGGACATCAATAGTGTCTGTCTAAGGTAGCAATAAGAAAATTTAAGAGGTAATGGAGTGTTAACAATGTAGCTAATTGTTATTCTCTAGTAACAGCTATGCCCCAGTGGCCTTATATATAGTTTCTTCCATTCCACTAACAGATACTCTCAGTGGTTTCACTTCCACAGAGCCATCCTGGGAACTTTAGGAGTGAAAAAAATAGCCTAATAGGAGAAAAACCCAACTCTGTAGTCCTCAAACTTCAGAGTGCTTCAAATCATATGGGAGGAGGGCTTTAAAAAAAGATTTCAGGGCCCCAATCCCAGAGTTTCTGACTCAGCAGCTCGTGGGTGAGGTCTAAAAACTTGCATCTCCAACACATTTCCAGCTGATGCTGATGCTGATGCTATCTGTCTAGGAAAGACACTTTGCTAACCTCTGATTTAACTGTATGGGCAGATCTGTTGCCTTAGGTGAGAATCAACCAGGAAAGTTGTCTTTTCTCCATTTATGTTTCCAGCAACTACCAGCTTCACATGCATCACAAGGTTAGAATCGAGGTTTAAAAATGAAAAAAAAAAAAAAAAATTTGGCATCTCTATTCCCAACACAAACATAGAAGCCAAAAAGATTCTATAAGATGGACCTAAAGTCAGAGCAAAAAAACACCAATCTAACGTGCCATAGGATTTTAGTGTGCTGTCTGGACATGCTGTACTAGGATTTACTTGATGAAGACAAGATGTTAACTCTCAATAAAATCATCTGAGAACAGCACTATTTTCTTTACTTAGCAGCTGACAATCTGGAGAATTGAATGGCAGTATATCATTCACCAAAGGCAGCAAACTAAGGAATGGTAAAAGAAAAATGAAAACAGAGAAGAAGGAAAAAATATCCAACTTTTCTATTTTCCTCTGCATGTAATGCACATATCACACTTATGTTGCACATGGAAGGAAGAAAGATTCCTGATGGCCCTGGTTGCCTATCATTGGATCATAAAATGAGAGAGCAAAACGTGAGTTCATTTTACAGAAGAGGAAATTGAGGCTCAGAGAGATTAAGCAACCATTACGAGTTCCCCTGGCTGGTGGTAAGTGACTTTCTGAAAGGCCTGGGCCTCCCATCCAGCATGCTGTCTAGCACACAAGTTACAACGGTTGTAAAGACAAAAGACACTGGTTAAAATGGAAAAATCACTAGGCTAGGATTTGCGTCAGGCTGTCCTCTGTGGACCTGTCACATACTCAGTCTGATCTCAGTTTCTTCAAGTCTAAAATGGAAATAACAATTCCTGTCCATAGGGTTGTTCTAGGGATCAGTGATGGAATGGATGTATGGTCACATTTTTGGAAACTGAAAAGCACTGCATAGACCATGACACTCTAGTGGTAAATGTGATGTGACTGATGAGCCTAATGGCATTTTATAGCTAAATAGAAGAATATGGACAGAAAGGAGCAAGGGTCTTAAAGAAAACATTTATCCAAAATAAAGAGCCAATAACAAGTAACTCCAAAAGACTTCTATTTGACATTTCTAGTGCTGAATGTCATATGCTTTTGGAAAGACAAGAAGTCAAAACAAAAGGAACAAACAAAAATCAAGAAAAGATTTAACCAAATCACATCCTGTACTCTCCAGATCATCCTGTATACTGGTATTAACTAGGAGGACCAAGTAGTCAAACTTTAAGCCTTTTGTATTAGTCATATATTCCATAGACCTGTTGGACTAACTAGCTGCTATTCATGACAAGTTGTCTGTCTTTCTGCCTCAGCTGGGGAAGTCCTAGGTCAATAATATCCAGACTTTAACTTTCAAATGGCTTATGGCTCTTGCAATTGCCAAGAGACTCCCAAACCTCGGGTTTGGGATTAGAATATCCATGGGACTATTTAACAACCCCATGGCCCTGCCAGTTAATGGTGATTACAGCTGTGAGGCTCCAGAATCCTAGGACTGCAGATACTCCTGGCCTGGGTATGAACTATAAAGCACTAGAAGTAATATGGTGACCTATGTGGAAATACCCAAAATAACCAAGGTCAGGTTGAGATGGGATAAGGAAAACTCAGCCTGAATTAGCATCCATAATATACAGCAAGAAAAATATACAGGGATTACTTGTCTCCACAGTCTATGTTTAGCAGAATGTGCTCCTTCGAAAGCTGGAATGTGTGGCTGATATTTATAGAAAGCACCGTAAGCATGTCCAGGACCTTTCTGTGGTATAAAAAAGCAAACTGCGGTGAGCCACAGAGAGGAATACATTGTCAATGTTGATAAATCGAAAAACCCCAGTGATGAGGATGTGATTATGTGACTCACTGGGGCTATTTCCCCATCTGTCATGTGTTCCATGAGGATCAGGACAGCTGTGAGGATAGAGATGGAGGAGGGAAGCATTGATGGTAAATAAGAAAACTTGTAAAGTTAAAATAAGCCTCTTACTTTTCTGGTGTCCCTATTTGACAAGAGAAGGGATGTAATAAGGTTGTCATCAGTCTTAACACTGTTGGGCCAGGTGGACAAAAACCCAACTATAAGGAAGAAAGAGGCCATGAAAAGAAATAAGAGCATATAATTTAAGACATTTGCTATCACTTCTTCTTTGGCTTTATTGAGAAAATCGTTACCTTTCTTATTCTATAACCTGTTCCTTTAGTTTACTAGGCACTTATTGGGCATTTATGTGCTTAATTTTATAGGGAAAACATTACTTCTGTCATTTTTCTATTTTGTGCTTCAGAAGAATGCCTCTCTCTTTCAGAGTGTTAGGTCCCAGGCAGGTTTGCCTGGCTTTTGGAAGGGCCACTGCTGGCCTATAGGTGCTTTTGAGTGGGTGGAGGCAGCTTCATGGGCACATGGCTAAGGGTGAGAAGTGAGGGCTGGATTTTGGCTCCCACTTGTGCCCCAAGCCAGGTGTCACTGGGCAGTGCACAAACTGCACACCTGTATTTGGCAGCCTAGCTTCATGTAATAAATATATTTTTAGTAAGTTGTATGTGATTAAATATGTATGGACTCACTGTGATCTTTGGTTTTCCTGTAAGAGGAGATATTGTAAATTGTCAGGGCAATATCTTATTTTATACTCTGCAGCAATTCCATGACGGATTTTTTTTGTGAGGGGAAGAAGTATCTCCTAATTTACCTATTATACGAATCAATAGTTAATAGTAATATTACAGTAATTATTTATTATAGAATAATTTAATAATAAATTAAATTAAGCTCAGCTTATTTCTTCATGTCCAGGGTGGCAAAAAACCTCTATCTATGTGCCCTAGAGTTCTTCAGAGTAAAAAACAAAAACAAAACACATAAAAAAACACAAAAAAACCACACACACACACACAAAAACCTTTACTACTATTCTTTTTAAAATATTTTATTTATTTATAAATATTTTATAAAATAAATATTTTATTTATAAGTATTTTATAAAATAAATATTTTATTTATTTGACAGAGCGAGAGAGGGAACACTAGCAGGGGGAGTGGGAGAGGGAGAAGCAGGCATCCTGCGGAGCCTGGGATCCTGAGCCAAAGGCAAACGCTTAACAACTGAGCCACTCAGGTGCCCGATTTACTAGCTATTCTGTAGAAATACGTGACACTATAACAAATTTATTTCTCACGACCTAATGGTCAGGAAAGCTTCTCTGAAAAGTAAAAGTGTTGGCAGTTGTCAAGGGAGACAAGAAAATAGAAGTGTTACTGGTAAATTATTCCCCAAATTTGTTTCTCTGCGCTGTCAATCCCCCACTATCCACCCTTCTAGTACAGCGTAGTCTAGGTTTGGAGATGCAGAAGCATGTGCTATATGCAGAGACAGAAGACGAAGTATTTTCCCCTTTTCTTAGTGTAATGTGGGCTTAATATGTTAGAAATGATTATAAACCGACCATCTTGTTCAGAACTAGTTTGGGTGGACATAACTAAACCCAGCTAGTGTTGGGTAAGGGCAAGGGAGGAGCTGGGACTCGAGAACTTGATGCCAGGTCTCAGACTCCGTCATTCTTACTTTCTCTCCATCTCTCCTCATGACCTCTGTCTCTCAATCACTTGGTCTCTGTCCATAGGTCAGCTTTTTATTCTTAGACCTATTTCCTCATGGATATACAACCACCCGCTGCTCTTCCGCCAGATATCTCCTAGCTTCACCACCAGAGGGAGACTGAGACTCTGGTCCCCGTTGAAAGATTGGTGGGGAGGACTCTGGCCTGGCTTGTGTTCTCCCCGCTGAACCCAAACCTGCTGGATTCAGCTCCAAGCAGGGCCACCAGGGACAATCAGAGGAGGCAGGAGAGTGGGATCTCTAAGTGAAGGGCGGCTCCTACATACATAGGTTAGAGTAGAGGAAGGAGCATTTCCAGAAGAAAGCTGTACGGTTGTGGGCAAAGAAGGCCCACTATGCACGTTCTTACACCACGTGAGAGTTAATGGGCTCTTTTGTATGTGTTTATTCAACATGTATTTATTGAATGCTGCCTTATGCCAGCTAGGAAGCGTGGAGTTGGAAGACACAGTTATGGGTGTATTGCAGAGCCCAGTCCGATTTAATGGCATGGATGCTCAATGATTAAGAACTTGGGCTCTTAGTTAACAAACATGAGCTTAAATCTCAGCTTTCCCATTTACTTGGGCAGGTTATTTAACCTATCTCAACCTCAATTCTCCTTACACTCAAAGCACTTCACCAAAGAGCCTGGCATATAGTAAGCACTCAATAAATGACAGCTATCGGGGCACCTGGGTGGCTCAGTTGGTTAAGCGACTGCCTTCAGCGCAGGTCATGATCCCAGGGTCCTGGGATCGAGCCCCACATCAGACTCCCTGCTTGGCGGGAAGCCTGCTTCTCCCTCTCCCACTTCCCCTGCTTGTGTTCCCTCTCACGCTGTGTGTGTGTGTGTGCGTGTGTGTGTCAATTAAATAAATAAATAAAACCTTTAAAAAATTAAAAAAAAATAAATGACAGCTGTCATTATTCAAAAACATACGGAGATCTTATTGTCCCCAGTGTGTTAATACAATGGTGGACTGTCTTCATGAAGATCAAATAGAATTTGGAAAAAAAAATCCATATTGTTTTATTTGGATGGGGGTAGGGGAGGGGAGCTTAGGCGTCTTCACCAGAACAGTCCCTCTTCAGGCACAAAATACACAGAAGCCCTTGTACAAACTAGAGCTCAATTTATTGTGGCACCTAGTCCTAAATTCCTTGTGTGTCTGGATCTTGTGCCTTTTCTCTGCCCCTTCTCTAATACTTGCCTGCCTCACCGTCTGTGTTTTGACCCTCTGCACTCCTGATTCTCTGCGTTTGATTCTGACCTTCTTCACCTTCACCTTCCTGACAGGTGTTCTGACTCTCGCAGACAATTGAGGCCTACATACTTCCATACCATTGCTGGGGTAATGTTTCACTGAATAGAGAATCAGGGACATATTGGGATAACAGCACCAACCCAGGAAGAACAAATCAAAAACAGGGAGGGGGTGAATGTATACATTGGAGTAGATGGAGATAGCTTAATGTAAGTGGTGCAAAGCCCTTATATGAAGAGAAAAATATGTCTCAAAGGACGGCAAGTAGGTACATTTTAGTGGAGGGTTGCCATAAGGCAGTTTATGGCCGGATCCAGAAGGAAATAGGAAAGAGCAAGGCAAGGAAAATGAAGACACACAGTGTGAAAAACGTGTGCAGGTAGAAGGATTATCAGGGTCTCATTAAATTCCCAGAAGGCTGGACAGTCCAATTTGGAAATGGACAGGCACCAAGGCAGCTCTGGAAGACCAAGAAGGAGGGACCCTAGCAAAGTCTCCTGATAGGTAAGGGTACCACCAAAAAATGTGTAGAGTACCTATGTTGCTTTCTTGTGACCCTCACGACAGATTCCGATACCTGGGAGAGAACATCTGATTGGGGAAGCATACACCCTTGCTGGCCTGGGGCTTTGAGAGAAAGGAGCAGGTCACTTCAACTGTTATGGAGGGAAGGCCCTGGATCCACCATCCACCAGCATCACATTCGGTGGAAGACAGGTAATTCCCCAAAGGAAATCGGGGTGCTGCTAGGAAATGGGGAGCAAATATCCTCTATACATTCTTGCACCACAACATTTTTGGTTATTTCAATACAGAAAAATGAGTTGCACTGATTAGAGGAAAATAAAAGTTTCCATGATTCCAACATTCAGGGATTTTAGAATTTTTTCTTCCCAGAAGCCATTTTTGTAACTGTAAATGTTATGTAGAAATCCAAATACAAAACGGGTAAAAAAGCAGAACTACTGCAGTAGGAAGGGGAAGAAAAGCCCCCACATTGAGCCCCACCATGGAGAACCTGTGGCTTTGAGAAACACGGTTTAAGAAAAATCTCTGCTAAAAGTCCTTAATGGTGGTTATTTAAAAAGAAAAACAAAAAAGCAAACAAAAACTTTGAGCACATATTAAAAGGCAATTCTGAAATTAGACTTTTTAGCGGAAGAAAATATATGAACCAATGTATTTATATCCTAGTTCTAGTCCTTCCTTCCTGTGAACCAGAAGTTCAATTATGGCTATTAAGAAATTAAAATGCAAGAATGCTAGACTGCCCATAAAAAAAATGTTTCTTTGCTTTTTAGATATTTGTTCCAGGTTGCTGTGCCAATTCACGTTATTCCTTAAAAGGATAGAAAATGTACTCTTTATCATTAATATGTTGCACTTGGTACTTGAAAAGGATGAGACTGAATTCTGTGATGTTAGAACCGCTGGTGCAACCAGCAGAGCTGATCTCTATACAAGTAGCTTCAGTGGAGAATAAATCAAAGACTGGAGGGCACGAACTCTACAATTGCAGAGGTATTCTCTCCAGCTCAAAAGGAAAGTGCATTGACTGGCAGAAAAGCAAGTTGCTAGCACCAAGCCCCGCTGAATGAATAGGGAAGTTCAGAGAAATCTGCACTATTGAAACTGGCACATTTCTAGAGCATCAAAATTTATATGCAACCTTTTATTTTCCAGTTTAAAACTGTTTCCAGCATCTTCAAACAGCAACTTGTATGAAATTTTTGAATATGTGCCTGTTCCGAGTTCTTAATCTTTATGTTTAAAACAGTGATTCCCCAACCCCTTTGCTTAATTGCAAAATCAATCCTGGCCACCTGAATGATAAACATAAGCAGCTTGTTCTTCCGTCACAATTAGGAAAGATGAATATGACTGTTTAACAGCTGGGGTCAGAAAGAAGAGATTCGGGAATGTAAAGAAATATTTATTATTGTTGTTGTTGAAAAAGTAGACTCATAAAATCCAGCACAGATTGTACTAAACCTGCTGACTTTCGTTTCAAATGAGAAGCTAAATACGGGTGACAGGAAACCGGTAGTGTGGGGGATTTCAAAGAGATCTCACGTTCTAATCCTTCCTTTCACAATCTGGGATATTGTTCAGTATGCGTTTAGGGGAGAGGCAGAGGAAATGCTAACATTAATTAGGCCTTGAGGAAAAAGCAAATTAAATGTATTTCTGAACAGTTTATTTATATATAGGAATTAATTTTATCCTCGGAGAACTCATTGTCGTACCTGTAAGCCAGAATTACTAGGTCGAATTCTTATATTTAGCCCATGCTAGAATCATACAATGATATTTATAGGACTTGTATAAGCCTTATTATATATGACTTCTGACTTTTTATTCCTGAGGTACCACCTACAGGGATTGGTGATAATTGCTTTGGGGGTCAAGTAATAATAATAACAGTAATAAAATAATGATAGTTTTTTCCAGTTGGGAATTGATCATCTAGTTGGGCAAGTAAGCACATACACATGAAAAGCTAAATAATAAAACAAAGCAATACATATGTAAGGTCTAAATAGGACCCTAGGAATTAGAAGAGAGCTATCACCATGAGCTATTGTGATCACTGAAAAGTTTGTGGATCATGCAGGACCCTTAGCTGAGTTTTTACACATTGGTAGGATTTTTATTAGAAAAAAAAGAGGGAAGACAGTATCCATTTTAGGCAGGAGAACTCCCATGCACAATACTGAGGGCAGCATTAGGCTGAATAACACTAGCTGCTGTAACAGTCTCCAAATGTCTGTGATTTAACACAGTAAACCTTAATTAACTCACTTACATCCCAATCTAATGTGGCGGGGGCAAGAGTGGGGAGAGAATAAGGGGCTCACCTCTTCTCAGTCATGCAGAGCCCAGACTCATTCCATCTCTTGATATCATCATCTTCCATGTGTGGTTCCCAAGGTTACCACAGAAGAGATGAGTAAATGGTGGAATGTGCATGGGAGATTTTCAGAGGACAAGCCCCGCAGTGGTGTAAATCACTTCTGCTCACATTCTACTATCTAGAACACAGTGGGATAGCTCCAACTTGACTGCAAGGAAACTGGGAAGTGTAGTTTATGTATGTACTCAAGAGCAAACGTATGCATTGTTTTTGCTGCAGGAGGTCACATGAAAGACAGTAAGAAGAGCATATCACAGTGGCAACTTTAATGGCTATTGCTGGTCACCTCACTAGTCCCCATTTTCTCCTTCCTAATACTACCCCAAGTTTTGTTACCTATGCACCTCCTTCAGTTCAAGGGATATGGACACTAACTTTAAGCAAGAAGAGAAGACAAGTTTAAACTTGATAGCAGAGGGAGTAAATTGGATGCCATTCTTGGTTCCTTTGTAGATAATTGACATGGAAAAAATGGCACTTGTCAACAACAGTATGGGGTAGACATGAAAAAGAGTGGAGAGACCTGAAAAGAAATAATATATTTGTAATATTTTAAATTATATTTTTCTTTTTTTCGAAGATTATTTGAGAGAGATGGAGAGCACAGAGGGAGAGTGAGAGGGAGAAAGAGACTCCCCACTGAGCAGGGAGCCCGATGTGGGACTTGATCCCAGGACCCCGAGATCATGACCTGAGCCGAAGGCAGATGCTTAACCACTGAGCCACCCAGGTGTCCCAATAATATTTTTCTTATCTGTAATTTTTTTCCTACACTCTCTATTACTAGACCATGAGATTCTGAATTGTTGCCCTAGGAAAGAGGAAGGCAAATACCAGAAAAAGCAAGAGATGCCAGGATGATACATTTTTTTAAATTTTATTTTATTATGGTATGTTAATCACCATACATTACATCATTAGTTTTTGATGTAGTGTTCCATGATTCATTGTTTGCGTATAACACCCAATGCTCCATTCAATACCTGCCCTCCTTAATACCTATCATCGGTCTAACCCATCCCCCCACTCCCCTCCCCTCTAGAACCCTCAGTTTGTTTCTCAGAGTCCATAGTCTCTCATGGTTTGTCTCCCCCTCCGGTTTCCCCCCCTTCATTTTTCCCTTCCTACTATCTTCTTTTTTTTTTTAACATATAATGTATTATTTGTTTCAGAGGTACAGGTCTGTGATTCAACAGTCTCACAAAATTCACAGCCCTCACCATAGCACATACCCTCCCCAATGTCTATCACCCAGCCACCCCATCCCTCCCACCCCCCACCACTCCAGCAACCCTCAGTTTGTTTCCTGAGATTAAGAATTCCTCATATCAGTGAGATCGTATGATACATGACTTCCTATTAAGTATCTAAGAACTTAAATGGTCTCTGGGAAGAAGTGCAGAAGGGGAGGGAAAGAATCCAGAACTGGCCCAGCTTAAATGCTAAAGGACTGACACTGTAATAATCCAAAGAGACTTTTTTAACCAAAATGTGCTGAGTTACCTTGGACTAAATAAATGCCCCCTACCCCATTACAAAGTAGAAGTGGAAACTTCATTATTGCAAATACTATCCATCACAGTTAGTAATGGAAAAGTGTATCTGTTACAGATCAGTTAGGAGAGACTGCATGTTCCCAGGAAACAGAGCCCTGAGACAAGGTTTGTATGCAGGCAGGTAGTTCATTTTGAGAAGTGATCTCAACAAACAAGGACGGGGAACTAGGTAGAGTGAAACAGGGAGGGAAGAGAGCCAATACAATGGTGTGTCCTCTAGTTGGCTATCCCTGTGGGCAACGGGGGCCTGATGCCAATGGCGGCCCCTGGGGTACCGTGTAGAATGAGCCTCAGATCTCTCCACCCAAGGGATGGAGGAGAGGGGCTTCCGTCCATACACACTCTAAGGCTGCCAGTAAGAGTCCCAGCAGGCCCCTCAGGCATCGCCCGCTGAGGCATCAGAGAAGGTCAGCTCGTTAATAGAGAGATGCGCAGAGCACCTTGCACCCAGTGCTGCAAGGTGACCCCGTGAGGACCTGGGTAGCCGGGCAAAGGCTGGAGCCAAAGGTAGGCTGGGGGGATGGGAGGTGTCGAAGGCAGCTGCAGTCACAGGATGATGGGGGCACAGGCGAGAGTACTGACAAAGTGGATGAAAAGGAAAAGATGTCCTGCCGCCCTGCCCTTTTATCTGCAGGTCTTCTCTGTCCTTTCAAAAAGAGCAATAATCCCAGCCTTCACACGAAAGCAAGGTTTTATTTAGGGACTCTAATGGATATGTGCTACTTAAGGAAGCCTCTAAAAAAAACTGGAGAAAGGGGAAAAGGCTACCAATTTCCCTTTAAAAATTTCCACTCAGAAAGCCAGACCAATTTGAATGTCATGCCCCCTTAGTGCTACCACTTAGTTAGTGTAAATTGTCGTTTCCCAGAGGATGAGTCACTGATTAATGCATTTCACTTACATTTTCTATAGAATTCTGTGATAGTTGCCATTACACAGAAAAAGCAGCTAAAGTAGTTATGTCCCACACTGACCTCCTCTACCCTGCCCACTATAAATGAACTGCTTTTGGCTTATACCCATGGTCAGACAAATGTCTTTACCAGATAATGGTCTCTGGGCACTGGATTTCTTCCTTTAGAGAGTTTCTCATACTGAAATAGTCCCTATTCCATGCTCCTTCACCCCTGCTGGTTTTCACAGTTCAGCATTCTTGACATTGTCGTTATGCTGATAGCGGCCGCCAATAATGTCATAACTAATGGAGTCAGAACTTTACTTGCAGGTTCCAAAAAAAGGAGATTTGACATGAAAACGAGGATAAAGAAATGTGTTGGAATTTTTCTGTTAATCACCACACTCTTACGTTTTTCTAAGCACAAGAACCCATTTAGCTAGTGACACCTCTTTTAAATGATTACAACTTCAGTTATTCTGATTGAAAAAATTTCCATGCTGAGTACATAAGGCAGAAAATTACAAGCAAGCTGTGATTCTAGAATATATTGCTAATGCAGTCATTTTTTTAAACTGAGCTAATATGGGGAATTTTTAAGTCAGCGTTGATACATTTTTTTTCCCCAATGTTTACTAAGGAGCTGTTTGTTATGTGCTAGGTGCTAGGGATTCAAATTTGAGGAATTCCTTACCCTCAGGGAGTTCACAGTCTAGTGGAAGAAATAGAAAAATAAATAAGGAAACTCCCTCTGGAAAATGCCACAAGAGGAGCTTGCATAATGTGTTAATGGGTCAGAGAAAACCCCTAACCACCTCTGGGTGTGTGGGGTGCGGTGACAGGGATGGGAGCAGATCAGGAAGAAGGCTGTGAAGAGGTGGACGCTCTTGCATTGAGTCGGAAGGATGGGTGAAAAATCATCAGAAAACAAGGAGAGGAGGGGCAAGTGCAAAGATATGGCTTTGACTGTGGCTTATTTGAGGAGCTGCAAGACACGGGGAACGCTGATTGTGGGGGTTCTGCTGAGACTGAACTCTACACTTTATCCAGGTATCAGGAAGGCAGTCTATGGTTTTAAGCTGGGGAGCAACATGATCACATTTGCAGTTAGAAAGCAAACGGGTGGTGGTGGTGTGGGAAATGGAGTGATGTGCTGGTGCAATGCCCAGTCAAGAGGCGACAAGCACCTGAAGGAAGGCAGGTGATGGAGTGAATAAAAAATGTACTGGTGAGAAATACCCAGGGTGTAAAACTGCCTGGTTCCATAACCAACAGTGGGAGAGCCAGGATAGGGTTTGGGTGGACTGTGTTTGCTCTTTTTTCTTTCCTCACTGCCATCCATACTCCTTGCTACAATTGCTGCTTGCTCTCCTGCCAATAACTCTCCCCACATGAGTAGATGAGTGACAGTGACAAGACAGGAGTGGTGCCTTGTTTGAATGTACCAGTTATAATCTCACCTTCTGGCATTTGACTTTTGATGCAGAAGATGGGCTGTTTTTAAGTATCTGGGGGACAGTCATGTTTGCACAAGAATTCTAGAATAAAAACTGGAATTGATGTAACTCTGTGCAGCTTACAAAGCAATTTTCCATTTGTCATCTCACTTTAGATGCAGGGCAATGTTCTGGTGGGTAAAGCAAGTGCTCTCACCATGCCCATATTGCCACAGGCAGTTGTGCCTGAGGGAGGGTAAGCGACTGGCCCAAACCCACACAGCTTCTGAAGAGCTGGCCCAGGGATTCCATAAGATCTTTCTCACTCCACAATTTTACAGTACCCCACCATTAGTTGAGCCGTTTGGTTTTTAGCTTGGAATGCCATTGATTGCTTTTTATTTCTCTTTTTAAGACTTATCATATCTCTCCAACTTGATTATAACTCTCACAAAGTTAGGAGTTAGGTATTATTCCAGTTAGTGTTATATCGCACAGACAACTTAAAATGTAATGCTAGACTTTCTTCTTCTGAAGATCCTTGGCTATTTCACCAATTCTAGCTTCTCACTGAATTGCTCTGCCTCCCTCTTCTGCTGCCACAAACACTGAAAACATTCACAGTGACAATGGTTCTTCCTATTGTTGATGGGGTGGAAGAGTGCTCTGCAGCTGTCTAACCTCTATTCCCCAATTCAGTATCAAGCCCCTTTCAAATGGCCAAAGACTATTACGGTGGGTTCCTGCCCCGGGTCTCACACCCCACCTCGTTTCGTCTATTGTCTCTGTGAGGAGAAAGCAGCCACATAGAGACTGATTTCTCCACTGAAATGAATTATGCCACCTCTTCCTTGTAAGGGAGAACCAGCCACAGTCAGTTTTCATTTCAGATGCATTTTTTTTCTCTTAGTAATATATTATTATTGTACCTTGTGGTGATGGATGCTGCCTGCTTAATAAGATATAAAAAGATGATATTGAATGAATTGGGTTTTTTTTTTTTTTTTAATATCTCTTCGTTTGGTAAAGACTTTCACTCCCATCCTAGGATTTGCCATCTGCACTGACTTAACATTGCACAACTCCTCAGGTGATAACTTAAAAAGGACTTGGGTTTGCATGAGATGCAAGAAAACTCCTTGCAAAGCAATGCCATAATTTTGATTCAGATAAACCACCTCTTTAATAGCTAATTTTTCTTCAGCCTTTGGAATAACACAGTGTCTTACAATTACATAGTATCCCATAAATTACTGCCATGTTTTCAAGTAACCTCTATTTGAAATAATGGATGTCTTGTTTTTTCTGGGACGAGAAACTGATGTCTTTGTCTTGTGCCAATGAAAATAAGGCAATCTCGAAATCGTGCAGATCTAGAGATCTGGATTCTTTAAAAAGGTGAATCCCTGAATTTACAGTAAATAAAAAGTTCTGGGATTAGAAATAGAAATTACAAGTATGCCTTTCACTTCATAGGAATTCCTTCTTGAAATATTTCCAGTAACTTAACACACTCAGTATCTTGTGACTAGAAGATTTCAATAGAAACTTCTTAAGGAAAGGGAATAAAACACACTGTTGCTTTCCAATACATGAAGTCAACTCTATAACTAAATTGTCTTTTCTGACAAGCAGTCAGAAGTGTTGTATGAACCCAAGTAAGTCACGTACTTTATATCCGGGCTCTTTAATTGCCATTTTGATAGAATATAATAGATAGTTTCACTCAAGAATTTTGCTCTGTTATCTTTAATCTGTCATCATTTTGATTTGGCAATATACATAATGTCTCTGGTTTCAATTTCATTCCTTTTTCAATTTACATTTGATAATTAGACATATGTGAATCCACAAATCCCCTTCAATTTAGAAATGGGATTAGCTTTTGGAATGACTGAACAGAAGATTAAAATCTTGGGGCGCCTGGGTGGCTCAGCCAGTTAAGCATCTGCCTTCGGCTGAGATCATGATCTCAGGGTCCTGGGATCGAGCCCCGCATCGGGCTCCCTGCTCAAGAGGGAGCCTGCTTCTCCCTCTCCCTCTGCCTGCCGCTTCCCCTGCTTGTGCGCCCCTCACCTCTCTCTGTCAAATAAATAAAATCCTTGGGGAAAAAAAGAAGACTAAAATCTTAACCCAATTCTCAAAACTTAACTGGTATATTAAGAAAAAAAAATCTTAACTTCAAGGTACATTAGTGTTGGATTTAGAATTATTTTGACTTCTGAATAACATTTGTCTTTCCCTGCAAAACTTGCTATTGGTAAACTAAAATTCCAACACTAATTCATTGCAAAATAGTAATAAAAAACTTGCTTTCCTACCCAGAATTCTTGCCCCTATCTTTTTTTTTTTAAGATTTTAAAAAATTTATTTATTTGACAGAGAGAGAGTACAAGCAGGGGGAGTCCGGCAGAGAGAGAGGGAGAAGCAGGCTCCCCGCTGAGCAGGGAGGACGGCGGGACTCCATCCCAGGACCTGATCCCAGCACCTGATCCCAGGACCCGATCCCAGGACCGGGAGATCATGACCTGAGCCAAGGCAGATGCTTAACTGACTGAGCCACACAAGTGTCCCCTTTCCCCCATCTTCTTAAACAAAACCCACATTCTCCTACAGAAACCACCACTCCTCTACTCTCAGGCTAGATGGCTGGGGTAGACAAACTCCTCCTCTTGGCACCAGCGCAGAGCATGTGAGGAGACCTGCCCAATCAGAGCACTGTATCTCTCAAGGAAGGGCAGAGCCAAGAGATGGAGAAAGAAAGAACCTTAATTATTTGGTCTTGGATCCAGTTGGGCCACAGTCCAGTCCACCTTGGAATCCCTGATTATGTAAGCTCAAGTCAGCTTGAGTTAAATTTCCTATTACTTACAATAGACAGAGTCCTGACTATAACAAATAGCTTCAGGACATATTTACTTGGCAGCATCTCAAAAAAGATTTCCCTTTAGTTTATCTCTGTTTTGCCAATAAACAAGTTCTTGAAGCTAGATATAAGTCACTTAACTTCAAAGGTGACCCAAAAAAGTACATTCAAGGATTTATTATTTCTGCTTCTGGATTGGTAGCTTTAATTCACATGTTATCCTCAGGAAATCTTTGTAAATTCAAAGTTTGTATTATCCAAACTATTTCTGAGATCTGGGTTTGCATTTCATTTAATAGGTTTTGTTACTTTGCTTCTTATTTTTAAACTTTCTAAATGCTTTACCATCTCACGAGAGAGGGAAAATGGACAGTATGAGATGGCTTCTTTAATGGGGAAAAAGGGCCTTGGAGAAGCCTATCCTCCCCTGCTGCACCACTATTTACATTTCCATCTATTTTTTCTGTTCTTGTTTTTGTGAAAGAGCTTACTTTTATGTAAGAATTTTTTTTTATTACTAAGATACATAAATTAAACTGCTTTTAGCTCTAAGAGGAAAAGCCCAACTCAATTGGCTTAATGAAAAAATATATATATATTTCATATACCAAGAAGCCTAAGCAGGGGTGGCTTCATGGCTAGTTAATTCAACAACTAATTGATGGGTTAATTCAACAACTAATTGATGGGTTCCCTCCGTCTTTCCACTTTGCCATCTTCAGGAAAATGACCCTCATTAACAAGATGGCTACAGCAATGCTAGGAAAGAAGAGCTGTTTCTTCTCCCGTGTCTCTTTTCATGAAAGATGAAATCAGATCCCATTGGCCAGCACTGTGTCAGGTGTTTATGCCTACCAGTTGCTGACAAAGGAAATGGGGATATATTCTTGGCTTAATCCATCCTCCTGGATTTGGGGATGGGACTCGCCTCCCCTAAAAGGATGGTCATGTGAAAGAGAAGGAACATCTGAGGATAACAGTTGGGAAGGTAACCAAAGAGTTCTGCTCATGGTCAGCTTCATGAGTGTACATCCTTAACAGTTGCCCAGAGCCCAGCTCCAGAAGGGCCCTGTCCTTAGCTTCATGCTCTGCTCTCATGAAATTCTTAATTAATTTTGAAAATTATGTAGCCTGTCTGAGTTCTGGCATCTTGAATAACTGTGCCAGGCGCTTGGTAGAGTGTCTTCTTCACCTTTCTCTTTTCCATCTCTCCTTGGAAGAATGCAAAAATAAAACTGTGTTGTGCATAGGTGAAGCAAAATTAGTTAAAAGAATGTGGAAGACAGTAGCTACTGAGGTAAGGAGGAAGCTGTCAGTACAGATGTGAGCAGTCAGAAAGAAAACAGGAGGGATGGAAAGTAGAGAGCAGGAAAGGATGAGAACGAGGCATACCCTGGGGATGAGCCAAAACAGGCCAACGCAGCTCATTTTCAGGGAGCTTATTACCAAAGGAGATTGCATTCTGTAGGAATTGGTCAAGGCAAATGTTGTGGTTAACTTTATAGCTGTTTAATTATCCTTATATTTGCTTATAGTTATTGTTGCTTGTTTATTTTAAATCTCTCTTTTAACTACTCTCTTTCTCATGCTATTCATCTGCTCTCTCCAGGTTTTCTGTTAGAGAGCTGCTTTCCTCACATCAGTTATTGTCCCTTCTCCCCTCCTTTTTTTAAAAAAGATTTTACTTATTTATTAGACATAGAGAGAGAGAGCACAAGCAGGGAGAGTGGCAGGCAGAGGGAGAGGGAGAAGCAGGCTCCCTGCTGATCAGGGAGCCTGATGTGAGGCTCGATCCCAGGACCCCGAGATCATGAGCTGAGCTGAAGGCAGATGCTTAACTGACTGAGCCACCCAGGTGCCCCTCCCTTTCCTCTTTTGAAGAATAGTTTCTACTTTTAGGTAAAAAGGGGTCTGCTTTACCCACAAGTGCAAAGGCCTACCTAACAGAGGAATGTAGCACACTTTATTGCTTGTTGCTATTCATGTGGTTAACCCCACATTCAACTCCACTTCCAGGAGTGGGCACATGGTATAAGTGTGGCCTACCAGTAAAGTCCAGTGCCCTGGACTCAGTAGTTGTTTTACTTAGCCACTCCCTAAATAAAATTTAGCTCCAGGACATCTGCCAAAACAGTTGGAAAGAGGTGCTCTCTATCTGTGAGAGCTCATAAACCGATAGGATACAAGCCTAGAGCTGCTGGCTGCTACCTTTCTCATGACTTGGTCAGAGTTGGAAAATGAAGTTAGTTCAGGGAGAAGCAGAGCTGAGACATGGAGACAGATTTCTAACAACTGCTTTTGAACACTTGGGTTCCAGTGAGCTGGAACTCTCTCCCTGATTTTCGATTATGAGGAACAACACATTCTCTTTTTGGTTTAATTCAGTTTGGGTTAATCCAGTTTCACCCAATCGCTTTTAATCTAAAGAGATTTGACTAATGTATATCATTGCCACCACACAATATATATGTGTAAGTATTTACAGACACTTTTTAGGAAGAGATGCATTTTCAAGGAAATTTCTCTTGCTAGCTTTCTGAGTGTTGAATATCTACCTAGAAAATAAGACACAAAAAGTGCAAGCTGCCCTTGCGAACGTGACCTCTGACATGCCAGGACTAGTCAGCCCCAGTGGATTCAGCCAGTTGGAACTGAGCAGGACCTGGTCCTCAGCTGCCAGGAGGGAAGGGGCCCTTTCCCTTCACAACTCATGGGGACGTTGATGAGCCACTGGGTAAATGGCATGGGTCACGTGAAAAGATGACCACGCCCCACATCTTCAGCTTGGACACATGGCAGAAATGTCTTCAAGCAGTAGAAAAGATGAAAAGGACAGAGATTTTTAAATCAGATTATGAAAAAAAAAAAAATATATCTAGATGAGGTGGTAACTTTGGAAAAGTTCAGCTTACTCCCTATAGGACTTTTCATGTAGCCCTAGATTTCAGCTGCTCTGGAGTTCCACTGGCTTTATTCCTCTGATCTTCTTATTCTTACTAGTTAGAAATAAAAATAGACATCAAAAGGTAGTGTTGTGGTTGCCAATCAGCACTGGCACAAAGTCTGTTTTCTGGAAATTAGGCCCATTAGCTACAGAAACTTTGTGAAGAACAAATATATTTGTAAATTATATCCATTATGTTAACATAACCAAAACCTCAAAAGTTCAGTATTTGAAATGTGTAGTGAGTCCTAAATTTAAGAAGCAAACCATCTTAGCACATACATTACTTTACTAAAATCCAGGATAAAACCTCTCATTCTTTTCTCTTTTGTTCACAGACAAATTCCTCCACAGGACTTGCTCTATACTTACAGTCACCATTTCTTCACTTTACTGCCCTGCTTCCGGCTAGCCTGATCCACCCCCAGACCATAAAGGAGAATGAGGAAAGCCCCACTGGAGCTCTCCATGGTCCCCCAGCTTCTCTCCCTGGGTCCATGGTCCCCTGGCTTCTCTCCCTGGGTCGCAACCTGCTTTTCCTCCAACCCTGTCTTCCCAGTGTCACACCCTTGGTCTGCAAACCCTTGGAACTCACCTTCTCCAGGGCTTGACACCTGGCTTTACTTAAATGACTGTAATCTGATTCCCTTCCCCCTACTACCTTCCCTAGACACACAGTTCTTTTTCTGCTTTGAGGAGAATATTCCACCCCTACACTTTAGTGCTAAAGAACCCACCTCAGACAACACAAAAAGCAGGGTAGAGTGAGTCAGGGAGTGTCTGGAGGACCCTTCTAAGTGCCTATAGAACTTCATCTCTTCCTACTCCCCCCCTCTCACTCTATGCTTTCTAAAATAATTCACCTCAGATTTTTTAATACAAAGACCTCTTAGTGTATGTGACCATTAACTTATAAAAATCTAACATGCACATAAATTTGGGGGGAGAAATATTTGCATAAAGCTGAGTATTCTATACAAATATATATTAACATTTAGATTTCTCTTTGCAAAGGCCTATGTGTTCTGTAAGCAGGAAGAATATAAAAGTTTTGTGTTAAGTTTAACCCTCTATCCTAACTGAAAAAAAATTAAACGCAATGAAGTATTTGCCTATTGGAAAGCTGCTAAAGAGAGCTAGAGGAGGACGTCCTTGAAGAGGGGTTCCTGGTCTCTCTGTGCAAAAGTCAATGCCAGTTCTCCCCACAGACAATAGAGCAGAGGTGACTGTGTCCCAGCCAGATGGTGAGGAGCATTTTTTAAGACAAACCCAGTATCCTGTCTAATATGATCCACATCCTTCTGAGACTCTGAATTGAAAGAAGACAGATATGATAGTGAAGTTTTCAGCCACCTAATTATAAGCCAAATGGCATTTCCATCCAGAAAGAGGCCCTCACATAATCAGACATGTTTATAGTTCATTCCTGTCCTTTCACTGGCATGGATTAGAGTAGATAATGCAGTGGCTCTATCAAAAGGTTGTAATGTAAGAAATTACATGCTGAACATCCCTGAACTCCTATAAATGGAGTATGGCTCCATGGAAGAAAAGAGTTCCTAGAATTAGAATAAATAGTGAAAGATTAAGATAGTCAACAAATGAGTACATATGTAAATTTTAAAAGATACTTGAACTAAGGTTTGTTTTTTAACATTTGAAGAGAGGCACTGCTTGCCCAAACAGAAAAAATATGCTGCATATCCAAGTGATTTTGGCAATTAAATCGTAAAATCTGGTCTAGTTATTCTTTCATTTTTCTTGGGTTAAGATGAGGGTTTTTTGTTTGTTTTTTAAAGATTTTATTTATTTATTTGTCAGAGAGAGAGAGAGCACACAAGCAGGGGGAGCAGCAGGCAGAGGGAGAGAGAGAAGCAGGCTCCCCACTGAGCAAGGAGCCCGATGCGGGGCTGGATCCCAGGAGCCTGGGACCATGACCTGAGCCAAAGGCAGATGCTTAACCGACTGAGGCACCCAGGCATCCCAAGATGAGTTTTAATGTACTGTTTTATTTTATTTTATTTTATTTATTTATTTATTTTAATAATCTTTTTTTTTTTTAAAGATTTTTTAATTTATTTATTTGAGAGAGAGAGTGAGAGAGAGAAAGAGCACAAGAAGGAGGAGCGGGAGAGGGAGAAGCAGACTCCCTGCAAGCAGGGAGCCCGATGCGGGACTCGATCCCAGGACTCCAGGATCATGACCTGAGCCGAAGGCAGTCGCTTAACCAACTGAGCCACCCAGGCGCCCTGTACTATTTTAAAAATAGAATTTGCTATTATATTTGTTCACAAAAAGTGACCCATTTTTCATGTGTGAGTTAATGGGATTGAGTCAAGGTTGATGTTTTCATAGTGAAAAACTTGAATAAATTCATTAATTCATTTAAAATGATATTGTTCAACTTATAGTGATAAACATGAAAATGTGGGGTTTACATTCTAATGGAAGAGAAATGACAACAATAGACAAATAAGGCAATTTTTGAGAATGATTAAGTCCCCTAAAAGTAATAAATAAAATGGTATGAAAATAGATACTAATAGTAGTTATGATGTACTGGATAATTACCATGTGTTGGCACATTATATTCTTTAAATATAATCCTGTAATGTAAATACTATTATTATCCCCATTTTACAGACAAGGGAATTGAGGCATGTGGAGGTTAAATAACTTGTCCAAAGTCACACAACTATAATGTAACAGAGTGAGGATTTGAGGTGAAGCAATTTCCTGTGTAATGGTGGGCTATGATATTTGAATCAATTGTCTTGCTAGAAATAAACAAAATACTTAAAAGAACCATCTTCTTCAAATCATCAAAGAAACAAGACAGTTTTTTAAAAGGCCAAATGTGAAGAGAAAATGAGAATTCTGGAAGGCAAGTGGGCACAGAAGGGAAGTGGGCATAGAAATGCTTTTGCCTTGAAGGCAGTTCCCAATCTGGGTAAATCAGAAGCTTTGTTTTGATGACCTTGTTGGATAAGGGAGATGGCCTAAAGTGGAGAATCCAGTGGAAGACCCTCTTTTCAATAAATTGGGAGCCCTCCCCCAAAAGGCTGCACATTCAGGATAAGCATGAACCAGTCCAGAAGAAAATTAAAGCCTGTGATTTAATTACTATCTCAAGACATAAACTTGGTTTAAGGTGAAAGTGCTCCAGAAGCTTAGCAGAAGCAAATAAAAATTCCCTCTGGAGTTTAGTACTTTCATCTGTGGACCTCAAATTGTTTCCATGAATGATTTTCACATACAATGTCCAACACTCAAAGAAAACCAAAAATATAAGCAAACTAGATTTGAGTAAGAACCAGTGGAAACAATAAAAGAACTATGCTGATTTTGTTGAGATAAATAAAAGATAAGCTTGAATACATCTGCAAGAAATAGAAAACTATAAAAACTAGCAAAGCCAATTTGGAAAAGAAAAAACAAAATGTGATAAAAAATTGAAAACTCAATGAATGAGTTTGACATCAGATTCAGCTGAAAAGGTGAAGAAAGCATTAATGAACTGGAATACAGGTTAGAAGAAATTATCCAGAGTATCACATGTTATATAGAGAGAAAAAGAACAGGAAAATACACAGGAAAGTGAAGAAAATTAAAGGATAGATTGAGAATGCCATGTGTCATTTATGGGCACCAAGTAAGAAAAGGAACAAAGATGATAAGACAGGACACAAAACAATATCATGTAAGAAATTTTGGAAGAATTGGGAATATTTAACACTTATGATTCAATTTTATTCTACAAACACTTGCTGAACATATCCCTGATGCCAGGGATGGTTATAGTCACTGGAGATACAAAATATATAGGACTGGTTTCCAGTCTCAGAATGTTCATAGTTTCATTACAGTGTAAACAAGAGCAGAAGATTAGGGATAAAGAGGATAACTGTCTTACAAGAATGTAAGGTTGAGGGGCTCCTGGGTGGCTCAGTTGGTTAAGCGTCTCACTCTAGATTTTGGTTCAGGTCATGATCTCAGGATTGTGAGACTGAGCCTCACATTGGGCTCTGCACTCAGTGTGCAGTCTGCTTGTCCCTTTCCCTCTGCTCCTCTCCCCGCTTGCACCCTCTCTCTCTAAAATAAATAAACAAAACCTTAAAAAAAAAAAAAGAATGTAAGGTTGAACTGTGTGATTTTTTTAAGGTCCTCCTCACCCTGAGAATCTATTACTCAAAGTGAATTAGTTATCTATTACTGGTTAATATATTACCACAAGCTTAGAGGTTTAAAGCAATATACAATTATTATCTTATAGTTTCTGTGAATCAGGGATCCAGGCATGATTTAACAGGGTTCTTTGTTTCTAGGTCTCTCACAAGACTGCAACTAAGGTATGGTCAGGGCTGGGGTCTTATCTGAGGACTTGACTGGGGAAGGAGCTGGTTGTTGGCAGACCTTCAGTTCTTCAAGGGCTGTTGGACTGACATAGCCAACAGCCATAGGTCACCCTCATTTCCTCTCCAACATAGCCATTTGCTTCATCAAAGTGTGTCAGGGAGAGTCTGTTAACAAGGCAGAAGTCACTCTCATGTAACTTAATCATGGAAGTGACATCTATCATATCCTACTAGTTAGAAACAAGTCATAGAAGCTGCTCACATTCAAGGTGAAGGGATTATTTCCAGACATGCAATGAATTAGAAAATCAATTAAGATAATCCACCATATTATCCTAATTCAAGGGAGAAAACCTCCAATCCATGATCATCTCTACATATACCAAAAAAAAAAAAAAAAAGACATTTGATAAAATTCAACATTCATGTCTGAGTAAAAAGACTTAGTAATATAGGAATAAAAAAACATTTCTTCAATAAATGTCTTAAAGTGTTAGAAGAACAGTAGCTAGTATGGCAAATGATCACTTGATGGTCCAAATTAACAGCCTCCCTGTGTCCCTGCCTTTTAATGTGAATTTGCATCTCCTCCCATCGAGAGGTAAAGTCTGTTTCCCATATCTTGAATCTGAGCTGGCCTTGTGACTTGCTTAGGCTAACAGAAAGCCAAAGAAGTAAACATGTGCCAGGTTTAAGCCTAGGCTTCAAGAACCCTTGCATGCTTCCACTTTCTCTCTTGGACCTTTGCCTCCACCCTGAACACCAACTCTGGCTAACCTGCTGAAGGACAAGAAATCACATGGAGGAGAGCCAAGAGGTGCCAGCCAAGTCCTGGAAGCAGAGCTACTCGTCATCACATGGGTGCATGCAGACACATAAGGGAGCCCAGGTGAAACCAGCCTAAATTGACTACTTGATGAACTAAATAAGTGGTTGTTTGAAACCATTAAATTTTGAGGTCGTTTGTGATGCAACAATAGCTAATTGGTACAGCTAGCAAGTCCACAAAAATCCTCAACTAATTTCCTTTGTTTTGGAAATGATAACTTCTGGCTACATACATCATCCTTTCCACTCAAAAGAATGGAAAGAAGGAAGAAGAGAGGGAGGGAGAAGAAGGGAATTCAGGTTACATTTAATTCACTGTACATTTCTGAATGATGACAAAGGAAACAAGTCATGAAATGATTATTCTATGTAGATAAAAGCTTTTATTATTGATTTTTACATGAGAGTCAGGATACTGATACTTTGCTACTCTTCTCATAATGAAGTTATTTCTAAGAAAGTCTTGATGCATTTAAAGAATAAGTGGCTTGAGAGAGAATTTTAGCTAGTTTATGCCTTCTTTCCTAACTCATATCTTGAAATTTAGATTCAGGATAATCACTCAGGCTTTATATTCATTTTTTGCTTTTGCCAATGATGCTTACCATAAGCTACAACACTTGAAATCACAATGGAGACATTAAATTTCCAGAATCATAATATTACCTTCATCTTTTGGTTCAAAATTCATCTACTTCCCACATGTCTTAATGGCAGTTGAGCATTTTTCTCCCTTTTTGTGCAGTATAATATAATATAACTCAGATATTCAAGATTGTTTTTTGAGGATTAGCTAGCAGTCTAACCAACATGTGCCATAAAAATTGGACCTCTAGTAGAGAAGACACAAAGCAATGTAAGTCTGGGAGAATAGTCTGTTCAGCAGACACAGTCATGATTAAGTAGTCAGTGTGAGCTCTAGCCTCTTCCTGAGGATGAAGTGATGGGCCTTGAGGATCCTTCATAAGTCCCCATGATGTTTTTGAATCCAACGTAATTGAAGGGAATGAGTAATTTAAAATCTGTTTAGAATCTCCAGAATGGCCATTTCCTTCTAAACTTAATTCCAAGTAAAAAGTTAAAAATAAAAACAAACAGACAAACAAACATAGTCCCAACTCTTGAGTCTAATCTTAAATGGGTGAACCAAATAGCCCCTAGGAGTAAATGCTTTTCCCTCTTTATTTTTATCTCTGAAGATCTATTTATTTTCCAATTACCTGAGCCTAAGATGGTTCCCCTGGCACAATAGCTTTAAAATTGTATAATTGCTAAGGATTTCTCCTACCTTAGGTCTTCTCTGTTTGCTACAACCTCTTCCTGATATTTATTTTATAGATATTTATGGAGCAACTACTATGATCATGACACCAGAGAGATGAAAAGTTTATGGTTTTGCCTCAGGAAGAGAAGATATTAAAGTAATTCTTTTAAGAACACTCCTTTGAAAGGTATGGCTCCTCTATTATCATCAAGAAAGCTTTTTGGCATCTGTTCCTTAAGGAGCACATCCACGATTCCTCCTCTTTACTAATAAAGAGAATTATGTTTTGGAGTCAATTCCCAGGCTCAGTTTTCCTGCTTAGAAATGAATGCACTCTAGCCCACAAACCCAATTCTGAAAAACTGTAAAAAAACAAAACAAAACAAAACAAACCTTCTCAACTGCTTGGCTCTGACTCAGTTCTGGTGGGTTCTGATAGTGAGTTGGGAGCACAGAGAAGGTGCACAGAGCTCCAAACACACTTCTCTTCCATTACCATCATTGGAACGCACAATTTGGTGGGTCAAAAGCAGTGCTACTGTTAACTGCATGAGACAGAGGAGTCTGTTTCAGGCAAATCCTTTTCACATGTACCTCTTCACCACTTTGTTTTTTGTTTGTTTCATTTTGCTACAAATATACTCCTAAAATAGCCTGCAAATTGGGAATCATTTCGCTAGCAAGATGGTTATGTGGAAAATGTAACACAGTGTGAAAAAATTATGAACCTCTGGGACCAGGTTTTGTGACAACGATCCAGTTCCTCTCAATCCTGCCATTCTCACACCCAATCAGATTCCTGTCAAACGCTCCTTACTAAATTCTTTCATTTCTCCACAGTCTGTCACCACGACCCTGATTTACTTCCTTTCCTCTGTTCTATGGCTTTTGGCTCTAATTTGATCTTCCTATTTCCTGTCTTTCCTGATTCCAGTGCATTTTAATTTTAATCTTCTTGAGGCCCAACTTCAATCTTATCACTGGCATGCTTAAAATTCTTTTGTTGTTCTCTATCACCCACAGGATACTATTCAAACCCCTGTGGAGACATTAACAACCCTCCTTGTCTCACCACAACTTCTGTTTCCAACTTTACTAGCCCTCCCCTCTTCACACACCCTATGGCAGAGTCAAACTGATTTCCTCATTTCTTCCTATGCCCGCTCTTCTCTTTACTGCCCTATGCCTCTCGCTTGCAGTTCCCGTTAACTGAAATACCCTCCCCGTCACTTCAACTATAAATACTATCTTTTCTTCACAGGTCAGATCAGATGCTGCCTTATTGACAAAGCCGCTCTGATAATCCCCATATAAATGTAGCTGATCTAATCCTCTTCCCCAGCTCTGGTGGAAGAAAGAACTACTTTCCCTTTAATTTTTGGTTCAAATAGCTCTGAAGTGCTACCTCACAGAATGCCCTTCCCCCGTTGCAGAGTCCTCTCTCCATGGGAACTCCAGTTCCCCCAGACTTGCTTTCTTAGTCCCAGTGGGCAATATTAATTATTCTTATCTTGTGGGGGTGGGGGTGTGAACCAGAAAACCTGCTCTATCAGCCAATGGGCCTATCCTTGTACCACACTTCAGGTCCATTACTTGAGGATCTTTGTCATCTTGGACATGTACTACCATCAAGTCTGGCACAATCCCTGTCCTCCAAAGAAATTCCTTTGGCGGTCAAGTAAGATTATAGAACTGTTTTTGCTCTGACCATCATCTCCTTCAATAAGAAGGGGAAAAGGAAAAGCCTCTCTACTTGTAGGCACAAGCAGCTGCCTTCATCTCCGACCACTCAGAATGTTACTGTTCTGAAGTTACATCTTTCCTCAAGTCTATAACAATATACCCACAGAGCCTTTGCCCAAGGTACTGTGGGCAGTGCCAGAACAGCTCATTCTTGAGAGATTTCCATCGCAGCCCCATGCCATAGTCAGAGCCCTTCATCCCATGCCACTCCATCCCTTGCTACCTGACTTGTATCTCATTCCCAAAACAGGTTTCATATCACCTTCCATTCAGTTAAATGTGCCTTCTAGGTAGTTATCCAAGTCCTTAGGAGACATGTTGGTTAAAATGCACTGGGTGTTATATGCAAACAATGAATCATGGGACACTACATCAAAAACTAATGATGTAATGTATGGTGATTAACATAACATAATAAAATAAAATAAATGCCTTTAATTTTAAGTAGTAAAACAAACAAAAATGAACAAACAAGGAAAGTCTCAAGCTGGATTAAACAATAATGAGATTTGCTGAGTGATATAACTGTAAACTTAGAGGTAAGATAGGTTTGACGATGACTTAATCCAATAGACAGCCCTTTTTCCTTGTGATTTTTGGCCCTGTCTTCTCCTAGTATTGACTTCATCCTCCAGGCTGGTGACGGGATAGCCTTAGAGGTCTGAGCCTCACACCCACACATGTCAAGATCCAGAAGAAGAGTTAGAGGGTCACTTCTGCAAGCATTCCTGGAGTAGTGGAAAAAACACTTCCCAGGAGCCCCAGCAAACCTCTCTTCAGGTCTCACTGGTCAATTTGGGGACTCCCATTCCTCAGCCAATCACTGGCAAGGAGGAGTAAGACTTCCAATCAGGCTTACCCCATCAAGAATTATATGGGTTGCATGAGTTGGGGGGGGCCGCCTAAAAAATGTGGGCTCCCTTAGGAAAGATAGCAAAGGAATTTCACACATGCCTCATAATAGCTGCCTTCTTTCTAAACTGGTGATACGGAAAACATCTCATATACATTGATTAAAATCTTAGATACTGTTATATTACTCAGTTTTTTTTTAAAAAAAAGCTTTTAGAATCTCACAAACATAATATTGAGTGAAAGAAGACAGACACAAAAGAAAATATGTTCCGTATGATTCCATTTATATAACAGCTCAAAAAGAGGCAACACTGTATTGTGTTATAAATAAGAGGGGTAATGACTAGAAAGGGCATGAAGGTGCTTCTGGGGTAATGTTCTGTTTCTTGATCTATGCTAGTTATAGCATGGGTTTAATTTGTGAAATTCATCCAGCTGTACACATATGATTTATGTAATTTTGGAATGTATGTTCTACTTCAAATAAGAAGTTAAAAATAGGGCGCCTGGGTGGCTCAGATGGTTAAGCGTCCGCCTTCGGCTCAGGTCATGATCTCAGGGTCCTGGGATCGAGCCCCACATCGGGCTCCCTGCTCTGCAGGAAGCCTGCTTCTCCCTCTCCCACTCCCCCTGCTTGTGTTCCCTCTCTCGCTATGTCTCTCTCTGTCAAATAAATAAATAAAAATCTTTAAAAAAAAAAAAAGTATGTTTTAACACACATTTGCAAATTCTTGGTTGTATTTTTATTATTTTTTTAATCAATAAAAGGAGGATGGGCTTTCAGACATTTCTTTCTCTGAATGCCTAAATAATACAGGAAATAAAATACTACTTTAATAGTAATTAGAAATCTGGAGGCTTTTTAAAAAAATATTTATTTATTTGAGAAAGAGAGAGAGAGCAAGAGCACATGAGTGGGGGGAGGGTTAGAGGGAGAAAGAGAGGGAGAGACGCAGACTTTCCACTGAGCATGGAGCCCCACAAGGGGCTCGATTCCACAACCCTAAGATCATGACCTGAGCCTAAATCAAGAATTGGACATTTAACTGACTGAGCCACCCAGGCACCCCAGAAATCTAGAGGCTTTTTAAAGCCAGGCCTCTATATGTTAAAAAGCAACAGTATAACCAATTTCTGTAAAATATCAATAGAAAAAAATCGCCTCCACTTGACAGAACAATGACCTTATATAAATATTTAAGCATGGTGTATTGCTGTTTTTTGGTCATTAAGTCCTATTAATTACTTATTCTTTTCTAATTTCTATGAACCTCACAAATTCATTCCATCATGATCTGTCCTAATGCAGAACAAAAATGCCATTGCTAGTAATATGTAGTATACTAGCATCCAGTGTATTTGATATCGGGCCACTCATCCATTTAATGATTTAGATTTTTTTTTTTTGGCCATTGCTGACATCAAATGAAGACTTTGTGATGGAAGAACCAAGAGGATCCATGTAATCTTGCCTTTTGCCCTCTAGTAAAGGAATTAACATTGTGACCGAATGACTCTATCTATATCAACATCTATACTCATATGTTTGGATACACAGTAAATTGTTAATAGTGGTGCCCATAAAGAGGAAGTGATGCTGCGGGAAAAGGGGGATGAAAGGGAGGTATCACTTTTCCTCATTAAACTTTGACATTGTTAGAATAACTGTTTTACAATTAAAATCTTTTCATATATTACATGTATCATTTAAATTTTTAAATTTTTATTTTTTATTACTTTATTCTTCATCATGATAAGCATACTCTTTAATCCCCTTCACCTATTTCAACAGCAAAAGTGGTTCTAAGAAGGAAGTTTATAGCAATACAGGCCTACCACAGGAAGAAAGAGAAGTCTCCAATACATGTATAATTTTTAAAAATAAAAAAATACCACTTGCCTAGCTTTCAAAATTCTTCTTTGTTAAGATTTGTTTATTTATTTATTTAGAGACTGTGTGTGCACATGAACACACGAGCAGGGGAAGGGGCAGAGAGAGAGGGAAAGAATCTCCAGCAGACTCCCAGGTGAGCACAGAGCCCAGGGCTCCATCCCATGACTGGGATATCATGACCTAAGCCAAAACCTAGAATCCAGTGCTCAACTGACTGAGCCACCCAGGCGCCCCTAGCTTTCAAATTTCTTAAGAATTAAATCATTTTGAACAACTGTGCAAGCCACTAATGACTATGTCTAATGGAATCTTATAATTACATAAAAACACTTACATGTTTTACTGCCATTCTTTACAATAGTGTTTTATGTTGAGAACCCTATTTTTTTAAAGCATTTAATACCATTGGCAAAAAGAGTGTGACAGAGAAACAGTTCTATTGACTATTCCCTGGAAGTGTGAAGGGCAATGATATAAAGTTTCACATCTAACGCCAAGAAAATCTCTGAGTAATAATAGCAGTGCCCAAGAGCAGTGAATCCCTGGAATTCTGGAATCATGACTCCCACAATTAGATTTAATTCTCAGAAGATTTCTTGAGTGTGGCCATAGTAGAGACACACGGATGAATAAGATACAGTTTTCCAATGCCAAATTCCGATATCTACCGAAGGAAGCCCGGAAATACTATTGCAGTAACGTTATTAGTGTACAAGGGAGGGACTAATTAATTCTGCCCTGGGAGAGGCGAGGGCTGGTGGTTAGGGAGGTTTTCAGAGCAGGTGCCTATACTGGGCTTAAAGGACAGAGAGAATTTCTCCAGACAGAAAAGAAAGTAGGTGAGTTCATTTCTTGGGAGTATAGGAGAATGAGCATGATGGCCGCAACACAAACAAAGGCATCAAGGCACTAGGTGTGCTCAAGCAAAGTGACCAGACTGGGAGGTGGGAGGGTGGTGAGCGAAGGATGCTGAATGACTGAGAAGCAATAGGATAGGAACCACACTGGTGACTTCGGCTGATTTCAATCCTAGCAGGATGGCAGACTGGATACTCTGAATGGCTCTCCATGATCATACTGCCAATTCCTTAATAAATTATAAAAAGCATGTTTATTTTTTATCCATTCATCTGTTGATGGATAAAGAAGAGGTGATATGAAGAGGTGAGATATATATATATATGTATATATATTACTCAGCCAACAAAAAGAACAAAATGTTGCCATTTGTAATGACGTGGATGGAGCTAGTGTATATAATGCTAAGCGAAATAAGTCAGTCAGAGAAAGACAAATACCACATAATTTCACTCGTGGAATTTAAGAAACAAAACAGATGAACCTAGGGGAAGGGAAGGAAAAATAAAATATGATGAAAATTGAGAGGGAGGCAAATCATAAGAGATGCTGAACTCTAGGAAACAAACTGATGGTTGCTGGAGGGGAGGTGGGTGGGGGGATGGGGTAACTGGGTAATGGGCATTAGGGAGGGCAGGTGATGTGATGAGCCCTGGGTGTTATACGCAACTGATGAATCACTAAATTCTACCTCTGAAACTAATTTTTTTTAAAAGCATGCCTTTTTAAAGAATTGCTCAGCTCAAAAGAAATCAAGAGAAATAGCCTAAGGCCAACTTATTCAGGTGCCTGGGAGGATGACGAAGCAGAAAGAGAAGTGCAGGGGTGTAAGGGAAGTGGCCAGCCTAGTAACCTTAGGGAAGCCGCTCACATTCTCCTCACATGGGAAATGAGGGTGTTGGGCAAGGAGATCTCTAGGATCCCAGTGCTAAGATTCTATCTGTCTGAAGGCAGAGCGCTTTTCCTGCCACACGTCTCAATACACACTAGTGCATTGACTTCTCAGATCTCTGTGAAGAGGCAGGACCCTTGGAAAGGTCCCTAGAGTTTCCTTTTTCTATTTTTGTTGTTTCTGGAAATTAAGAGCCTAAGAAATTATTATTATTATTATTAGGCTTATTATTATTATTACTTTTTAATTTTCAGGTAAAAATATAACATCAAGAATATTCAGCTGGCCAAAAGCATCAAAGAAAAAGCCACTGCCGTTTCATTTTTTCAAATCTTAAATTCACCTCATATAAAGTGAATAATGTAAACAGTGACTCCCAGGGGAAAAAAGTCACTTACTCAATAGAGTGTTTAACTTTAGTCCATCCCGTTGGTCATTTTATTAGCAGAATTTCTAGCTTCGGGTATAGAAAATACTATTTCATGAAATAAATATTAATATAATATATTCAATAAATATCATTTTATGAAAATGATAATGTATTTAAAAGAACAATTTGTGGTTTTAATAAGCTTACAATTATATAAGAGTGAGTGCAATGTTAGGAAATCATCCTTTAATAAAGACTTATTTCAGAGAAACAACTTCCTGGTATTATGGGAAAATACTGACACAAAATACATTACTTGAATAAAGCATTCATTTGGTTATGCTTAATTTGTTTCAAATAAATTATTTTTAGCTTTTAAATGAGCTGTTGAAAAGTTCTGCCTCAATAAGGCAGCTACTATTGTTTTTCTTTGAGTTACCATATTTGCTTTGTCCCCAGAGAACAGAATTTATGAACTTTTGTGTTTGCAAAATCAATGAGAAAAGACATATTCACTCTTTGGCAGTAGCTATAGAAATCTAATTTCAAAAATGTATGTAATTTATTGGAAGAAAACAGGAAGGGAGGGAGGGAGAAGAAATCAATAAAAAATTAAAATTTTCCTTAGATAAATATAATTCACAAGTGCAATGGGGAAATATTTGTCTTTGCCCCTTCCTCACTTATCAGACATGAAAAATGTTATTAAAACCCTGTTATCATTTTTATTGTACCACTTTTTAAATTTATCCTATCCTTAAGTTTCCTCTGGGGGGCGGAATACACATCGTCATACAGAGTTTTGAAAATTATTCTGGAAGGAAATGTGTGAAAATCTATATAGTGTAAGAGAAGAATATGATTCAATAATTATTTGGCTTACCTACCCCATAGATAACATTCAGGGAAATTCAAACCATCATTTCCATTATTAGACTAAGAATACTAATTTTTTTTTGGTGCTAAGTAATGTATTTCTTTACAGTGGAATTAGCTTCTCTGAATGACAATAATTCACTCCTAGTTTTTCCCATGGGAAGAATTAACAAACATGGATAAACACAGAGAGAGAAAAACAACCACGGTTATGGTCCTTATCTGAAATACATTTAGGTACCTCAGTTCACCCCTCGTTATTTTGCCACTTCACTGACTGGCATGCAGCACTGTGCTTTGCTACTTGTACTTCTATTTTTTTTTTTTTTAAAGATTTTTATTTATTTGACAGAGAGAGACACAGCGAGAGAGGGAACACAAGCAAGGGGAGTGGGAGAGGGAGAAGCAGGCTGGGGGCCGAGCAGAGAGCCCGATGTGGGGCTCGATCCCAGGACCCTGGGATCATGACCTGAGCCGAAGGCAGATGCTTATCGACTGAGCCACCCAGGCGCCCCTGCTACTTGTACTTCTAAATACCTCCCAAGAAATAACCATTGACTAAATGACTGGGTAGCCTACGGTATTCTCCCTTCTGTGGTGGAGAAAATATGTCAAAAGCTCCAAGAGTAAAAATATATGACTTCTTTTCCCCCATTTAATCCACTTCAAGAAATAAGAAAGAAAGAAAATTTACATGCTTTATCTAAATTGAGATCTCAGACAAGGAGGGGGGAGTGTACTGTATAGTAAAGTTCTTAGGTGTTACTAAACTTACAGTTTGTAAGTCAAGGTAAGTCAAGCTTGTAGTCAAGGAACTAGGAGGTTCCAGAACTGTGGTCTGCTGAACACCACTAGAATTGAACTCCGTAATAGGATTATACACAAATGATGAGGTCCTCAGTGAAACACAACTAGCTTTGTGTACGAGTTGGAAAGAAAACCATGCATGTTGCTTAGATTCATCATATATCAGATTAAACATGGGAATGTTAAGCAGAGAAGTGATTCTCCCCATTGTAACAATTGTCAATAATTAATTATATGTGCTTATCACCTTTTTATTTCTGGCTTGATTTGTTATTCAAGCCCTATTGATTTTTAAAACATTTTATATTTTTACATCCAATTCTTCTAGAACATGGCTGGAAGCTCCTTGACTGCAGGAAAAATTGTCTTTTTAAAATATCTTCCTGGGCGCCTGGGTGGCTCAGTTGGTTAAGCGACTGCCTTCGGCTCAGGTCATGATCCTGGAGTCCCTGGATCGAGTCCCGCATCGGGCTCCCTGCTTAGCAGAGAGTCTGCTTCTCCCTCTGACCCTCCCCCCTCTCATGTGCTCTCTCTCATTCTCTCTCTCTCAAATAAATAAATAAAATCTTAAAAAAAAAAATTAAAAAAAAAATATATCTTCCTACAGTGTTTTATACCAGGTTGGTATTCAATAAATATTGTTTGATTTGGATAATGAAATTAAGCAAAGACCAAATTTAATTTTAGCAATTTGGTTTTAAACATTTTTTTCTACTTACAAAGGTAACACATGGTCAGTGCTGAAAATGTGACAAACACAGAAAAGCTGAAGGAAAATTCAAAAGTCATCACAAGTCCTAAACAGCTTTCTCCACTTCCCTTTTGCCCCCAGAAACAGGTGAAAGTTCTTATGGTTTTTTTACTATGTTGGTTTGCAGAAAAAAATGGTATAAAGCTGTACAAAGAGTTAAATTTTTACTTAATGTATATCATGAACTTTTCCCCACAACATGACCTTTGCGCCAGTATAGTATTCTATTGCATGGGAGCATCATAATTACTTTTTCAAAATCCTGTTGTTTCTATTTTTTCCATTATAAATTGTGGAATACTGTGAATATACATGTTAATATTATATCAAATACACATAGCAATTAATAATTAATCAAATAGTTGAGCTCTGATAAGGGAGGATGCTTAATTAAAAAGAGACAAAGAATGGAGTTAGATGGCTTTACGCAATCATGTATTGCATATTTTACATTTTCACATAGGAAAATTACTAATCTTGGGGCACCTGGGTGGCTCAGTTGGTTAAGCGTCTGACTCTTGGTTTTGGCTCAGGTCATGATCTCAGGGTCATGAGACTGCCCCGAGACAACACGGAGCCTACTTGAGATTCTCTTCCTCTCCCCCTGCTGTTCCCCCCTACTCTCTTTCTCTCTCAAATAAATAAATAAATCTTAAAAAAAAAAAAAAGAGAAAAATTACTAATCTCCTGAGTTCTGAAATGTGATTAAGAAATAAGACACTAAGATCTTACAGGTAAAATATGTGCCTTTATAAAGTGACTAATTTCCTTTTTTAGAGTATAAATGATTATACATAACTAAAGCCTTAAATCATTTAAAATGGAGCAAACAAAAGGCTTAGCATTTATTTTCTATACCATTTACCTTATCTCAGTGAGTTACTAAAAAAATAAATATGGGGAAGAATTCTTGCTAATTCAGGAAAGTTTGAAGACAAGTACATTCCAGATAAATTATATAAATGCTCAATACATTGATACATGATCATTGATCAATTCAATCTTGATTTGTGTCACATGCAAAAATCTACTATATGACTTCTACAAAACTCTAAAATTCTAGACTATGATTACATACTCAAAATATGAGAATGAGATTATCTGTCACAGGCCAACATCATTTTTTTTTTTAATAATTCCATCACCAGCACAAATGATGAAAAAAACTCAAAAATATCTCAGAATGTCCTTTAAAGCAATCAGTTCATGGACTATTTATTTCTGCTCTTTTCTAGCCATCTTCATAGCTGGTGACCTTTTTTACCCCCTAATCCAAAAACTTTTATAGAGGTAAAACATCAGACTGTTAATAAAGAAAGGCTTTGGGGGAAAAGATTATTCCTAAGGTTAGCAGTCTCTTATCCAATTTGATTCTTTGACACCCAAAGTAGCTTTATACCTTAAATATGGGCCAACAAATAAAAGAGTAATAAAACAAAGTTTTTTAAAGAAAAAGAAACAAAATGGATTTAAGACAGGGGACAGAGAGATTCACCAAGAATCTAGAACTTCTGCTCTAAAGAATTCAGAATATTCTCGGAATTTAAATTTTTTTTTAAAGTAAATGCCAATTTTTTAAAAAGATTTTTTATTTATTTATTTGACAGTGAGAGAGACAGTGAGAGAGGGAACACAAGCAGGGGGAGTGGGAGAGGGAGAAGCAGGCTTCCCGTAGAGCAGGGAGCCCAATGAGGGCCTCGATCCCAGGACCCTGGGATCATGACCTGAGCTGAAGGCAGATGCTTAACAACTGAGCCACCCAGGCACCCCGGAACTTAAATTTTTAATCTAGCACTGTAAATGCATGCAGTTATTGCCTAATAAGAACATAAAGATGATCACAGTTTAAAGACGATGAAGTTTAGGTAAAATACATTTAAGAAGTGCCTAGGTCCATGTCATCAACATCACCCCTTCTCCCACGGCCATATTTATTGGTTTATGTCATTACCTATAACAAAAGAATGTTCTGGTCAAAATCAAATTCCCCAAGGATTTATTAAGCACTAGGTTGCTAGAACTCAAGAATGAATAAACATAGGCCTCATCTTCAAGAGTAACATCCTGAAGGGAAAACAATTTATAAAAAACAGTGGTTGCTCATAAATTACACATTCTGAAGTGTATATTTTTGTCACTTTATAGAGTTAATCTATATTGTTATCCTTTCTCCAAACAAGACGTGACTCTTCACATGTTTCTACTTGCCTCCATCTCCCACCGCTTTTCGTGTCGTGACGGTTAGACCGTAGTAACAGCTCTCTTGATAGTCTTGGTCTTGCTTTAGTGGGAGGTCACGCCCGAGGACTGCATGGTTTCCTCCAGTCACAATCAGCTGTATCAGCAGAGGCCTGCCACAACAGAGTTAGCTCTGCCAAGTGAATACAGGGAAGGGAGATGGGGCGAGGGGGCTGGGGGCATTACACGGAGAACGGGAAATAATCATGATCCTAACATCTAAGCTGGGTAAGGGGGCATGTGGGAAAGGGAAGAGGCTAGGATTGATGGATTGGATTCTGGAAAGATTGGAGTATGGCTGGAGCTGTGCTACTAGAGGGAGTCAACCGCCTCTATAGAGGTCTGTAGGGAGTGGGAGGTCAGAGAGTGAGGGGTATGAAACGGAGAGGCCAGAGGGGTTTTGAGGACTGGTTATGACAAATTCTAGGGTATGATCACGGAGTTCACAACTGAGGTAGAGTGCAGGACAAGATAGAGGAAAGGAGTTCAAGAAGCTGAGAGGCCAGGGTGTTGGAAATATTATCTACGTATATATCGAATCTTCAAAAATTAATACAGGAAAAGTGCTGGAGAGAGTGACCATGAGTCAGGAGCTAAAATCATAGAGAAATTTAGGAGTGACACAGGCGTAGGGACATGATCCCAACAATGAGCGTTAGTTGGTAATATCATTTGATGACATTAGAGTCAAGCTGGGGGAGGAGGGAGGAAGAATGGTCTAAAGCAGGAGAAAAAAAAAAGGAGCAAAAGCATCTACCCTGATTACATCTACCCCTATCCCAGGTCTATAAATACAAAGGGAGTGGTAGAAGAAAGAGCCCCAACTTGAGAAGACTGCAGGGGAAGAAGCATCCTCAGAAGATAACCAGGTTCTCTGTAGAGCAAGAAGGTGAAGGAAACTCTCAGAAAAGAGGTTGAAGATGTGGTAGATTTTGCTGAGGATGGATCATGAGTTCCAGAAGGCACAATGGAAGAAATTCAGGTGTTTGCTGAATGATGTGTGGGAGATGAGGTCAGGAGTAGAAATGCCCTGGAGTCTAGAGTTTCTTATGGTGAGTGACATAAACGTGTAGCTAAAAGGCGTAATGGAGACAGTCCCGGTAGACTCAAGGCAGACAGTGTGGTCCTGGTAAGACTGTAACCGCTACAGGGCAGGGAAAGAAGATATCCAGGGTATTCAGGGCTCCTTCTTGTCCTCAGCAGTTACAGATAAGGAGGCAGAGAAGCCTCTCTCAGAGGCTTCTTGACACCCGTTGATAAGGGTGTCTGACCAGGGAGATGCATCTTATTCAATGTGTACTAGATTCACTCTTGACCCCTGCTGCTCAGGACTGCTGATGGGAATTTAAACAACTACATTCTCCTTGCAGGGCAATTTCTTAGTATCTAAATAAACAGAAAGTGTATATATATTTTGACTCAAAAATTTTAGGAATTTTCCTCAAAATACTCTCATGTGGCGATCAATTTAGAAACAAGTTAAATGATGAACGGTTAAATATAGTCTATATTATAAAACAGGGTAGATAGATTGTTAAGCAAATATTAAAAATTGCAGAACAATAAGTCAAGCAGAGAAAGTCAATTATCATATGGTTTCACTTATTTGTGGAACATAAGGAATAGCATGGAGGACACTAGGAGAAGGAAGGGAAAAATGAAGGGGGGGAAATCGGAGGGGGAGACGAACCATGAGAAACTACGGACTCCAGGAAACAAACTGAGGGTTTTAGAGGGGAAGGGGGTGGGGGGATGGGTTAGCCTGGTGATGGGTATTAAGGAGGGCATGTATTGCGTGGAACACTGGGTGTTATACGCAAACAATGAATCATGGAACACTACATCAAAAACTAATGATGTACTGTATGGTGACTAACATAACATAATAAAAATAAATAAATAAATAAAATTGCAGAACAGTAAGTACACTACAATTTCATTTATATAATTTAGAAAGCAACATAGAAACCTATACTTGGATTGCATATGTAGCAACTACTTCAAAAGAATTTTCTATGTGCAGGGCACTGTTCTAGGTGCCATAATCGGTTATGTACTATTACGATTATTGCTATTTTATGGATAAGGAAACTGAGACCCAGCAAAGGTAAGGAATTTGCCCAAAACCCCCAAAATATTAAGGGGTAGAGCTTGAATTTTGTCCCAAACACCCTGACTCCAGGGTCTGTGCTTTTAAATACATTAAAATGCCTGTCAGGTACATAAGTATAAAGAAAAAAACCTGAAACAATATGCCCCAAACCATTAACTGCAGTTACTTTTTTTTTTTTTTAGATTTTGTTTATTTATTGGTCAGAGAGAGAGAGCACAAGCAGGGTGAGCAGCAGGCAGAGGGAGAAGCAGGCTCCCCACTGAGCAAGGAGGCTGATGTGGGACTCGATCCCAGGACCCTGGGATCATGACCTGAGCCGAAGGCAGATGTTTAACCAACTGAGTCACCCAGGCGTCCCACCAGCAGTTACTTTTGAGGAGAGCAGGATCGGTGGGGTTGAAAGTGAAAATAATTGTTAGTTGTTACTTTGACTACAAGTTTTTTTAAACTTTTAACAATTGGAATGTGTTCACTTGTATAGTTTGTTGGGGTTTTTTTCTTTCTTTTCTTCACTCACTTAAAAAAAAGTTGCTGTACAGTTCTAGTCTGCACCAGGGTTGTACGCAGTACTCTGGTAGCATTATTTAAAACGGTAAAAGGATAGTGATCAACTTGCCTCAAGGAAGGACACTTCAAAGAGGAGATTTTTGAGTCTTAAAGGATGAAGAGTCTGCCAGGAAGATGTTTAGGAAGGGCCATACAGTTGGAGCTCAATAACTGTTTTTGAATGAATGTGTTCTAGGTAGAGGGGACACATATACAAAGCCTCAAAGGAAAGGTAGCAGGAGATAAGGTTGGAAGGATAGGTAAGGGCCACATCACCAAAGGTCTTATGTGTGAAGTAAAGGACATTATCTGGCAGCAATGAGAAGACTTGGAAGGGTTTTAAGTGGTGGACATCTGATTGTTCTATGCATATGGGTTTAACAGGTTTCCAGCACATCATCCTACAGATGCTCACTCCACACTAAACAGAAAGAAATAATCACTAAACAGAAAGAAATAATAGCCAAGAATAGTTGTTGGTGGTAGTGAATTGAGATCCTGGGACTCTGATCTATGACCATCTCATATGATACATCAGTCTGGTATTTTTTGTATTTAAGATCATTTAATTCATGGCCACGTTAATATCAGGGGAGTTTTAACTTCCTTAGGCATTGGTGATTTTTTCCTGCTTTGTACTCAATTTTGTATTTTGCATTTATATAAAAGTAGCTTCTGAAACAGATCTAAACACATGAATAAGATCTTCTTATATATCCTTACAAAAAGTCATTCTAATTAAACTATCCAGTTTTTTCCCCTTAACAGTCCTAATAGATATAAATCCTTAATGCCCTCTCTTGCTCATTATGAACTTTTATTATTCCTCCAGACATCAATTCATTTGTGGATATTGGGCTTCTGCCAAATTATCTACAAAGGTGTCTTTGTTGATGTTTTAATGTATTTGGCTACAGTACACATAATATTTCTAGGCATGGATAAGCTGGATATTTTAAAATAAGTATTATTGGCGGCATAGGTCTCTCAATGCATTTTTGGTAAAAATCCACCTGTGATTCACTAAGCTGATTTTACATGAAAATTGAAGCCATTTATGGTTTGGGAGCCTGCCATGCCTTTCTGATCTGTGAGAAGCCTCTTTCTCCCTTTGGGATTTCAGCATTTTAAGCTGCAAGCGAAACAGCTGAGCAGAGGAAAAAATTCTCATAAAACAAATAAAACATTCTAAATAAATTATTCCTTTTGGTTGTTCAGTAGCCAAGAGTAATGTAAAACTTTTATGAGAAGTACTTTTATGTGCAGGAATTGTTTGTTTGATACAGATACCAGCTCTTTTGTTACTGTGCCTGGGCTCCTCAGCAAGCATCACCTTTACGAGATGCCAACAAAGTCCCTGGGACAAAGCTCCCTTTCCAGGATAAATCACATTTAAGCCAAGATTTAAAGCTTCCACTTTCAAATTACATTTTAGACAATTCTGTTTTGTAGTGAAGCCTAAATCTATTGTATGCAAAAGTCTATAACTTGTTTTGTTTTGGGTTTATAAGAAGGCAGATCCTTATTAATTTGCTCTCCATTCCCATTTCCAACTCATAATGATGACAAAAGTTCTGACTGGGTTATATCCAAGGCTTAAGTTTAAAAAGTGCAAACTTTCAATGAAGACTCACTTGTTTACTGAATTTGATTTGAATATATCCAGTTGGACTTTTCCAGTCCTTGTAAATATAAGTGGCCTTGGACATCAATGCTTCCCAGGAATTCTCATAGATACCACCTACTGTCCCCCTTTGAACACATCGCTAAGAGATATAACAATCTTCTTTATAAAGGCTGTTACTCACAGACTTAAGTAACTTACTCATTGATTAAGATGTAAGCCACATCAGGGGTGCCTGGGTGGCTCAGTCAGTTAGGCATCTGACTCTTGATCTCAGCTCAGGTCTTGATCTTAGGGTTGTGAGTTCGAGCTCTGCATTGGGCTCTATGCTGGGCCTGGAACCTACCTAAAAAAAAAAAAAAGATGCAAATCACATCATTTTTTCCCCCCTGCATCTGCAATCTCTTCTAAGAAAGGATTTATTGCATTACAAAACAATTTATAGAGGTAAGTGAATCACATTTTAAAAAAACTGTTTACATGATAAAGATACCAGTGTATACGTATGAACATTTAGCCAGGACAGTGCGGAGGGATTCAAGCATTATAAGGTGACCATACCAGATCTCCTTTAAGATATGTTTCAAATCCACATAGTTCATGATTTTCTAGACAATGTAATCCCCTCCCTTCCCTTTATCCCTAAAATCCTTAAAGATATTATGATGATTATAATGTCATATCAAAAGTATTAATAATTGAATTACATATTTTATGTTGCTGTGTGAATATCTTGCTATTTAAATTTTTAATAAAAATTTGCATTAAAAGGAGACCATTGAGCATCTGTATATATGGGAATTTCATTTTTAAGATAATTTATTCCAGATGAATATATGGAAAAGCAGAAAACTTTGCCTTCTCTCCTATTTCTTTTTCCTTTCACTTTCTCTTAACATTTTTGCCTAAAGTTAAGAGTTACAGGATAGAGGAATTACATTTGAAGATTAGGGATAGGAAGTTGGGGGCTGGGAAGGGCATGGCTTAAAGCAATGGGGAAACATTGTCCTTTATATATTTAAAGTGTCTAAGTGTGGCCCACTTTCCTCTCCCTAAATCCATATCTGTTCAGACTTGGGGTGTCAGCAAGTCAGGTCTCCTTTCATCTATTGGTGGTGAGTAGATCCTTGTGCTTTTAAATATAGCAAAGGACAGTGAACTGGTAATGTGGATACCAGCAGCTTTACCCTAAGTCTATTACTAAACAATGTAGACCTTAGAATGGGATTGCATTTGTAACCTCTTAAGAGATGTGTGTGTAGCACAGAATAAATTTGACATAGAAGGGCTATGTGAGCAGGAAAAAGAAAGAGAATTACACTTTAGTTTTTATGACCATTTTTAATTTGTCCTAAGAATTCACCCTGCATAGGGATAATATAAATAAGAAACGAATTAGCTCATTTCACTAAAGGTGAAAATACGATGACTGGAAAGACTGAACTTCTCTATTTTTTCAAACTCCCTTTCTGCCAGGTGACTTACAGGATACATTTCTGCCAGTTTCCCATTTGTAAGTAATCAGTATTTCTTTCCTCCCTCAAGGAAGGATAAATATAACTTTGAGGAACATGTCTTTAAATAGGCTTTGGGGGGCACCTGGGTGGTTCAGTCAGTTAAGTGTCTGCCTTCAGCTCAGGTCTTGATCCCAGAGTTCTGCGATCAAGTCCCACATCGGGCTCCTTGTTCAGCAGGGAGCCTGCTTCTCCCTCTCCCTCTGCCTGCCGCTCCCCCTGCTTGTGCTCTTTTTCTCTCTCTGTCAAATAAGTAAAAAAAAAATCTTTAAGAGAAAATTAAAAAAAAAGGTTTTGGAAGGAGGTGGGCAAGGATCATCGGGATTAGGTTGGAGCAGAGTTGTTCTTATCCTTGCCAAAAATAGAGGCTACACAGATTTGATTTCTGTATGTACACACAGACAGAGGTCGAGGAAATGAAAGCTAAACATGCACCCTTACTTCCGCCCCAGCCCCTAAACACAACAGCACTCAGAGCCTCAAGGGGCAGTGCCGGCCACTCCTCAGATTGTTGAAACAAAACTGTAAGCAAGTATGAAGTCTGTATCTTACTAGCAGAAGCGCATTGATTTCCTCTGGTATTAGTTTCACATAAAAAATCATATTAGCAAATATGTAAAAGAATTGGCATAGAAAAATTAATTAATAATGCCTTTAGTCCCATGGGAAAGTTATTAGAATCCTTTTAAGAACCTAATTTACTCTTGGATTGTGGTGAGCATAGCATAACATATAAACTTGTTGAATCACTATGTTGTACACCTGAAACTAATGTAACATTGTGTGTCAACTATATTTCAACTGAAAAGAAAAAAAAAAAAAACGAACCTAATTCACTCTTGGAGATTTCTGCTTGGGGTAGGGACAGTTGTGAATTTTTTCATCTGTAGATGTAACCGTTGTCAAAAATTATGAAGCATCTGAGATTTTACATAATTTGCAAGTTCACAAGTTGACACAGTTTCATGGATGCTAGCAGAAGGCATGAAACTCCCGGACTAGAGACAAAGGATGGTTTATTACTCACAGCAATAACAGGAGCCAGAGTGTCAGCATTTGTGCCAGTTCCCTGAGTCCCAATTCCCACAGAGTGACATGAAGAGAGCTAGATGATCCCTGCACAGGCAGTGGGGCGCATTACAAGAGAGGAACCCTGAGCTTGGGTAACTGAATCTTTTGTAATGATCAGTAAGCCCATGTGACCTTTGTATTCTCTTTTGTTATACCGGACAGAAAACAAACCTGCTTTTTGCTCCATAGAGGGACTCTATCTCCGTCTTCCAAGGCTTTTTTCAATACAAATACCCTTGAAAAGATATTCCAGAACAAAAGCAGCCATTGCCTCTGCTTGCAAGATGTACAGAAATGTGAGGCACTCATGGAGAATTGAACAATAATAAATTTCAATCCCTATTTTCTCAAACTTGAGACTATACATAAAGTCCCTTAGCCCATTTTCTACTCTTTTTTTCAAACTGGGAGTCTTTCTTGACAATACTATGGGCAGATGCTGGTGGGGAGAGGGATGGGGGCAATTTTGAATCAGTTAGGTGTTGTAACTTTAGTAGTGGGAAGATGAAAGATGAAAGTCAAAAAATCTGTAGGGAAGTTACCCCAGAGCAGGCTTGCTATTTGGCAGCTCCCAACCGTCCCCGCCATCCTCCCCCAAGGCATCTTCCTTTCATCTCACTTCAACACACAGCTAAATGGATAATCACTGCAGTTTTGAAAAATGTAAATCTCTTAGAGCATTAAGGACTCCTGGGTTTTTACACACATGAGTGTGAATTTGTGTAAGACACTTGTCCTTTAAAAGCCAGCTGAGATTGGCTGCTCTGAAGGAATAGCAATTTTGACTGTTAGGGGAGAAGAAGGGTAATTGTGAAGTTTGGAGCAGTTTTGGGGTATAGCAGGCCAGAGAGATAACACTGTGGGAGAATTAAAGCAATATGACGTCAGAGTCCATCGTGCAGGGCAGCTGGGCACCATAAGGTGGGAAAAGATGTGAGAGAAAGAGTAGAGAAAGACTAGGGAGATATCCAAGAGAAATTGCACCCATTCTGATTTTACTTGAAGTTGGCACTGTGCCCAAAGCAGAGGAAGAACATGCTCTTCCTCCTTCTCCTCGCCCCTGGATCCTCTTTCCATAAATATTTATTGAGTATCTGTTGTGGCAACTGCCACTGCTAATATTACTAGTTATCAATTATTGAACCCTTGCTATGCGTCCAGTTTTATGTTTACACTGGTGTGACAAGGTCAGATAAGACATTACAGTCCCTTGTGGGAGATAGACAAGGAAGTCAACACTTATGCAATTTAGTAAATGCATCTAAATCAGATAAGGTAGGTCCTTGCTTTAGGACCCAGACTTCATATTTCCATCATTAGTTCTGTAGCCCACAATAGTGAACTAACAGTAGCTAATTCATACACAGCCAGGCAGTTTTAAGTGCAATTAACAATGAGCATCTTTATAAAAACCCTATGAAATAGGTATTATGATTATATCTTACAGAGTGTATATCTATCCACCCCAATGTCACAGAACCAGTGAGCAGCTGAGGTGGGGTTTGATTCCAGGCCTCTGGCCCAGTGTAGGGGGAGGTAATACCGACACTGAATCTAGTTTAAGCTAATTAGGCATTTGTGAGCTGCCCAGGAAATATAACCATCACTTACAACTTCTTTCTGTGATAAAGTACATTTTGACTTCCAAACTTGTGAAGAAATTTTCAAACGGGTGTTTTAAGGTAAGAAAGTACCTGAAACCTCTAGAAGGCTAGAAAAGACCTGTGAGCATTAGTGACCTATGGTTAATAGGACACTGTAAATTCAGTGCAAAAGGCAATAGAGTATTAACTGTCACACTGTAAGTTCAGGGATACTCCTTTTTTAGGTTCAATTGTTCTTATAGGCAGCAGTTCCCCCCGCTTACTAAGAAAATTAATGACTTAAGTTTACTTTAAAAAGCAAAGAATCAAAAGAATGAGAAGACAAGCGACAGACTGGGAGAAAATAATTACAAAAGACACATCTGACTAAGGAGTGTTATTCAAAATACACAAAGCCTTAAAACTCAACAATAAGAAAACAAACAACCAGATTAAAAATGGGCTAAAGATCTTAACAGACACCTCATCGAAGAAGATATACAGATGGCAAATAAGCATATGAAAAGGTGCTCAACATCATATGTCGTTAGGGAAACGTAAATTGAAACAATGAGATACCACTACATGCCTTTTGGAATGGCCAAAATCCAGCATACTGACAACACTTAATGCTGGCGAGGATGTGGAGCAATTGGAATTCTCATTCATGCAGGTGAGAATGCAAAATAATACAGCCATTTTGGAAGACAGTTTGGACGTTTTTTTACCATATGATCCAGCAAGCATGCTCCTTGGTATCTACCAAAGGAGTTGAAAATGTCTGTCCCCACAAAAACCTGCATATGGATATTCATAACAACTTTATTTATAATTGCCCAAACTTGGAAACAACCAAGAGTTCTAGGTAAGTAGATAAAGAAACTGTGGTACATCCAGACACTGGAATATTATTCAGTGCTAAAAAGAAATGAGTTCTCAAGCTATTAAACGACATGAAGGAAACCGAAATGCATCTTACTAAGTGAAAGAAGGCAATCTGAAAAGGCTACACACTGTATGATTCCAACTCTATGACATTCTGGAAAAGGCAAAACTATAGAGACAATAAAAAGATCAGTGGTTGCCAGGGGTTAGGAGGGAGGAGAGATGAATAGGCAGAGCCCAGAATATTTTTAGGGCAGTGAAACTCCTCCATAGGGTGGATAGTTTTAAATTTGTCCAAAACCACAGAATGTACAACTCCAAAAGTGAACTCCAATGAAAACTATAGACTCTGGGTGATAACGATGTGTCAGTGTAGCTTCATCAGTTTTAACAAATGTGCCACTTTGGTGGGGATTATTGATAATGGGGGAGGCTACGCATATATGCATAGGGTATATGGGAAATCTCCGTACCTTCTAATTAATTGTTCTGCCAACCTAAAACTGCTCTAAAAAATAAAATCTAGTTTTTTAAAAGAGCAAAGCAAAATTCATTTATAAGAGAACCTCTATTCTTAAGAAGAAAAAAAAAATGTGCACTATTTGGAACATTATACCTGTTCCCATGCTCTTGCTCCCTTGAGAAAATTGCTAACCTTCATCCTGGGGTGCAAGAATTACTGCTCAATAGTGTCTTCTTATTAGGGGTGTTACAGACAGACCTGGAGAAAGGGAGAGAGCGGGCAAGGGAGAGAAAAGGCACAGAAAGAGAACAGGGGCATTCCACAGTGTGTGAAATGGATTTTAAACAAGACACAGCATTTTCTTAGAGATTTAGGAGGAAATTTGGAGACCATTTTCTGCTATCAGGTTAAAAAATTAGTTTTATTTTATTTGGACCTAGCATAAAATTTATGCTTTACTTATGCCTCAGTGGCCACCTCTTCTTGAAAATAATCTTCCTTGGGCGCCTGGGTGGCTCAGTTGGTTAAGCGACTGCCTTCGGCTCAGGTCATGATCCTGGAGTCCCTGGATCGAGTCCCGCATGGGGCTCCCTGCTCGGCGGGGAGTCTGCTTCTCCCTCTGACCCTCCCCCCTCTCCTGCTCTCTCTCTCTCATTCTCTCTCTCAAATAAATAAATAAAATCTTAAAAAAAAAAAAAGAAAATAATCTTCCTCAACAGTTGGATTTTCTGAATATTGAATAATGATTTTTCCCCCAAAGGAATAATGGATTTTGAATGTATGTTAGGCGAACACTCATTTAATGAATACACAGATAACTAACAACATACATGCAGTGATAGATCCTCTTTTACAAAAGAAGGACATAAGATAAAGCTGGCTTATGCCAGGGAAGAACATATTTCCTATCTTCAAGAACCTACTTTCTTTCAGATTTCCTCTCCTCTGGGTTTTCATCAATCTCAGGGGCATACGTCTTAAGAATAAAAATGTTAGCGGACTCTGGGAAGAGACTTCCCTCAGACCAGGAGAGTTAGTTTATGTTATGAACTGAATTACGCTGCCCCCTTCCTCCCCACCACCCCTCCCCCGGCAAATTTATATGTTGAAGTCATACTCCCCAATACCTCAGGATGTCTATTAGTAGATAGAGTCTTTAAAGAGGTAATTAAGTAAAAATGAGGTCATAGGCCCTAACCCAAATGACTGACATCCTTATAAGAGATGAGGACACAGACACAGAAGGAAGACCACGTGAAGACAGAAGAGAAGACGATCATCTACAATCTGTCAGGGGAAAACAACCCTGCCAACATCTTGTTCTCAGACTTCTAGCCCCCAGAATTGTCAGAAAATGAATTTCTGTTTTTCATCCACTCTGTGATACTTTGTTATGGCAACCCTAGCAAAACTAATACAGTGTATAAGAGTAAACCCTGGTGACACCAGCATTCCCAAAGTGCTTTTATCCAGAGCCTAATAAGAGCAGTTCAAGGGGCTCCTGGGTGTCTCAGTCAGTTAAGCGTCTGCCTTCAGCTCAGGTCATGGTCCCAGGGCCCTGGGATCCAGCCCCGAGTACTCGGGCTCTCTACTCTGCATGGAGTCTGCTTCTCCCTCTCCTTTCGCCCCTCTCCCCCACTCATGCTCTCTTGTGCACTCTTTCTCTCATAAATAAAATCTTTAAAAAAAAGCAGTTCATGAACTTTACATAATTATAAAGAAGTTGTAGACTTCATAAATTAATTCAACAAATATTTGTTGAGCTTCTCCAGCACATCATGTACTGAGCTAAATGGCAAAAACAAAAAGATAAGCTCCCAAGTGGCTCAAAGTAAATAAGACCCCAGACCATCCTCAAAGGAATTCAGTCTAAAGAGGACACAGGTACAGAAAGAGTTAATTTCAATATGATGTGACCAGTAAGATTGTGGTATGCACAGAGTGCCATGGATAAGGACCAATGGCCATGAGAACTTCACTGAGATATAGAAAGGGGAGCAGATTGGAAGCCACATCCAACCTAAGTCTTTAGGAAAAAGTAGAAGTGTGCTGGGTGGACAGGGGAAGAGAGACATTTCAGTGACAGGAGTACCGCAGACAAAGGCAGGGAAATGAGAAAGTGTCTAGAATGTCAGGTGATGAGCGAAAAGTTCAGGGTAACTGGAGTTAGGATGTGTATGAGGGAGGATGGGAGGACAGAGTGAAGAAATAAGGTCAGACCACTAAGGGCTGGGCATGCCAAATTTGGATCTTATCCTGAAAGCAGTGGAAAGCCACCAAAGATTTTTATAGAGAAAAGTCACGATCAGACTTGCTCTGAGCATGGTCTGGCTTAATAGCGTGGAAAATGAAATGGTATGGGGAGAGGTAGGCTGCATAAAGACAGAAAGCAGGGAGGTTGATGGGAGCCTGAACTGAGGCAGTGGTATTGGGGTACAAAGAGCAGTCTTCCTTTAGAGATATTTCAGAGGTGGAATTGAAGGGGTCTAGAAATGTATATTGTGAAGATTTTAACACTTCTATTTCTGCATGTGCTAATATGGAAAAGGTGCTTCCAAGTGTAAAGCACTAGACGGTATTTACTTGTATTTTCTGTCAGATGTACAAATAAATATCGTTTTCTTAAACATCAGATTTGTTATCACCTTAATAAAACACACAATATTTTATTTACTTTTTAAGAACTGAATTCAAAAGAGCTACTACATTTCCTTACTTGTGTTTTATTTAATTTCGGGAAGAACTGCTCCCTGAAAAAATACAGTATAATTGGATACAGTTAAAAGATGAGTATCTTATTTCATCTCATCATAGCATGTCTGGTATTTCTGTGACTCTTCCAAGCTGGACTTGATTGAAAACTGCATATTTGAGGCAACTGAAAGCCTTGGAAAATACACTCACCTCAGTCTAATCTGAGTTTTCTCACTAGCTGCCTTCCATGACTAGTTTACTTCCTCTTCCTAGGCCTCAGTTTTCTTATTTCTAAAAAAAAAGGGATAAATTCTTTGATCCTTAAGACTCCTTTTGACTAAAATTCCAGTATTGCTTTTGATTTTTAAGATGAAAAAAAAAAGCTTTATTTATTATTATTGAAGTTTTAAAAAGGAGACTTTAAATTTTGCCGGAAAATATTTATTGGAATGTATATAAATCTTGTTAGATGGTTTTGAGACTTATTTAAAAAAAAACTGAAGCACAATGCACGTTCAAACATTACCGTTCTTGGGGTACAAAGGCACTCAAGTAAATGTACTTAAACCTCCGTAGTTTCAACTAAGTTTTAGAGTAACACAACGAACAAGTGATGCTTGTTGAAACAAAACTGGAGTCGAACTGGGTAAATACGACTTCAGAAAAATTAGCAAGCCAGACGACTTTCTTTCCCCATTCCTTAGGAAACTTGTATCTGTAAATGGAAAAGGGCTCTAGATCCTCCGGCAGAGAAATGGGAGAATACGGAGAGAAGTTTCTCTGATTCCTCACTCCCTACCTGCTGTTCTGATTTCCTCTCCAGCTCGCACTGTCTGATAAGGAATTGATTCTCCCCCCTTCTCTCCCTCCCCCACCCCCGCTCCCTCCCTCTCTGTCCTTCACCCTGAGTAACGGTAGTGTCCTAGCAAGTGATGCTGTCGGAGACAGGAGCCGGGCACAGAGGAGCCTTCGGCGCCGCCGCCACCGCCGCCGCCGCCGGGCGGGAGAGCCTTTCCGAGCACAAGCGCCCCACTCGGCCCCGGGCTTCCTCCTCGCAGCCACAGCCGCGGCGGCTGCTCCCACGGTTTCATGGTGGGCGGCGGCGGCGACTCGGCTTTGGTTCCCGCCTCTAACTGCTAGGTGTCGGGCCGCGCGGTTCTCTCCTCCTGCCTTCCCGCCCGGGGCTGCCCGGGGCTGCCGGAGCGGCGGGCGGTGCGGAAGGGGCGCCGCGGACAGACCCGGCGGCGGCGGCGGCGGCGGCGGCGGAGGCCGGCATCCCCACGCTCGGACCGCGGCGGGCGCGATGTCCACCAAGGTCAGGAAGTGCAAGGAGCAAGCGAGGGTGACCTTCCCCGCGCCGGAGGAGGCGGAAGAGGAGGACGAGGACGAAGGCTCGGAGCCGCAGCGCCGCCGGCGGGGCTGGAGGGGCGTCAACGGGGGGCTCGAGCAGCGCTTGGCGCCCTCACAGCGGGAACCGCACGGCTCCTGCCCGCCGCCCTTCTCCCCCGGGCTGGACATGTGAGTACCCCGCCGGTCCGCGGCCCGCGCGTCGGGAGGGCAGCGCCGGGCGGGGGGCAGAATGGCGCGCTCCGGGACGCCCCGCCACGTGCCAGGGACCCCCAAACGCCTCCCGGCACGGCAAGGCAGTTCTATTCGGGGCGACTTGGGGATGCAGACCTCGATCTGCATCCAAAGCTTGGTTCTGCTTTGTGGAGGGACTTGGGGGCCGCTGAAGGCGTGGCTGGGGCTGTGTCCCGGTTCAAGCGCAAGGAACGGCCCCGCGGACGGACACAACGGACGCCAGACTCGCTTTGCAGCAAGCAGACACGTCCTCTCCTACACGCACACTACTGCCCCATGGGCTGGAAGCCCTCGGCAAATGAACCCCGAGCTTACCCGAGGAAGTCAAAGAATGGGAAGGTGTGCCTAGACCCAGGCGCGCTCTCGAACTTCGACCTCCTCCCCCGCTTCCCAGCGTGGAACTACCCTGGGAACGTGCGTCTCCCCCGCCACGCTCCCGGCGGCCCCAAGCCGGGGCAGGGGAGTGGGGAGAAGGGAAGGGAAGGTGTGTGATACGGAGTGTGAGTATAAGTTTGCCCAGTCGCCTCGTTTCTCCGTAGTCCATTCACAGTTGGGGGCAAACTGAAGCCAAATACCAGGGGAGAGTGGGCGCGAGGCAGCCGCGGGAACTGTTTCGTGGTAACTTTGGCTGTAGTTCCCAGGCGGCTCAGGGTCAGCAGCTGCTTTCTTTTTAAAGGAAGGTAGAGGTCGGCACTGTAGTGTGTGAGAAAGAGCAACTTTTCTCAATTTCCAGATCTTGGAGTCAGCCTTAGCAGCTGCGAGACATAGCGAGGATTAAAAGAGAGCGCTTAGTTTTAAAGGGTGCATGCTATTTTTCTTGTCACATACCTTGGGCGTGCCACGGGGTTTACAGACTTTTTTAGGAAAAACGCACAGACCTAGGTAGAGAACTTGGGGTCAGACGTGGCGGGCGGCACTAACCGTCTGGGCGGGGTGGAGTGGTTCTCTGTGAAGGGACGGAGGTTATGCAGCGCCCCCTGCTGCCCTAGAGCTGCCACATCCTGGTCCCAGGCTTCTGCGGCGACCTCTAGACGGACCTAATCTCGCATACCTCTGCGGGCTCAGAGACCGCCCCTGGCCCTTCCAGATTTGCTTATAAAAAACCAGAAATCAGCCGCTAGGAGTAGATCGCCTAGGGAAGGGTTCTGAATTAAAATGAGCGACGCATCCTGATGTGGTTAGCCTGGAGTGGAAATGGCCCAGGAAATGGAAAGAAGGTATATCCTTAGGGAATAAAGCATGCCAGCTCGCTTCCCAGCCTCCCTAAGATTTTAAGACATTGTCTATTTTTCCTTTTGCCAATTTGGTTTTTATAACCCAGTTCAGTTTCTTGATTATTTAATTTTTTTTTTTTCTGTTCCCTTCAATCCACACTAAATGGGACACCACTGCCCTCTTATCTGAGAAAATAGGGTGGAGCAGAGATTACTCACTTGGCATTTTGGAGTTTGAGGTCAATTACACAAAATACTAAGGCAAATTCTATCGTAAACTTGTCTACCTGCTAATAGAAGAGAACATTTTTTTTCTATTTTCTGACTTTACATAATTCAACAAGTAAATGTCTTAGTATATTTACTTTGTAAAGCGCTTGAGAAGATCCAGTCATCTTAAGGAGAAAACATTAATAAATGTTTCTTCGGGTCGTAGGGCAGCGACCTCTTCATGTTTGAGTCCTGTCATTTGCTAACGTTGGGCACTAGTTTGATATCTGTAGAAAAAAATCAGCTCTTTATTCGTCCTTCAAGTAGAATATGGCCACAGTTTAAAAGCTCAGAAAGTGAACACAACAAGCCTAGGATGGAATTGGAGTAGGATAACCAGTCTCTCAAAGCCCCAGGGTCATTTTCAGTAGTCAGAAGAGAATAGCTGGACTTAAAATTTAGTCAGGATGCTGAAGATAGAATCCCACTTTTACCAAAAAGATTCCTCAAGGTTATCCTGTTGCTCATTTCACTGCTCCGTGCTCCAGTATTCCATTTGGGAATTTTAAACAGACTGACTTAGGAGAAAGAATGTCATCTGCTGTATCACTAACAAGACTTTTTAAAAATATCCTTTGATAGAACTCTTGATTCAACCATTGATTCAAACCAAGACTTTCTTTTTCCCAATTGTTTGCAAACCTAGGACCAAGTAGTCTGTCATTGGCAAGATTACCTCATTCTCGAAGTTTTTAGTTATTAAATATATCTGATAAAACTCCAAAAAGGCATCTGAAGGCAGTTCTCATGAGTTTCGATTCAAAGACATTTCTTAAAGCATTTGCATGTGCCAAGTGCAAGTTAAGTACAGCAAGCCCCAAAGATGAGTATGACAACTTTTCTGCACTCAAGAAGTTTAAAATCTCATGAGGGAGAGGTGGAAATGAAACTGGGCATGAGCTATTATGCTATAAATTAGAGTAAAATAAGTACCATAAAAACATACAAGGAAGGAGCTATCAAGGATCAAGTGTAAAGGAGCGACGGACTATGTAAGGTCATGGAGAAATGAAGGAAACATTTATGGCTCTAAAAGATAGGAAAGGAGACAGAGACAGAGTGGGACATCAATTGAAGCCCTTCCCCCAAAAATGTTAGGCATGTCTGGGGAACGTTAATTGAGTTTCGTTGGAACATAGAGTATGTGTAGGAGCAGTGAGATTTAGCTGGATGTATTGGTTTGGGGCATTAATAGGGAGGATCTTGCCAGGAGGAGACAATAGGGAGCCATTGATGGTTACAGAGCAGCAGCAATTTGATCAAAGCCAGTCTGAGAGCATGATGGATTGAAGTGGCAATTGAGAGAATGTCAATAAATAAATTAGGGGGGCTACTATAGCCATTCTGGCTGAGATTAGGATCTGTAATAGTGTAGTACTGGTGGGATGGAAAGGGAAGAGGTTGGAAGACAGAATACACAGATAGGATCACGGAATATGCAACTAACTGCCCATGAGGGGTTTAAAGAGAAAGCAGAGGGGTGCCTGAGGGGCTCAGTCAATGACGCGATTAAGCTAAGTGTCTGCCTTTTGCTCAGGTCATGATCCCAGGTTCCTGGGATCAAGCCCCATTGCAATCTCCTTGCTCAGTGGAGAACCTGCTTCTCCCTCTCCCTCTGCCCCTGCTCCCCCTATGTGCGCTTTCTCTCTGTCTCTCTTTCTCTCTCTTTCTATCTCAAGTAAATAAAATCTTAAAAAAAAAAAAAGCGCGTGCGAGAGAGAAAGAAAGCAGGGTCAGAGATGACTTGGCGATTTTGACCTAGATAACTGAGATCATCAATGTCGTTGAAAAGGAAAGGACAAAGAGGAGGATCTGATTTTTCAGATAATTCCGATTAGAGGTGTCAAGCAGGAAGAGGGAAATGCAAGTTTAAAGCTTGGGAGAATTTGAGAATCTACTGGCTGATGGGGCTAGTTGCTGAGTCATGTGAGTATATGGTATTACCCAAAGAAAGAGTATAAAGAGAGAGACAAAGAGAGCTCTAGACTCCCTTTTCTGAAGGATTTTTGTTGTTGTTTAGAGGGTAGAGAGAAAGGGTAGCAAGATGAAGGAGCAGGTGGGTACTAAGGCAAAGCTGCCTAGAAAGACCAGTGTCAAGAAAAGAGAAGAATTGACCCATAGTTGGCAAATACTTGATAAATCAAGAGAGAAACTTATGAGTCTACTTTTAGAAAGAAGAATCAATCCTTATATTAACGTATGTGCACATAATCATTAGATTGCTCAGCAGTGTTATCTTTAAAAGAGAAAGACTTCTAGAAAGGAAGATTCTGTTTAGTTTTTCTTCAGAGGTAGTACTGCCAAAAATGTGTCATAACAAAAGCAGTAATTTGTGTTTATATAATATTTCATGCTGGAACTGGGAAGGGATCCCCCGTTCTTAGTGCCTGCCCTCTCTTGGGTCTGGTACCCTCACAACCAGAGTATCTCTGTTTCTATTTCTCTGGAGATTTCATACCCTATCTTGCTTATAGGGGTGAGGGTATCAGTCAGTGGGGTAGAGATCTGGGGAAAGAGTTCTACCTGATCTTTATACAGACTTTCAGCCAATTCCCTTATTTTGGGCTCTTGCCTCATCTCTACTTTCTGGGATTTCTTTTGCCTTCAATTTCTGGGCCTTTTCTGGCATTGAGCAAGGTGGATCAAATTGCTTCTTGTTATAGACACTCTGGCACTCTGGTTGGACCTTCCTTATCTCCACTAAATCATTTACCTGTCTTCCAACTTCACATATTGTGTAGTTACAGATATTACAAATGTCTTCTGGTTTCATGGAAGACAAAATCTGTGTTACTTTTCTCTGTTTTCCTTGCTGTTTAGGGGAGATAATTTTGGAGAGGAGAAAGGGTAAGAAAGGCCTTTATCCCATTGTCTTGAAACCAAATATCCCTACGATTATGTTTTAGGTGTTCATTTGAGCCCCAATGAAGGCTATATTATTAACAGGCTAAGATTGCAGAAGGAAGAGAATATTCTTATTCATGACTGATCTTAATGGGTGAATGGAGTAGATGGTAAGCTATACAGTGTGATACGAGGGTCATTTGAACTCCTCCACCAAAAGTCATCTTAGTACCACACTTCCTAAATCTAACTAGTATAGAATATTTTGGGGGAAAAAAAATAGAATGTTTGAGTTGCAAAGGATTTCTTCTAGTCCAGTCTCTTCTTTTACAAATTGATAAACTGATTCTGAAGTTTGACCTCTAATTCACAGCAGCCTCAAGTCATGTGAAATCTCTAGGCTCTTAGGGCTCTGCTGTTCACACCATGGCCTCCTTTCGGTTCAGCTTTTCTCTCTTCCTCAAAGAAATTTAAAAGTGCATTTACTCTTGGGAGGAATAACACAGGACACTACTAATTAGTATTAATTCATTTATGAGATCCAATTAATTCATCATTTCAATTTGACTGCTGATGGCCGATCAACTTGAGAAAGTTTGTACGCTAAGTGGGAGGACTAAGAATGGAAACAAAAAGAAAAGAATATCTCAGAACATAAGTGACCCCCTGCCAAATGTCATTTATGGTTTTCTCTTTTCTTAATATCAAAGTGGTGAGAGGATCCTGGAGCAAGACTGGGGCATCATCTGATGATGGGGTTAAAATTTTAGGGATTTTTCATTACTGGCCTGGGATAGCAAATGTCTGTCCTCTCCTCTCTCTCTCTCTCTTTCTTTCTCTCGCCCTTCCTCGCTTTCCTTCTCCCCCCCGCCCCCAGTATTCTTAACCATTGAGCTTTGACTTTGCCTACAATATCCCATAAAACCCCTTACCCCAGTTGACAGTAAGCAACAAAACACCATGGGAAATGTAACAGGATGAAGAAACCTGTTTTTACTGGGTTCCTAGGCTCTTGGTAGGAAGGAATGCTTTAAACTTCATGGCTCAGGATTGAGATTGTCCCCTCAAGGAGCATGCTTAAGGAACAGTGAATGGCTGCTGAGCAGTCTTCTGAGGAGGGAGGCTCTTATCTTGACCTTATCTTGATCTTCTTTTTCAACGCTGACCTCAACATCACACGGGATAAGTCTGGCAGGAGAGCCTGATTAGTGGCCTGGGCAGGGTGAGCACGTAGGAGTCTGGCCCCAGATAGAAGATCTGGAGTTGTCACACTTGGCATAAGGGGCTCAGCAGTGACTTTATGAGAATAATTAGGACTGTTACAGTGTTTTGTCTTTAATTTAGCATCTAGGCCAGGGGTGTCTGTCTACAGTTACCTAGTCAAAAGAAATCCCTTATTAAAAAGTAAACTTCCCTCCTTTTGCAGTATTCAAATAATAGGTGACAGTACGGATTTGGTCTTAGATCTTTTAAAAAATGAGATTTAAATGTCCACAAGTATATGACCTGTTAAGGAAAGAGCATGATGATGCTAATATTCTACACCAGTTTTGCATTTCTAAATATATTTTGTTAAGTAGTCCTGATGCATATGGATTCTGTTGAAAAGTATGTTGCAGGGTGACGAGACAAGAGCAAGCATCTAAAAACTTAAGACTTTTGACTTAGGATGTAGATGATAGTGATAGAAAACCAGATCCCTTTGCTTCTAATAATATTAAAAGTGTATATGGATATATATATAATAAGTTTATATGTATATTATATAAAATATTAATATATATATATAATATCATCTAATATATTTAAGTAGCCAAATATGAATTTCTCTTGGGTCAGTAGAAGTTTTTGATTTTATTATTGCGTTTATTTTTTTTTTCTTTGTGGTTCTTTTTTTAAAATTTTTTTATTGTTATGTTAATCACCATACATTACATCATTAGTTTTTGATGTCGTATTCCATGATTCATTGTTTGTGCCTAACACCCAGTGCTCCATGCAGAACGTGCCCTCTTTAATACCCATCACCAGGCTAACCCATCCCCCACCCCCCTCCCCTCTAGAACCCTCAGTTTGTTTTTCAGAGTCCATCGTCTCTCATGGTTTGTCTCCGCCTATTATTAAGTTTATCTCAATTCTTGTTCACTTACAGATTGAATTCATATTTGACTTCTAATTTCATTGTCACTTAATATTCCTGAAATAATAAACATTAGTTTTAGAAAGTACTGTGAAAGAGTTTATTTTTGAAGATAAGCTTCATTATTAGAACTTATTAATTCTAAGATTTATCCCCGTATTTTTTTTTAAAGATTTTATTCATTATTTGAGAGAGAGAGAATGAGAGAGAGAGCTTGAGATGGGGAGGTTCAGAGGGAGAAGGAAACTCCCCGTTGAGCAGGGATCCCGACGCAGGACTCAATCCCGGGACTCCAGGATCATGACCTGAGCCGAAGGCAGTCGCTTAACCAACTGAGCCTCCCAGGCACCCTGATTTATCCCCATATTATCCTGATAAACATCACTTTTTTTTAATCTAAAGGTTTTTTTTTTAATTTGTCAAATAAATAAAGACACAGTGAGAGAGGGAACACAAGCAGGGGGAGTGGGAGAGGGAGAAACAGGCTTCCCACTGAGCAGAGAGTCCAACGTGGGGTTCCATCCCAGGACCCTGGGATCATGACCGGAGCTGAAGGCAGACGCCTAACGACTGAGCCACCCAGGCGCCCCCAAACGTCACTTTAATATCAAAATCAAGAGATGTGGAATTCATCAGATACTTTTTGTGGTGTAACCAAGAATTAAATGTGATTAAGCAGAAATCTGCTTTGAAAGAAGAATAATTGTTTACATTACTTTAACTTCTGATTATTAATTTATATTATTCATGACTTTTATAGAAGAATTATTCTAATTCCCCTCCACCTCTACTTCCACACATTATCATATGTGACCAAAAGTTTTCTTTAATCTGGAGGGGAAAATTGTCTGATCTCTGGGTCTTCAGTCTTGTGGTTTAAGCACTCATGCGTCTGTGCAAGCATGGCTCCAACAGATAGATATGCATCAGCCATGTACTGAAAGCCAGGTGTATAGAGATAAAGGGAGGCGGTCTCTGCTATTAAGGATGTTACATTATCTTTGAAGAGCCAAGCATAAAAGCAGACAACTGAAAGCAATGCAGGGGCACCTGGGTGGCTCAGTCACTTAAGCATCTGCCTTCAGCTCAGGTCATGATCCCAGGGTCCTGGGATTGAGTCCCTCATCTGGCTCCCTGCTCAGTGGGGAGCCTGCTTCTCCCTCTCTTACTCCCCCTGCTTGTGCGCTCTCTCTCTCTGTTAAATAAATAAAATATTTAAAAAAAAAAAAAAGCAATGCAACAGTCAGTTTAACCGAGTTATACATAAAATACAGTTCCTGAAAGCAGAAACATCTAAGTTCTAGAAAGTACATGCGTTTAAGAAGTATTATCATGTCATACAGGCAATGATTAGGGGTCTTCACCTCTGCTCCCAGTGGAGGAAGGAACACATTGTTAAGTGGCCTTTTTGCTTTTCTGGTTGTGGCTGCTGAGGGGTCTGGCAAAGAGCTTTCATGAGAGGGATGACAAAGAAAGTGATGGAGAAGACCGGAGCTTTCCTCCTTAAATATACAACAGCCTCTTTTCTCTGACTTGGTGATTAGGGTATATATCCAAATTAGCATTGTCTAATAGATTTATTAAACTCATACCTAGAGGATTCTGAATATAGCACAGGCTAACAGAAACTGTCAGGAAATTAATTACTGTGGAGACCCAGATCTCTCTCCAGACTTGTAAGTGCTGGAATCTCTACCGATTAATTTTTTTTTTTTTTTTTTTTGGTGGGATGAGAATCTTTAGAAATGAAAGCTATGCTTTCCTGTTTTTTTTTTTATAAAGATTTTATTTATGTATTTGACAGAGAGAGACACAGCAAGAGAGGGAACACAAGCAGGGGGAGTGAGAGAGGGAGAAGCAGACTTCCCACTGAGCAGGGAGCCCAATGTGGGGCTCGATCCCAGGACCCTGGGATCATGACCTGAGCCGAAGGCAGACGCGTAACGAATGACTGAGCCACCCAGGCGCCCCTGTTTTCCTGTTTCTTAAATGGAGCTCCTTATCTTGTTGGTTTGGTTGCTATTGAGACAATGTGTTATTGAGCTGTTTGTGGTGTCAGGAGATGTGAGCTCAGCACTAGGCGGTGTGGGACATGGGACTCCCTGTAGCCCTGTACCCTATTCACCAAACAGTTGAATAGATTGGGCTGCCTTCCTCTAGTCTTCCATACTGATGCCCTTAGGGGATGTACTGAAGTTCAGAGTGTCCCCCACTCCACTTCTTCCCCTCTCCAAATACATATATTAAGAGATTTTCAAAACATGTGTTTTTGATGACTCCATTGAGGCTGTTTGTGAGACACCCTCCCTCCCTGCGAGCCCACTCACATGAAAGCCATATGGTATAGATGTCAGGTGTCTCCAGAGGCAGCCACGTTGACTGACAGCTGCCTGCTTGCCAGGGGTACTATGAGGTTTGTCTACTTTTTGACTTTCCATCTCTGACTTTCTTGTCCTTTGTCAGTGCCTGCTGCTTCCCACCCTTATCATCACTTCCAGTTATCACCACCCCGGACACTGTAACATGGCGGTTGCTCTCTAATGCTTTCCCCCCCTCCTCTGTGCTTTTTCGCACTACTTCTCTTCTGTGGCTCCTTCTGCTCTTCTTGCCCTTCACAGAATGACAGACTGGATCCTGGCCGGTTGGCACATTCACTTTCTTCAGGGGGGTGAACAGCTTCGTCAAAACAACTTGGGTGTTATTCTCATTGCTTTGGCTCACATTGATGGTGTTATTACTCTGTTTGCCAGCTTGCTACATGAATTGAGTAGTTGGCTAATTCTTCATTTCAATAAAGGATTTGACTTCTTTAATAATGCTCATTTGTTGCTGAGTGCTAAAGAGATTGTGATTCAATCCAAAGAGCAGTTTTTGAAGCTGTTCTTTCTAGAACCCAAGTGTTCCAAAACATAAGCTAAGCATACATTTTAATAACATTATTTTGATTTGCAACCTTTATTCATTTTTTTCTTATTCCCCGGAGACAGCATGGTAGAGAGCCTGGGAGAGGACCTCTGAGCTCTCTTCTTCTAATTCTTTATCCTTTAATGACCTTAAGGAAGTGACTTACCATTCTGACTGAATGTCTTTGTCTATAGACTTCGTATCAATTGGGCAGAAATAATGGTAGGCCCAGGGATGGAAACAAAAGGAACATCCCAGAGGCAGGTGTAGCAGGGTCAAGAAACCAGAACAACTTAGATGAGCAGCAACGTGTTGCTCCTGTAATCTGCCTATAATAGGTCTTTCTCTTGAGCCTCCCACCTGCTGACCAGGAGAGAAAAAAATAAACCAAATGTCCATTCTGTGGTTTAAATTCATTTTTTAAATTTTGGGTTTTTTTGTTTGTTTGTTTGCTAAACAGACACTTATTCTCATCCCACAAGTGAATTAAACAATCAATCAAGCAATTAAGTTAATTAAGCAGTTAAGCAGTTATGTGAGTTAACAGGAGGGAAGACTTGCCCTACATTATTGCAGGGAATAGGTCAACTAGGACAGTGTCTCCTTGTGCCTTGAGCTCATATCTAAGGCATTTTTGCTTGCTGATTCTTCCCTCCAATCTCTTCAACGGGTCATAGTCTCCTTATGGTTCATGTATACACCTCTAGTTCAGGGCACCCTGGGGAGATGCTGTGAAGCCAATTTCATTGATCCTAGTCTGATGTTATAAAGTAAATTTTCCTTTTAATAAATAGCCTCTCACTTGGATAAAATAGCTCAGGCTCTCAGAAAGCCCTCCCCTCCCCCCGCCCCCACTGTCCTCTGTAGCATCTGGGCACTGGAGGAAGGGAGCTTATGTGTCCCCTGGAGGAAAGAAAGAGTTATTGTCCTCTGATTCTTCTGGTCTCTGGGCGATGTTCATTGTCTACTTGGGTGCTGCTTGTCAGTGAAAATAACTCGATCTTGGCTGACTTACCTTTGTTATAACCCAGACATGCTCCTTGGCTTATATGGTTTGAGCTCAACTCCCAGGAGCTCCAGGGCTCTAACCCAGCTTACAGCACCAGTGGTGTCCCTAGTCAGGGTGCAGGGTCTCTGGCTCTCAGCACAGGGTCCACACCACATGGGAACTTAGGGTGGCTTGACAAAGCCCACACCATTCCCTACTTAACCGGGCTGGGCTGTCCCAGATCTCTTGCCCTCAGTGGTTCCTCACTTTCTTGGATCCACATCTTAATTTTTACTTCCCTTTTATTTTTTCTTTCTTCTGTTAAGACAGGAAACATCATGGCCTTGCTGTCAAAAGCTGTCTTGTCTGCACAATGAGAACATTCTATGATCAGGTTCCTTCAGAACTAATTAGAGAAATGAAGGAACTGAGCAAATCTTTCCTCAAGACAATTTCTCTTTTTCCTAAATTTTGCTTGCAAAATCCCATTTTTCCTACAAAAAGCTGAAAATTACCTTGCTCTTTCTCTTTGCACTCCTCTAAAATTTGTCTTCTCTACTTCTCCCCTAAACACACCCACCTAACTCTAACTAACCACTGATGCAGGAGCAAGGAGCCTGATGCAGGGCTCATCCCAGGCCCCTGAGATCATGACCTGAGCTGAAGGCAGACTCTTAACCAACTGAACCACCCAGGTGCCCAGGAATACATATTTTAAATGAACATCCTTTGAAATTCCCAAGCACACTAAAGATTGGGAACCTCCAGCATAAAAACAATGGGATTATCCTGAATCAATGACCCCAGACTATGAGGCCCTTAAACACCTGTCATACTGGCCCTGACAAAAGTCAAGTTGAAATAACATGTGTGAGCACTGCAGCCTAAAGGACAAACAGCCATATGTTTGTTTAGGTTCCCTGTGTTTTATTAACATTTAAAATTTTAACTTCAGGAAGCTGAACTTCAGCAAGTCACCTGAATCACAGTAAATAAGAAGCCTGCAAAATGCCTTCACCAGTGACTTGTTAATGTCACGCCCTTGCTTTTATCAAGGATTGATATTTTTAAAAGGTTACTATGTCGTCTTTGAAATTGCATTTAAAGGGTTAAGAGGTTGTCATATCCATATCCATTGTACCTTTTATGAGGATGCAAGTGCTAAAGTTATCATAGAATTGTGTAATAATAGGCCTCTCTCTCCAGATAAGTTTGCTTCTTTTAATCTAATAATATATAAACTATATAACCCTTGCCTTTTTTTTTTTTTTTTGGCCCAGGAAATCTAGCAATTTAGCTTAGATCTAAAAGTGTTCAGTTACCATCATTATTCTACCCCAGATTTCTGGTACATTCTTTTCCCTCCTCCTAAATGATTTCTCACATAGATGTAAAATCAATTAGCATATATTCCATGTGTTCTAAACCTATTTTATGGTTACATGAATTTTTTTAAAGAAATACAGTATTAATAAATATCCCCTCACATGTGCACATATTCCTGGATGGTCAGGTAATGCTTTATTTCTCATTATCCAGTGACCCATAGGGAGTAAGTACTCAATAACTATTTGTTCTTTTGAGCTCCCAAATCTCTTCCCATGTCCTGTCCTCCCCCTTGACCTCAGATCCTACATGTACACCTATTGTTCTCTGGTCACTCTAAAATGTCCCAACTCACCCTCTCTCTTAACAAGCACCACTTCCTTATTCAGATTAAGCAATTTCTTTATTTTATTTTATTTAGATTTTATCTATTTGACACATACACAGACACAGAGCAAAAGCAGGGGGTGCCACAGGCAGGGTGAGGGGGAGAAGCAGGCTTCTCGCTGAGCAGGGAGCCCAACGTGGGACTGGATCACAGGACCCTGGGATCATGACCTGAGCCAAAGGCAGACGCTTAACGGACTGAGCCACCCAGGCGCCCCCAGATTAAGCAATTTCAAGGTATCTATGACTCACCGTCTTGATGCTGTCAGTCTCAAAGTTCTGAAGCTTCTCCTTTGGAATGTTTTGTGTACTGGACCCTCACTTCCAATTCTCATTGCCAGCATCGTCTTCCAGATCTTTAACCAATCATAGCTGGATTATTAGACCAGCTTTCCAGCAGAGATGGCATGAAGGAAGGCTACTAAACTTTACTCAGCACCTGGCATATAGGTATGTTTTTCACGCACTATCATGTTTAATTCCTGTTTAGTTATGAAGCAGGTATTATTTCCCTTTCATAGATAAGAAAACTGAGATTAAAAAACCTGCCCACTGTAACACATATAGCTAAATGCAGATCTGGGCTTCAACTTGGGGTCTCTCTACTTGACTCCAGATTCTTTCCAGTGCCACAGGCTACTCCTAATTTTCCTCCTTGCATGCCATAGCCACCCCCAGCACCTTGCTCTTCTTAAATTCTGCTTTTACTGTCACACTTCTCTTAAATAACAACAACAAACAAACTAGAATTCTCTGGTTGACTTTCAAGGATGCTGCCCAGCCAACCTTGTTTTCCTTGTTCTTCAGAGTCATTTTTCATTGTCTTATAAACATATTATTCTGCTTACTTCTATACTGTCAAGGATATTCCTATACTGTCAAGGGTATTTTTGGAAAAAGTAGTAAGGTGCTTTTCTCTTTTGTCTTTCCAAATACAATATCTTTGCCCTGGTTGACTCAGGACACCTTGCTGCGGGGGTAGCAGGAGGGGGGGTGGTCACGAGTCACTGGTGAAGGCATTTTGCAGGCTTCTTATTTACTGTGATTCAGGTGACTTGCTGAAGTTCAGCTTCCTGAAGTTAAAATTTTAAATGTTAATAAAACACAGGGAACCTAAACAAACATATGGCTGTTTGTCCCTTAGGCTGCAGTGCTCACACATGTTATTTCAACTTGACTTTTGTCAGGGCCAGTATGACAGGTGTTTAAGGGCCTCATAGTCTGGGGTCATTGATTCAGGATAATCCCATTGTTTTTATGCTGGAGGTTCCTAACCTTTAGTGTGCTTGGGAATTTCAAAGGATGTTCATTTAAAATATGTATTCCTGGGCACCTGGGTGGTTCAGTTGGTTAAGAGTCTGCCTTCAGCTCAGGTCATGATCCCAGGGGCCTGGGATGAACCCTGCATCAGGCTCCTTGCTCCTCAGGGAGCCTGCTTCTCTCTCTGCCCCTCCACTCTGCCTGGGTGCTCCCTCTCTCTCTCATGCTCTCTCTCACGCTCTCTCTCAAATAAGTAAATAAAATCTTTTTTAAAAAATAAAATACATATTCCATAGCCCCACCCCTGAGAGATTCTGATTTAGTTCATCTAAAATGGGTCCCAGAAATCTGCATTTTAATAGGCACTCCAAGTGATCTTGAGGCAGGTGGTCCTCATGTCACATTTAGAGAAACAGAGTTAGAAGTCAGATGAGTTTATGTCAAAGTTATGAAGACTGAGGAGTGTTACTTGTATTTTTACCTCTGAATGCAATGGAGCAAAGGGTTGCCTTTGGGTACACCAAAATATTTCTCAGAAAGAACTTTTTATCTGCTTTTGTTTGGAGAAGTACCAAAAATCCAAAGTTTGTTTCATATAGCATGCATTTTTTTTTTTCTTAAGATGTATGGTCACTGTCTTACTCAGCTTGGGCTGTCAACAAAATACCATAGACTGGCTTAAACAACAGAAGTGTTTTTTCCTCACAGTCCTGGAGGTCAGAAGTCTGAGATCATGGTGCCAGTATGGTCAGGTTCTAGTGAGAGCTCTCTCTTCCTGGCTTGCAGGTGGCTCTTTTTTGCTGGGTCTTCACCTCGTGGAGTGGGGGTGGGGTGGGGGCTTGAGGTTGGGGGAGAGAGAGGGAGGGAAAGAACATGAGAACTCTCTACTGTTTCTTCTTACAAGGGCACTGATCCCATCATGAGGGCTCTACCCTCATAACCTCATCTAATCATAATTGCCTCCTAACCTCTCAAAGGCTCATTCCCAGATGCCATCACATTGGGAGTTGGGGCTTAAACATATGGATTTGTGGGGGGATACAGTTCAGTCCACAGCAGACAGATATTACCAGGCATCCATATCAGCCTGAGCTTGCAAGAGGACTTTTGAGCAGCTGGTTTAGGTCAGTGGTACTCCAATGCCCTTATAAGAAAGAAGGCCCTGTGCAATGGACCCTTGTAGTGCTGAATGAGTCAGCCCACTGGATGGAGATCTGAAGGTAAAGAAATGTCTGGCAAAATGATTTTAGTGTTAATATTACTAAAGCGAGGCATCCTCTCCCTTTCACCCTCATTCCTTCCTTATTTCTCATGCTAGCGGAGATGCACTGTCAAGACCACCTAAGATTGGCGCCATGTTTATGAATTGTGGACAAGTTGAATTCAGTGTGACTCATACCATCCTATCATTCCAGATTAATGAAGGTTGTTTTACCTAATACTGTAAGGCAAGTTGTTTTTTTTTTTTAAAGGCACTTCCTACATAGATTCACCATGCAGATACGTTAGATCAGCTCTTTTATTTTGAAATAGCTGTATAATTTGTTCTAATTCAGAAATTGACTTCACACTTAACTCAGTGTTAGAATCTTTTAAAGACAAAATCAAAATGACTCATGTGACATGTGTTGTGTAGTACTAAAATCCCACATTTCAGCTCAAATACACAATATGGAGATATTAGTTCTGAAAGAGGAAGAGATACTAAGAAAAAAATGTTAAATTTTAAGAAATGCAAAGAAAAATTCATTAAAAAATCATATTCTGGTATTTTCAAATCACACTCTTTGGGGAGAAAAGGTGGGGTTTTTATAAGTGATTTTTGTTGTAGATAGCTATCATTAGATAAAGAGCCCTTTCCATTAAGATGTGACACTTTAATAATGAGTTTATTTCCACAAAGATAATGTATCTGAGTATAGATTGGAATTCTTCAGACATATATACTCTGCAGATACCTTCTGGAATTATAGAAAATGTCAATATATTATCACTGGTAAGCATAAAATTCATCTTTTATGCCATATGGAAATTCTAGCCATTTGAAGGGTTCCAGTTTGTAGCTTCATAGTAAAAATATTAACCCAAAAAAGTCAGTACCATTAGGAGTAACAAAAGATACTCACCTACCACAGTACAGTATTTACCAGATTTGTTTAAAGCCCTGTCATAGAGTTTGGTCTTGAAAGAAAGTTCTCTTCTATGCAGTCCAGTGAATGCTATTTCCCAGTTCTTTTTTTTTTTTTAAAGGATTTTATTTATTTGACAGAGAGAGACGGTGTGAGAGGGAACATAAGCAGGGGGAGTGGGAGAGGGAGAAGCAGGCTTCCCTCTGAGCAGGGAGCTAGACGCGGTGCTCAATCCCAGGACCCTGGGACCATGACCTGAACCGAAGGCAGACGCTTAATGACTGAGCCACCCAGGCGCCCTGCTATTTCCCAGTTCTTGTCCACCTAAAAATCATCCTCATACCAACACATACAGACACACACATATATACACACACAACACACCCCAACCCCGACCCACCCTTACACCTCCTTGTCTCCCACACACACTACACACTACGCACACTTCACTCTACATGCTACCCTACACAACATACATCCATACTCCACTGATAGGGCATTTATTTAGCTTCAGAAAGATTATAATGTAATCATTGCCAATAAGCACCTACATTTAAAAATTTTTGTCAACTAAGGGATTAGAATTTATAGACATTAAAAATATGAATTTTATTTTATTTATTTTTACTTTTTAAAAGATTTTATTTATTTATTTGAGAGTGAAAGCGTGCACAAGCAGTGGGGAGGGGCAGAGGGAGAGGGAAAAGCAGGATCCTCGCTTTGCACGGAGCCCGACACCGGGCTCCATCCCACGACCCTGGGATCATGACCCGAGCCAAAGGCAGACGCTTAATGACTGAGCCACCCAGGCAATCCATGATGAATTTTATTTTTAATAAAAATATTCCAACTGTGGTTAAAAGTAATCAAAATGTGCAAAAGGGTATAAGGGAAGAGCAGAAATCTCCCTTCTCCTCTGGCTCCTCAGTTCTACTGCTCAGAGCCCAGGTATAACTACAATTAAAAGCCTCTTGTGTTGCTTTCTGGAAATTGCTACAAACACATATGTATGTGTGTGCGTACATGTGTGTACATATATATGTATGTATATAAAGTTGTATATACATATAAATATTCTATTTATTTAATTTTAAAAAGTTGATCACCTGACACTAGTTGAGCAGTTAGGATGGGGTGCCAGTCTAGCACTGTCGCCCTTGGAGTTAACATGCCTCTCCGGACCTCTTTGGTTATCACCTCTGACGACCCAGGTTTGCCTGGCCATGTTCCCTTGGTCTCCACGTGAGAAACCTCTGCCAGTGCCTTCTGTACTCCTCTCTTGGTTTGAGGTCAACAGAGGTGAGAATTGAGTGGGGGCTGGTAACTGCCTCTGACTTCTGCTCCCAGACCCCCAGGGAGAAGGACAGTGTCTTCTCTAGCATAGTTTTCAGCCCCTGACTCTGTGAATATTGTTTTATCAATGGTGGAAAGTATTTCTGGAATATATATCATAGAAGGAAAGCATTTTTCTCCCCCAGCCATTCACTTTTAACTTGTCACTATTATTTGCTTCAGAAGTCGGTAATGTAAAAAGAGCTTTATCTGGTATTTTTGGTTGCAGCTCATACACAAAACAAAAATCACAGATATTTTAAAGGAGCTTATCTTAAGCATTGGAGTCAGCAAGAATGTTAGAACTGGCTAAGGGTAAAGATGCAGATTTGTATTTATAATAACAGCCGTTTAAATAGTAAAAGTAATCACAATGTTAAAAAAAAGTAATCACAGTGTTAAAAATTATGTTGTTTATTTAGCATCATTTTTCAAAGACTCAGAACTTCTAAAAAAGCTTTTTGTTCATGTGCTCATGAGGAAACTCTGGAGCATTTTGTAAATTTCCATTTTACATCTGGGGTAAGGAAGTCCAAAGAAATGAATTTACTCACCATCAATTAAAATGTGAACCTGAATCACTGTACACATCAATTAATGACATCACTTTCATAATGCAGCTAAATCTCAATGAATGTGGTTGGTATTAGGTACATTGTTCTGGATATACAATTAGTGTCCGGTTGCTTTATTCATAAAATAATAGTAGTTTTTTTTTTTTTTTTTTAGAGAAGGGGAGGGGGTGGGGAGGGGAGAGGGTGAGAGAGAAAGGGCGAGAGAGAATCTTTTTTTTTTTTTTTTTAAGATTTTATTTATTTGCGAGAGAGAGAATGAGAGACAGAGAGCATGAGAGGGAGGAGGGTCAGAGGGAGAAGCAGACTCCCTGCTGAGCAGGGAGCCTGATGTGGGACTTGATCCCGGGACTCCAGGATCATGACCTGAGCCGAAGGCAGTCGCTTAACCAACTGAGCCACCCAGGCGCCCTACGAGAGAGAATCTTAAGCAGGCTCCTCGCCCAGTGTGGAGCCGGATGTAGGGCTCTGGGCTTGATCTCACAACCCTGAGATCATGACCTGAGCCGAAATCAAGAGTCAGAGGCTTAACTGACTGAGCCACCCAGGTGGCCCAATAGTAGTGATTTTTCAACCATAAATCATACTATATCCTTTTACTTCAAAGAGGCAATTATATAATATTGGTAATTAAACAATTCTTATTACAAAGTCACAGTTATTTTCAAGCAAGTAAGTTGGGTTTTTTTGGGGGGCGGGGGGAGGCAGATACCCTTAAGAGGAAAAGATAACAAAGGTAAGATCCTGAAAGATCCTTGACCTAAATCTTAGGCTTCCCCCCCCCCCCCCCCCCCCCAATTATTTTATTTAGTTAAAAATATGCAGTGATTTGAGAGGATTCTTCTGGTCTAATTCTTGAAAAATTTGCTTTCTTTAGCCTTATATCCTAGTGCTTTGGTGCCAAGAACCTGCTAGACCTCTATTTTCAAGACTTTTAAGACCAGCATGCTTATTTATACAAGGTCCAGTGAGTTCCATCTATACCAGGGCCACAAGGGAAGCATGGATGTCTAGACCTTGTTTATATTATGATTTCTTCCAAATGCCATTTTCTTTTGAACAGGAACCCTTGTTCTGTCTGGGTTCAAGCAGCCGGTATTAGGTACAGGTGTAAATTTCAGGTGCGTTGTTTAGCAACTGACCCAGCTGCCCGGGCCACAGGCCTGCTGTAGGTGCTGTGTACTTGGAAAGGGCTGGATCTGTGGGAGGAAGCAATACACCCTAATAGTCTACAGTTGTTTTTCATTGCTGCTGATTAGGTCCATGGAGGAAAGTCCATCTCTGAGGCGCAAGACGGTGATGCGGGAGAAGGGCCGGCGCCAGGCCGTCCGGGGCCCGGCTTTCATGTTCAATGACCGGGGCACTAGCCTCACTGCCGAGGAGGAGCGCTTCCTCGACGCTGCGGAGTATGGCAACATCCCTGTGGTGCGCAAGATGCTGGAGGAGTCCAAGACGCTGAACGTCAACTGCGTGGACTACATGGGCCAGAACGCGCTGCAGCTGGCCGTGGGCAACGAGCACCTGGAGGTGACAGAGCTGTTGCTTAAGAAGGAGAACCTGGCGCGGATCGGCGACGCCCTGCTCCTTGCCATCAGCAAGGGCTACGTGCGCATCGTGGAAGCCATCCTCAACCACCCCGGCTTCGCGGCCAGCAAGCGCCTGACCCTGAGCCCCTGTGAGCAGGAGCTGCAGGACGACGACTTCTACGCCTACGACGAGGACGGCACGCGCTTCTCGCCCGACATCACGCCCATCATCCTGGCGGCGCACTGCCAGAAGTACGAGGTGGTACACATGCTGCTGATGAAGGGCGCCAGGATCGAGCGGCCACACGACTATTTCTGCAAGTGCGGAGACTGCATGGAGAAGCAGAGGCACGACTCTTTCAGCCACTCACGCTCGAGGATCAATGCCTACAAGGGGCTGGCCAGCCCGGCATACCTGTCCTTGTCTAGCGAGGACCCGGTGCTCACCGCCCTGGAGCTCAGCAACGAGCTGGCCAAGCTGGCCAACATAGAGAAGGAGTTCAAGGTAAGCTCCGTGCTCCACCCCGGCTACCCTGCACGCTCATCCACTTTCCTACTGCCGCCTGGTGCCTTCCAAAGTTTGCTCTGTAATCAGTTTTGCCCAGCGGATTTAAAATCACCAGATATTGGAAATGTTGTTCAGAAATGCTTTCCCCCTCTCAGCATGGTGCTGTGATAAATTCGCTTTGGGGCTGGGTATATACTGGATTAGAGAGCTATAGTTATGGTGCTGTTCTGTGGGGATGAGCATTAAGTAGAACGCAAGACTCCCCCCCCCCCCGCATTTGTTTAAAGGAGGGATTTGATGTGACTTTTTGCCTCCCCAATTCTTCTTCCTCTTCTGTAGTTAGTGGTATGTGGCACACAACACAGAAGAGTATTTAGTTTTGCTGTTTATTGACCCAAACATCTGTATATCCCTTTAGATAGAAAGTCAAAGACTAATATGAAATACAATTAAAGTCATTTTATTAATATGACAAAAATGCCTCTCCCTGAAATCCACAAATGTATATTCAATTAGCAATAATCGCGCCTCGGATAAACCTCATTGGCTACGATACTGCCACTGCACAAAGCTCACAAATGTATATTCAGAGTGGTGAGCCATAGACATTGGGTCAACCCAGAAATACAAGGATAGCAAATTATTTTGTTTTAATGGAGGAACTTTTTTTCTGAACATCATTTCCAGTTAAGCAGTATTATTGTTTTTTAAGCAATATTATTTTTTACAAAAATTATACATTAGTGACAGAACATTTTTTTCTTTTATTCGGTTGCTACATCCTCTTATGTATTTTGGATGGTTCTACCTTTAAATCTGGGGCAAAAGGAGATTTCATGGTTCTGGTGAAAGTCAAACTGTTTTTCAGCAGGTTCTTGTCTCCTATTGTCCACTTAAGATTATTGTAGACATCAATTCCTTAAATTATTTTCTGGATGCTGAGTTAATCCAATTTTTAGTGTTGTGTCAGATCACAGAAAGAGTGATTATTTGGTCTTTCAGATCTTATTACAGTTTTTCATACTTAAGTGAGATTTGCGCAAATGCAACTAGCAATATAATTCAGGTTAAGGGGTTGCAAGAAAATGGTATGAAACAAAGAAAAGAGCTATTAAGCCATGAAAAGACATGGAGGAACCTTACATGCATATTACTAAGTGAAAGAAGCCAATCTGAAAAGGCTACATACTATATGATTCCAACTATCTGACATTCTGGGAAATGCAAAACTATGGAGACAGTAACAAGATCAGTGTTGCTAGGAGTGAGTGGAGAGGGAGGAATAAATCAGTGGAGCACAGAGGATTTTTAGGGCAGTGAAAATATTCTGTATGATACTATGTTGATGGCTACATGTCATACATTTATCCAAACCCATAGAATTTACAACACCAAGAGAGAACCCTAATGTGAACTATGGACTTTGGATGATTATGATATGTCAGTGAAGGTTCCATGTAAGAAATGTACCACTCTGGTGAGAGATGTTGATGATAGAAGCTGTGTACGTTTTGGGGCAGGGCACATATGGAAATTCATGTACCTTCCTCTTAATTTTACTGTGAACCTAAACCTGCTCTAGAAAAATGGTCCTTTTAAAAAATATCATTTAAAAAACGGCAGGAAAGTTTTGCATGTTTTTTGTTTCCCTTTCCCTAAATATTCATCAACCCTCATCTTGTCCTGGTAGAGATCTGGCCTTAGTATAATTTTGTTATTCCATTAAAATTTTTTCTGATATAAAAGCTACACATATTTATTGTAAAAATGTGGAAAAATACAAAGAAAAAATAAATATCACCTTATAGTTACTCTCTTTGAAGAGATTCATTATGTGATATATGAAAAGATGTATTTCCTTGGACTCAAAAGGAATTATTTATTTATTTATTTATTTTTAGACAGAACTCAGCAAATTGAAAACTTCAAATTCTGTTTAGAGAGAATAGAAAAGCATTGAGGTAAAATAGTTCTGAATATCATTATTTTGACATAGTAATAAAAAATATAATTCTAAATGTATTTGCCACTATTTCAAATGTCATTCAAGCCTTGTTTTTTCCATTTTGCTTGATAATATATTGAAAATCTGTAAAAGAGATTCTACAAAAGGGAATATTTTCTCATATTATGCTTTAATAATTTATAAAAGATGGTGATGTTTGCAATCCTGCCCAGAGAAGTCCTCTCAGTGAAGCGATAGTTGAAAAATTTGTTATTCATAGTTTTCCCCTGAAGCTGGCTAAATCTGTATTGGTAATACTTAGAACCTCCTTTACCCTGACTTGAAGAGTCACCTCTGATAACCTTTCAAATGTTGGAAAATATTACAAGAGGCAAAAAGAGAAGAAAACACAACTGCATTTAAGAGGGAGTCCAGGAAGCTACCAAGTATCTAAGGATATGCAAAAATCGTCTAAATTTCACAGTTCCTTTTTCTAAACTGCACGGAAAGCACTTATGTAGCATAACCCTCTCTGAGCCAGAATACAGATGGTTCTTCAGGATTTACAGTCTCTAAGGACAAGTCTCTCTCCCCTGTTTCTTTTCTTTCCTGTTTCTTGCCTGTCCTTATTATTCCTTTCCATATCTGCCTTCCTTTCATCTCTTTGCCCTCTTGTCCTATGCTCCTGTCCAACTGTCAGGGCTTTAGACAGACAGAGAAAATAGTGCTTTCATGACACAGACCCAGAGACTCTGAGCTCAGAAAGGGCAGTGGGAGTGAAGCTCATTTCTGAGGCAACCAGGTAACCTAATTTGCCCTATTCCGTGTGTTCACTATATTCTTTCCATAGAGACCATGCCCTCAAAATACTCATTAGAAAAAATTCATTAGTTTGAAATGAAAAACTAATGTGTTCCTAGTGAAAAAGAGGTGATTTTTTCCCCCTTTTAGACACTGTACCTATTTTATCTTATCAATGGCCTGTAAGATTATCATCTCACCCCTCAAATTGCCATCACTTAGGTGCATCCGAGAAGGTTCTCAGGCAGTGCGCAGCTTTCAGAGTTCCTTGAAGAATACAGGAGGCATGGTGCCGAAAACATATGAAGGTCATTACCCCAAAAGGTTGAACATTCTAGGATATAGATTTAAATTAATGGAGGACAGCTTGGTGACAGGTTATTAAAGAAATAGTTTGGATGTGCAAATGATGTCTGAAGCTATTCTGAGAAACAGAATATTGGACAGGATGGACTCTATGTCTAATCTTCCGAATGTCATTGGTAAGAAAGCTAGTCATTTATTAAACTGTGAGAATGCAAAGTGAAGTTTCTTAATTCTGAGTCAATGATGCACTTATTTTTTTTGAAAAAAGAAGGTATTTTCCTCCCCTATGCCTCAGTTTTCCTCTCTTTAAATTAGAAAAGCAATTTTAACTTACATCACAGTAGGGCTGTGAGGAAGAGGTAAAGAAATATAATCCAAAAGCAAGATGGCATTTTATAAAGCAGGAAGATATTCTAGGAGTCCTCTAGCTGTACAGACCTCTTATTTTACAAATGAGAAAACAAAGCCTATTAGCCAAGGACCCATCTGCTAAGTCTAGATTTAGGTGTCTTGGGTCCCAGGACTAGATATTCTATCTAACGCGCTGTACCCAATAACATTGTGGTATTTCTATAGTACTTGTGCATGAAGCATGTCATAAGCATATAATCCTCATAGCAGCAACATTAGGTAGGCTTATTCTCATCAGAAAGGCTAAGTAAATTCCACCGGATCATACAGCTAGTAGGTGGTAGAAGCAGTGTTTGAACCCAGGAAGTCTGGCTTCAGATTTAAGCTTTTGTTTTTTTTTTAAATTTTATTTTATTATGTTATGTTAATTACCATACATCATTAGTTTTTGATGTAGTGTTCCATGATTCATTGTTTGCGTATAACACCCAGTGCTCCATTCAATATGTGCCCTCTTTAATACCCATCACCAGGCTAACCCACCCACCTCCCTCCTCTCTAGAACCCTCAGTTTGTTTCTCAGAGTCCACAGTCTCTCATGGTTCGTCTTCCCCTCTGGTTCCCCCCCTTCATTTTTCCCTTCCTACTATCTTCTTTTCTTTTTTTTAATATATAATGTATTATTTGTTTCAGAGGTACAGGTCTATGATTCATCAGTCTTACACAATTCACAGTGCTCACCATAGCACATACCCTCCCCAATGTCTATCATCCAGCCACCCCATCCCTCCCACCCCCACCACTGCAGCAACCCTCAGTTTGTTTCCTGAGATTAAGAATTCCTCATATCAGTGAGATCATATGATACATGTCTTTCTCTGATTGACTTATTTCGCTTAGCATAATACCCTCTAGTTCCATCCACCTCGTTGCAAATGGCAAGATCTAAGCTTTTAACCACTATACTATCCTGCTTCTTTTGTTATTAGGGAAAGGATCTGACTGAACCAAGCCTCCTTAGAGTTGAATTCCAACTTTTCTCTTAAAGATAAAAAGGGATTAGAATGATGATTAAACCACAAACATTAAAATAAGTGTGCTAAAACCTGTAGACAGGTTGCGACGAGGACCAGGCATCCTTGTTCTTCCCTTGGCTTGAGCAGGTCTTCGGGCTTTTGAGTTCCTTCATCTAAAAAGAAGGTCACAGGTCCTTCTGGTAACTTTGTGGAGAGCCATGGTATTAGAAGAGTGGCATGATGAAGATGATTAAGCAAAACTAAATTAAGAGAAAATTACTAGAAAATGCAAACCAGACAAATGGTCCAAGTCATTGAGTAACATTAGGCAGGACCTCATGGTAGAACTAATCTAGTCACCTCATGGTGCAATGCAGACTTCAGGTAGTTCCTTTTGCAACTGAGAAAAGGCTGTCTTTAGCTGGGGCCCTCCATCTTTCCCTGGGAGCTCCGTATCTGTTGATAAAGCAACATCCCATGCCCTCAATAAAAGAAATTGCCATTATCTCCAGCACTGATTATTTTCTGCACTTAGGCAACAGAATTCTTCCAGCAGGAAATGCTTACAGTGTTATGAAGACAAAGTGTTGTTTTTGCAGCTTGTATAACTACCAGTTTTTGTTTCTTGATTGATGTTTCTGTGGATGTGAACAAACCACACAGCTTTAAGACAATTTACTGATTATGATTTTTTTGAAGCAATGAGTTATACTGAGGTGTTACTGCAGAGGTGGCTACTGTTTTCTTCAAACATTGAAATAGTCTCTCTTTTTTCTGATCAATGGAGAAATGGTCATCCTGTGTTGCATCAAATCTTATAGAACAGTCTGAACTGAGGAGTAACATGAGGAAATTTCGTCTAAAAAAATTGTATTAAAAGGAGAGCTTTATATGGAAACAGACATGAATTTAATACTTCTGGATGCTATAATAAAATATTTCATTAGTCTCTCAGGAATGGAAGCAGATGGATATTTAACTGACACTCTGCCTAGAAACCAGGGACTGAACATTTTATTAATTTTATCAGTTGCATGGTACCAACTTGAATGGAAACCAAAGACTGAAGTTTTTATTCATTTTATCTATTCTCTTTGAGGGGAAAAAGATTAACTGTAACTGTTCCTTATCTGAATTTCTGATATCTGAAATGGAAACTTTTCTAGTCTGTGTAGCCTTTAAACAGTCTCTCTTCTTTATTTTAGTTGGTGACGTGATTTTTTGCCCATCAAATCAATTATTTATTTAAAGGAAAAAATTCAAATCCTTCATGTCTTTTTTTTTTTTTTTAAGTAGGATTTTTGGAAGCCTGGAAATTCTGCTGTGCTAGGTATTACTTGAGACACGTATAGTATCTCGGGCCATATTGAAATGGGGAACTCTGTTTTCCTCAAGTGTGCCAAATTAGACTATCATCGGTTAACTATTTATTTATTTATTTATTTATTTATTTATTTATTTATTTGTCAGAGAGCACAAGCAGGGAGAATGGCAGGCAGAGGGAAAGAGAGAAGCAGACTCCCCACTGAGCAGGGAGCCTGATGCTGCCTCGATCCCAGGACCCAGGGATCATGACCTGACCGAAGGCAGATGCTTAACCGACTGAGCCACCCAGGAGTCCCCCGGTTAACCTTCTTAATGGGCTAAAATTTTAGTGAAAGCCATAGAAGTAGAACTGGGGTTTCTGAAAGTGAGATACTTTCCCAACAGATGGTCATTGATACCTTAACTGGAACCAAAGTGCTAGAAATAGAACTCCATTCAGAAGGTAACAGGGAATGTTGCCAAGTGACTTCCTTATCCCAGTCCATGGCACTATATAAATATGCTAATGAAATTAAAGATTCACAGATTATTTTTAGCAAGGTGTTAGTTCCACTGGCCTGGAAATTTTCTCTCTGGTATTGATACTCTGCAACCCCTGAGAATTCAATTACATATAATCAGACATTTCTCTCCTTCCAGTTCTGCAGGACATGATAACCTTCAGACAAACAAGGAAAAATACCTCCTCTCTCTGTTGGTACCTGTCCATTTCTTTACATTCACTAGAAACCAGTCATTCTCAAACACATGGAGCGTGTGTTTACATAGATTGTTGAGCCCTCTCTTCAGTTTCTAGGTGGGAACAACGGAAGTGGGGTCTGAGAACATACTTGTAATACACATCCGGGTGCTGTTGATGCTGCTGGCGATAGGACTACACTTTGAGAAGCTACGTCTCCAACAAGGCAAGGGAGAGTAGAAACTGAACAAGTTATTTTCATGTATAGTCAGTCTTCTATGTCAGATCGCCACTTTAGAAAAATTACCATTTAAACCAATTTTCACTACAGAAATGGTTCTGTTTTGGCTTTAAGGAAACTGTTGTTTATATAAGAGAGATGCCGCTCTTTTTGATCCTTTTGGTCTGTCAGCATTAGCATTTATCCAACATCTCTTAATACAAACCAGTAACAAATGTGCATACCATTTTCAGAGCTGTATCCAATGGGTGGGCGGTTTGCAGAAGGTACCGGCTGAGATTGTGAGTGTGGGCAAATCCTGCCTGGGTCTAACTCAGCAAGCCTTGCATCCATGTAGGAACAGCAGCTTCTACCCAGAAGGGACCCCTTTTTGTAATTCACAAAAACCCTAAACACTTTCCATTGAATTAAAGCAAACTCCTTGAGTTAAACATTAAACCTCTTGCTTTTAGAATGACTATCGGAAGCTCTCCATGCAATGCAAAGACTTTGTAGTGGGTGTGTTGGATCTTTGCCGAGACTCAGAAGAAGTAGAAGCTATTCTGAATGGAGATCTGGAATCCGCAGAGCCCCTAGAGCTACACAGGCATAAAGCTTCACTGAGCCGTGTCAAGCTTGCTATTAAATATGAAGTAAAAAAGGTGAGTGGCCCACTTTTATCCAGCGCCATACTGGAATAAACATGTAATATCAACTATGCCATAATCCCAGGAAAATTATTTAAATAATAAAGATGTTATTGATAAATATGGTAAAGTTGTGAGTCCAATATCTAGCTTCTGCCATCCTTTCCACTTCTTGTCTGCTGTGAGACCTTGGATAAATCATAAAACTTCTTCAAACTTCAGTTTCCTCATGTAAAAGGAGGATAATATCTCTTATCTATCTCAGAGAATACGATTTCAGTGGATTAAGATATGCAAAAGAACTTTGTGAACTGCTCATTACAATGCAATTAAAAATAAAATGTTACTTGTATACATTTTTGTAAATCACTGTTACAACTGTCGTATTAATCCTTGTGACAAGCCTATGTGATTATCCATTTCACCTATAAAATAGGTAAAATAGATGATGACATTTCTACTCTGAAAAGGAAACTGAGGTTTGCCAAGCTTAAATATGTCTAAGTCACAGAGCTGTGGATACCAGAAATAAAATTTGATTACTTTTTTATTCTGTTTATTGCAGATAAACTGTTAAGTGTATGTATTTGCTGCTTGTATGGGGCTTTTAAATAATTCTTGAAAACTGTAGTTATGATGTTTTACTGTAATAAAAATCTGTTAACTACAACCTAGCAGCGTTTATATGTTAGATAACTGATATTTTTTTATATTCTAAGAGAAAATGATAAGTCACCAAGAAGTAAGCTGTTTTCAGGAACAGATCTAGTTTCATGAACTAGTTACTCTCTGTAGAGCTGAATTTTCTCTCCTCCCTGCATGGTGCTTAAGAGGGCAGGGAGCCAGCTTGCAGGGGTTCAAGTCCTGAGTTAACCACGTGTTCCCTGTGTGGCCACGGGCAAGTCACCCAACCAGGCCAAGCCTCCATCTGCTCAGTTAGTGAAGTAAGGACCACAAACTGCTTTTTCAGTTGTTTATAAGATTATAAGAGCTAATACATGTAAAGTAATTAGCACAGGTCTAGTACATGGTGATTGTTCAACATGTACTAGCTGATAACATTTCTACATTATGAAAATTCATTCTCAAAATGATGACTCTCAAACAAGTTCAGCTTGTAGTCCTCAAACACAGATTTCACGTTCATTGAGTTGGCTCCAGTCCTCAGTAATAGACTACAGCCATTTTAGGCAGAAAGGAATTTAGTAAGGGATCTGAGGAGACTCACAGAATCATTAGGAGGGGTGGGGGAACAAGCACACCTAAGTCGTGCCTCCAGAAACCTTCCTCAGAACCAGGCCCAGATCGGAGACCTGCGCATATGCCCCTGGCCCGTGGAACGGAGGCAAGTGTAGGCACCCTAGCAGCAAGTGAGCATGAGGGAAACTTCCTCTCTTTCCTCTTCTCTCCTTGTGTGCGTGCACGTGTGCTCGCGTGCACCCCCCCCCACACAAATTCTGCCACAATCTAGAGAACTTTCACATATAGTATTCACAAGGTTTTAGCCAACTATTAATCACAGATCTCCCCTCAACTTAGTAAGACAGGCAAATGTGAAGATTCTTAGTAAATACTGATGTAAAATAACTTTTCAAGGAATTATCGTTTAAAAATAAATTGGCTCAACTGCCTTCCTCTCAGAGCATTCTTTTTTTTACTTAAGTTTTTATTTTTTAATTCCAGTTAGTTGACATACAGTGTAATGTTAGTTTCAGGCATACAATATAGTGATTCAACACTTCCATATAACCCCCGGTGCTCATCACAAGTGCCCTCCTTAATCCCCATCCTCTGTTTCCCCCTTCCTCCCCCCTGGTAACCATCAGTGTGTTCTCTATAGTTCAGAGTCTGTTTCTTGGTTTGCCTATCCCTCTCTCTTTTTTTTTCCCTTTGCTTGTTTGTTTTGTTTCTTAAATTCCACGTAGGAGTGAAATCATATGGTATTTGTCTTTCTCTAGAGCATTCTTGCTAGTTGAGGTGTTGCTATATTAAAGGAGATAAGATAATTTTGAATAAGATTAATATTAAACCATTTTTAGAAATCTGTCTGGACATTTATTCACAGATCTTGCAATTCACATCTCTTTTCTTTAGCACCTGAGAGGAGTGAATTGATTTCAGTTGTCTCCGGTTCGTTATCGTTACTTTGAGTGTCATTAGCAGAGGCAGCTCATCTGTAGATGTGCTTCTGTTGACCAAACTGTCCTGAGACCATGAATATCTTCCTGGCATGTTAATTTTAAATAAATTGATGTATAGCTTACAACGTATGAGGTGTCATTAATAATAAACTTGTTATCAGTCAACTAACTACCAGGAAACAACAAAATAATATATTTGAAACTGAAAGGAGATTTAGGGCTCTGCAGGTATTTCTGGGTTTGTTTGTTTTATGCTCTTTGATTTGGAAGCTTCATTCAATGTATATAAAAACTTTATCCTAGCATGCCCAAAAAACCCCAAAGACTTCCTTCATTCTTCACTCAACATTCACGTGTCTCCATCTAGCAAGGAGGAAAGATGCCCTATCCCTTCTGGTGCTTCCTTTCTCCTTCATCTCATTTCTAGTACCGAAGTGAAGCCACTTCTTGGCTTACAGTGATGCGTGAACCCTATCCCCAGTGCCACTGAGGTAGTCTACAGCTACATGCGAGGCATTGGGATTTCAAAATATATGTTATGGAATTTTTTCCTCCTGATAACATAATAAACTTATATTTATTCAAATCAACTCATAATTCCACCAAGGAAACCAGTTTTGTGTAACGGTAAGCTGTTACCCATAAGAGACTCAGGAAGTCTCTTCTGCCACGTGCCTAAGATGTACCCCCAGCTCTGTTTATGAGATGCCTAGCTTCTGTCTGGCCTCACAGTCCTCAGAGCTCAGGTCTTCCCTAGGAATCACACCGTGAGTTCTACTCAGGCCTTACAGAGCTCAGTGGCAATTAGTTAAGAAAATGAAAATATGAAAGACCTGAATAGGAGAGATCTGAACATGATTTTTTTTTTTTAAGAGAGCGAGAGAGAGAAAGAGAGCACACACCAGTGTGTGCACGTGGGGGAGGGTCAGAGAGAGAGGGAGAAAGAACCCTAAGCAAGCTCCGCGCCCAGCATGTGGGGCTTGATCTCATGACCCTGAGATCATCACCTGGGCCGAAATCAAGAGTCAGATGCCCAACTGACGGAGCCACCCAGGTGCCCTGATCTCTACGTGAATTTAATGTTTATGTGAGAAAGAATTTTCTAATACAAAAGTAGTCAAAGAAATAACAAAGCAAAAAGGTAAATAATCTGACAACATACAACTTAAAACTTCTGTACACAGAAAAATCATAAACAAAAAGGTAAAGGGCAATGTGAGAAAGGTATAATTTCTCAATTCTAACATACAAAAGATTGATATTCTTAATGTCCAAAGAGCTCAAACAAATTTTTAAGAAAAATTTCTAGAGCTCTGCAGAAAAATAAGCAAAGGGCTTGAATGGGCAACTCACAGAAAATTCAAATGGCTAACATATTTAAAATTGTCAAACCCTCTAGTACTAAAATAAATGCATCCTAATATGCAAATAACATTTCCTGTCTCTCAGATTTTTAAAGAATAAAAAATATTCTCAATGCTGTTGGTGTAATGGGCAATCTTATGCTCCTACTGAGGAACAAACAATAATGCGTTCTCTATCAGGGAGTGGATGTTTTAGATTATTCATCCCAGAATCATTTCTGAGGAGTCTCAAAGGTAAATAATAAAACTGGAAAGATAGTAAATATTATTACTGTTTGCAGAGTTACCCATGTTTTTCTACAAAAGAGAATGGGATAGAGTGAAAGTTGAAATTTGATTTTTTTTTGAAAGAGTACAAGAAGATTAAGTTTTAGGCAAAAACATCAATTATTTTCCAGTTAGAATAATCGATTATTTACTTCCCCCCAAAAGCTCTGAGTTTTAATTCTGCCTGTACCTCTGCCTTCTCTGCGACTTGAGGATGAACATCAATCCCTTCTTCCCCATAGAAATAATGAGAGCTTCACCTGCTTCTAGTAAGTAAGCTCTGTCTATTCTAAGAAAGTCCTTGACAAAGTTAAAAGATACCAGAAGTTGATAAATCATCGAATGTGGAAAACTGGGCTATTGAGAAAGAGGAGAGAATTTCCTGGGTTGTTCCTCTTTGTTCTCTTATTTCTTCCATGGTGAGATTAGATTTAACTATAGAAATATCAGCTAGAAAAGAGACATGCAGCAATATATGCACATAAAACTACCCATTGTGTATGAAGAAATTGTGCTTTCCCTAATTCCAAAAATTGAGCAATGCAATGTGAGTGGTAAATATACTGCAGAGACCTTGGGCAGGGTGCATGTGCTGGCCGGTGCGGTCCTGAGTCCTACAATTGGGCAGCCTCTTGGCCAGGTTCGTGCCCGGCACCAAGAAAGAACAGAACATTTTGAGCTCTGGGTTTGAAATCCAGCAAACTTATACAATGTAAATTTTCAGTTTATACTTCACAACTCAGAACTTTAAAAAGAAGTTGAATGGAGTAGCTTTTATTCATAGCAGTATTTTAAATGGTATGAGCTGTGCCTCCAGCCATGTCATTAAAAACAAACACAGGGGCGCCTGGGTGGCTCAGTCATGATCCCAGGGTCCTGGGATTGAGCCCTGCATCGGGCTTCCTGCTCAGCGGGAAGCCTGCTTCTCCCTCTCCCACTCCCCCTGCTTGTGTTCCCTCTCTCCCTGTGTCTCTGTCAAATAAATAAAATCTTTAAAACAAAACAAAACAAAACAAAAACAGTGTTCCTACCATGTTTTTGTACAACAGTAGTCCCGTGAAGATAGTTCTTGTAAGGGCTGATTTGATAAGACAGTGTAACGTGAATTTTTTTTAAGTTGAAAATTATCTCATTGTTTTCCGTTAACCTGTCCTGATCAGTGGTTCCGTTTACAATCTGTTAGTCATTTGGCAGGAAAAAAAAATGTTCTCAATGCTTTGGTAGTTTTGTTCCATTGAAAGGTTGAGATTTTCTTGTGGGTCAGGGATTCTCCTTTTAAATCAGAAAACCTCGAATAAGGGCATCATTTTTGTAATGATTTCAATTTGCTGGTCCACTGAAGTTAGGATGCAGCATACAAATTTATCCAACTGGCTATGACTGGTGTGGCAGCATAGGAAGTAGTAAACAATTTTAAGACATAAAGGTCACCGCCCTATTTTGAAGTCCTTGAAAAGAGCAAAACTCATCTCCCAGAGGGATTAACTTTTTCCCCTCACTTGTTACTATTGTATTGATTTTATTTTTTTTTTTTAATGTTCCTTGTGTGCTTGCATTAGAATTTTAAATTATTGGAGGAAAATATCTATTTGTGTTTTCTTCCTGTGAATTGGAAGGGATGAACAGATACCATACGCTGGTGTCTTACTATCTCAATTAAGAAGAGAGTAGAATTAACAGTATGGGAAATATCGATGTGAAGCCGAATTTTAAAGTGTAACAAGTAAGATGCAAACACCACAATTTGGGCTAATATTTAACATATATTAAGTGTTTGCACTGTATTGTACAAGTCACAATGGGTCGAAGATTGATCATTATATAATGCCATATGGAAAGCACTGATTTCCATCAAGTCTTTAAGGGCTGTGTAACCTATATACAATGTAACTAATGCCATAAAGCACATATTTAAGTTTGAAGATGATCTGGAAGAGGAGGAGCAAGAAGAGGGAGCCATACTGCAACATTAATATTTCTGTTCTCAAGAGTTTAAAACCTAAGAAAGAAAGGCTGGACACTCACAAAAGCGAAATTTATCCAACAATTCTATATGGACCCATGTCCACCTGTCTCTGAACTTTATGGGGATTTTCTGTCTTGTAGAAAACCTTGGCCTATAAAAAAGTGCATGTTGACTTCCCAAGTGGTAATCTGATTCGAGGACATTATCTATTCCACCTGTAGATTTCTCTGAATGCACTATTCCCCATCCTCAGTTGAGCCTAGTTGGAGTCACAGGATGGCTTTTTATTTTCATCTGTCCAACCTCTCACAATGCAGACCCTCCAAACAGCAGGACATTCAGACCAACATTCAAACTAGTACTATTGTAAATGTTGATTATTTATCTTGGCAAGCATAAGGAGACTGTCTCCATTTTTTTTAAAGAATTATTTATTTATTTGAGGGAGAGAATGTGAGCGAGTGAGCAAGCCTGGAGGTGGGGAAGGGGCAGAGGGAGAGAGATAATCTCAAGCAGACTTAACACTGAGCGTGGAGCCCAATGTGGGGCTGGATCCCATGACGACCCCGATATCATGACCTGAGCCTAAATCAAGAGTTGGACGTTTAACCCACTGAGCCACCCAGGTGCCCCTCCATTTTTTCTTTCACATTTATTGAGAGTGTGCCCTAGAACAGGACCTGCTTATCACTTAATGCATACTGATGCTTCCATTTTCACTTTATTCTACCAAATACCTAACACAGTGCCTGACTCACAGGAAGAGCTTACATTTTGAAGAGTGAATGAATAAATGAATAAATGTCATTTAGGAACTCCGAGGGGATGAGGATTTTTAACACAGAAGGAGGGATAAAGCAGGAAGGAGATGATCCACTAAGGTATAGAGGCAGAAGTGGAAGTTTGGCAAAGTTCTCAACAAGAACCCTACCTAGAAAGTTGTCACCAAGACCCCAGGGCTTTCAGCCTTGATCGTATTTTATCATGAGTTCAAATAATGACTGTATTGATCGAAAATTGGAGGAGTGACCGGATCTTGAATCTGGAAAGGAGATCTAATATAGACCTAGCTGCTAGCAGTGACCAGTAAGTGAGCTCTAGGACCTGGGATTTTTAGAATTGAATTGAAAGACACTTATAAAATATGCTTTTTCACACTGAACTCGTTAAGTGAGAAAAGATAGCATCTTCTTTGTAGTACTTTAAATCTCCCAAATCCTCCCAGTCTGTATTATTGAAATAAATTCAGTTAAGTACTTCAGATCTATTATTTGTAAACTCATCCTTACCACGTCTACCAGGACAAGACCCCCTTGTGCCCAGGGGGCACACCCGTCACCAAAGTGGCTATCAACGGACTTCCCAGAGGGCAGGTACACACAGGGGCAAAAGTAGGGACTTGGGAGAAATTGTGTCTCTACTGCCTACCTTGGGGGGTGAGGTTTTATTTTTTAATTTTATTATTATTTTTTAATTAGAAGAGCTAATGAGAAACGACACACCAGTGAGTAGAAACCTGTTCATTTCCTTGTAGGCGTGTAATTGATAAATAGCCAGATAACTTGAGGAATTGCCTAGAGTTGCTAACAATCATTAGGATCATTAACTAGAATTTGATTAAAGATGAACCCTTCATGGGTGGAGACTGTGGCTGTTTTCCTTGCCTCTAAGAGTTTGCAAAAAACATTTCACGAGTACTTCCTAACAGGTTCATTGTTATTTTTTTATTTTGTTTTTTAGAAGATAGTGATACCTTGATTTTTGTGTTGCTAAATACACTTTAAAAAATATGTTGGTACTCATAGTTGATTTGTGAATGACCCTGAATAATTTCTAAGCTTAGGCAAAGTGTACCTGGTCATTCAAAGATAGGCATATCCAGTCACAAATGGGCACCTGTTGATGTAGGGGCCTTTTCACATGAGCCTGACTACGGATACATTCTGCTACCTGAATAAGGACAGGCCTTTAGTGAAATACCGGTCCCTCTGAATAGATCCTGGCAGATGACTTAGTGAAACCAGATGGCAAAATAAAATGGCAGGGCTGAAATAAATATAATTTGCTCAGTTTTTCCTGGTTAGAACTGTCGTTACAAAAGAACTGTTGGAGATACATGTTTGTGGTTTTTGACCTGTGAGAGAAACAGCAACAAAAAGGACAGATTACTGAAATGGGAAGGCAGGGACATTTGATGCCAGTTCCTGGAGGCAGTGCAAGTGTGGACCAAGCATAATTCTTGCCAGTTTCATTGGCTTTTTGCAGATCTTTGCAGATTTGCAGTGGTAGTACATACGTATACATAGGGCATGTCGTGTATATATTTTTCATACATGTAGCATTTTAGGAATTGCTTATGAAACTTGACACATTTTTCTTTAAGCTGTAGTCTACAATAAACCAAATGACTATTCTTTTCCATTTTGGACCAAAAGCAAGTAAGCGGGCAGACAGCAGGATAGGACACATTTTCACAAAGGACAGCATATGTCACCTAGATTCTGGAGAGGAATTTGTGAATTACAGAGAATTTCAGTCAGAAAGAACTGTAATTAAGGACAACATCAATTTTACCCTCTTGTTGCCAACTTTAATTCTACTAGTTCTGAAGCAATTTTGGGAAATGGAGGGAAGGTAAAGGAAAATATTACCAGAAACTTCTAGTGCCTATATTCCAGAAAAGTACACATTAATATCCTTAGGATACACGTGCATTCAGTAGTTGAAGTGTCCCTAATGGCACAGTAGTAACCTTCGTCTCTTTCTGCCGACAGTTTGTGGCTCACCCCAACTGTCAGCAGCAGCTCTTGACAATCTGGTATGAGAACCTCTCAGGCCTGCGGGAACAGACCATAGCTATCAAGTGTCTGGTTGTGCTGGTTGTGGCCTTGGGCCTTCCGTTTCTCGCCATCGGTTACTGGATTGCACCGTGCAGCAGGGTACGTGTTTTTCCTCATCCATTTCCTCTGGGGTTGGTGTACCATGTGCTTTGGGGATGAAAAAAGAAAAGCTCCCTCCTTAAGGCTCTTATCAGTTTTATCCTGAATGGTAATTGACTCCAGAACACAAATGCTACTTTTTTAATGACTGGATCAATTCAAATAAGGGATGAAAAAGGATCTGGTACTAGTGGGGTAGTTCACATTTGAAGGTGTATAATACTTATTAGGCTTTTAAGACAAAATCCCCATGGTAGTCAAGAGGAAAAGCTGCCTGAGTGAGGTAGCACTTTTTTTTTTTTAATTTTATTTTATTATGTTAATCACCATACATTACATCATTAGTTTTTGATGCAGTGTTCCATGATTCATTGTTTGCATATAACACCCAGGGCTCCGTGCAATACATGCCCTCCTTAATACCCATCACCGGGCTCACCCATCCCCCCACCCCTGTCCCTCTAAAACCCTCAGTTTGTTTCTCAGAGTCCCAAGTCTCTCATGGTTCGTCTCCCCCTCCGATTCCCCCCCCTTCACTTTTCCCTTCCTACTATATTTTTCTTTTTTTTAACATATAATGTATTATTTGTTTCAGAGGTACAGGTCTGTGATTCATCAGTCTTACACAATTCACAGCGCTCACCATAGCACATACCCTCCCCAGTGTCTATCACCCAGCCACCCCATCCTTCCCACCCCCCACCACTCCAGCAACCCTCAGTTTGTTTCCTGAGATTAAGAATTCCTCATGTCAGTGAGATCATATGATACATGTCTTTCTCTGATTGACTTATTTCACTCAGCATAATACCCTCCAGTTCCATCCACGTCGTTGCAAATGGCAAGATTTCATGGGGTTTTTTTGATGGCTGCATAATATTCCATTGTATATATATATGTACCACATCTTCTTTATCCATTCGTCTGTTGATGGACCTCTTGTCTCTTTCCATAGTTTGGCTATTATGGACATTGCTGCTATAAACATTGGGGTGCACGTACCCCTTCGGATCACTATATTTGTATCTTTGGGGTAAATATGAGGTAGCAATTTTGCTGATTCTATTGACAGCTTAATAAACAGAGAGCCAACTGAGTTGGCCTGTGTGAGGAGAACAACCCTACGGCAGTGGTACCAAGAAACAGTGAACCTGAGAACTGGAAGGGCAACTCGTTGGAACCTGTCAAGAATCTGAGGTTGAGTGTATTAAGTACGGTCACGAATAGTGGTTTGTCGTTCGACAGTTAATTTGAAGAATTCAAGAGAGTGCATGCCAGGTTTCCCCAGCCCTTTATTTCTTCAGAAGATTCTAAAAAAGGTAGAATTTGGATTTGGGGGCTTCAGATTTTTTAGATTATTTATCTCTTTAATTTTTCTTGACTCGTTTTTTCACTACCTCCATCCCTCTCTCAACTTTACCAGTATAGACTCAATTTAATTGTGCCTCAGAGATCCTCTGAACAAGATATAGGAAGGAATACTAGTCACGCTAACAGAATGTGTATTAGGTTAATAAAGGGCACCACCAGAGAGAAGAAGCCATTGTGAGATCCTTTAATCCTGTTTTTATATTCCACAATCTGGTTTCGTTTAAATCAGAGGCAGTTTCAGGAAAAATGAGTCAAGGCCACTTACAAACGATTCTGGAAATCTGTCAGCTCTCTGGCTCAATCGTCTTTCTGGCAGAGTGAGGCCCGCTCTCATATACATGTGAGGCTATTCATCCGTCTCACTTCATTGTTGAGCTGCCCGTGCAACTGAAGGCAGAAAGTTTGTCATTGTGATCAGTTTTGATGACTCAACTAAGTTCCTTTCTTATGTATCATGGGAAAGTACCTTAGGATTCCTCCAATATATAAACCCTGAGGACTAAAATCTCTAAGTGATGAGCCAAAATCACTTCCCATGCATATAATTTCCCTTTCTGAGGGAAATGACTTGGAAAGGTCAGATTTCTAAGTGTTCATCTTTGGGGACAGCTTAATCAGTTAAAACATTGAAGTCCACTACTTTTAACTCTTCATTTATAAAAGTGCAGCTCTTATAAATGGTGTGTGGTGAACTCTCTGTCTGGCGGAGAGGGTTAAAGGAGGGAATTGAGTCATTTTTTTTTAAGATTGTATTTATTTATTTATTTGACAGAGAGACACAGCAAGAGAGGGAACACAAGCAGGGGGAGTGGGAGAGGGAGAAGCAGGCTTCCCGCTGAGCAGGGAGCCCGATGCGGGGCTCAATCCCAGGACCCTGAGATCATGACCTGAGCTAAAGGCAGACGCTTAACGACTGAGCCACTCAGGCACCCCTGAATTGAGTCATTTCTGGAGCCCACATTTATACCTGCCATATACCACCTAGCCTGTGGCAAAAAGTACATAGCAAGAGCTCCCCACATATATCCCATTTTTAAGACAGGCATGCTGCTTTATTTTCATGTTATTTAAAGTTAAAAGATCAGCCTTGATGAGAAACAGACTTGGCAGCTCCCAAGAAATCACTGTGTGCTACAGATGAGCTCCCCCAAATGTGTCTCTTTGCAGCTGCAGAACAGCACAGTGATGTGTAAATGTGTTGTTTATTTTTCTATGTCTAATATGGAAAATGTGACATTTGTGTGTCTGCATTCATGTTCAACTCCAGAAATGCTTAACATTCTTTGGTTATTTGTTGACATCAAATTAAGGTTCCGGACATACAAAAACATTTGTTTGAAGTTGCAGTCTCTCAAATGTGAACCTTGGTACTTTTTAAGGTCACAGACTGAGTTTGAAAGTTGGTTCTGAGTATGTAGACTAGAGAGCTTATTTGATAAATCTACCAAATGTACCTAATTCTTGGGCTACAGAGGCCCTTGGGACAGGCAGAATTGTTTTTCATTTCTACTAGAACATGGGGCTTTTAAGGACATTATATCACATGGAATTTTAAAGGAGTTACCTTAAAATAATTATGCACTGAACTCTAGAGATGCTTTGGTACTATTTATATGATTTTCCAAACTCAGGGCTGACTTAATTAAGTTAACCTACTTAGAGGTTTTACTTATTGTATATCTCCTTCTTCTTATTGAGGTAATAACACATAAAATATTTACTTGATTCTAGTATCTTCTTCCTTTTTTTTTCACAGCATACAAAGTGCAGCTTGATTTCAGAATATTTAGAAGTGAGAATGAAAATTTATTTCTCCAATAGTAAGGTTTTTAACCTTCAGAGTCCTTGTTAGGTCCTACAAACCCATCATAACACTTCAGTTATAAATGAATGGGTCTCCAAACTCATAACATTTCAGTTATAAAGCAATAAAGAATACACACTACAGATTTGGAGTTTCTCTTCCTAGACTCTCAAAACCTAGATGTTGATTGCGTAGTATTTCATGTAAAAATAAGAATAACCAGCATATGCCTTGTGATTTTCAGAAAGGCATCTGTGTAGGCAGTCGATCCTAAGACAAATTAGGTATTTAGAAACAATGAAGTTTGAAGACTTCTTAAATTATTCTTGGAGGAAGCATCCTCTAAAAGGAGTAGTTTTCATAATGTATAGCTCTTCACAAACAGAAGCAGAATTTTGAAAGTCTTCTGTTTCATTTATTTTTTTTTAATCCTGTATAATCATTTTCAAAAGCGGAAGCCAAGTTTTCCAAAGTAAAAGTTTCTCTTCTTTGTCTGTTTGTTTGTTGTCCTACAGCTGGGGAAAATTCTACGAAGCCCTTTTATGAAGTTTGTAGCACATGCTGCTTCTTTCATCATCTTCCTGGGCCTGCTTGTGTTCAACGCCTCAGACAGATTTGAAGGCATCACCACGCTGCCCAATATCACTGTTATTGACTATCCCAAGCAGATCTTCAGGGTGAAAACCACCCAGTTCACGTGGACTGAGATGCTAATTATGGTCTGGGTTCTTGGTGAGCTTACTATTTTAAATATTCTAATTTCTACCAAAAAATAGTGTCTATGTAATGATTATCTTTTTTATCTAAAATGTTATCGTGCGTTATATGGTGACAACATTATCATTGTAAGATAAGCAGAAGAGCAAAATAATTGAATAATTTGGCAGCTTGATAATACTGAAAGGTATCCCTTAACACTAAATAAAAATTTTTATGAGTAACAAGAGCCTAGTTATAAATACACCACGTTTCTAACTTTAATTATTGAGAAATGTAAATTTAAAAAAATGTGACTCACCATGATGATCAAATTCATTGAAATACTTGTGAAATAAATGGGTAGCCGTTAACTGATGATTAAAGAACATTTTTTGTTTTCATTTCAGAGGTTTTTTTTATGAGAGTTTCCGTTTTCAGAATGCTTGTTACTTCACCTTACAATAGTGCATTTTTTTGCTTTTTAAAATTTTTATTAGCAAAGTGTAGTTGACATGCA